>NC_136915.1:190269836-190627311 GCF_949752795.1 Hyperoodon ampullatus
ATACATATGAAAAGCAGGGGCTGGAATAGATAAAATTAAGGCTCTTTTACATTGTAAAGGAATTTAACAGTCATGGTGACTGTGAAATTACCATTCAGCTCTCCTGTGGCAGGGACTAAACTTGGGCCTGAGCTCCTCCTGGCTTTTGCCCTTCTGGATTCACCTTGACCTTTGCACTGTGCTTCTCATGCTGCTCCCAGCAGTGGGGATGCTAATGCAGGCTCATTCCAGCAAGAAGGTTTTTCATATTTATTCATTCACTCTGTTAACAAGCAACTTTGGCTGAAGGACTCCCCACAGACCTTGCAGATCTTTCTTAGCCCAGCACTGCAATCAGATTCTTTTCACCAATTCCCCCTCCCCCTCCCTTTTTCTTCACAGGCTGAGCTACCTCCATTTTTTTTCCTTCCCTCTATCTACCATTGGCATCTCCCCCGATAAATTTGTTGCCTATTATTGTAGGTTGAATAATGCCCCCTGAAGATGTCTATGTCCTAATTCCCCACACCTGTGAATGTGTTACTTTACATGGCACAAGGGACTTTACAGATGTGATTACATTAAGAACTGGGGAATGGAAGATTATCCTGGATTATCAGGGTGGCCCCAGTGTAGTCATTAGGTTCCTTATAAGAGGAAGGCAGAAGGGATGGAGAGAGAGGAAAGGCGATGTGACAGCAAAATCAGGAGAGAAGGAGAGTTGAGAATGGAAGCAGAGGCTGGGATGAGGCAGCCAGGAGCCCAGGCATTTGGGAGCCTCTAGAAACTGAAAAGGCAAGAAATGGATTCTCCCACAGAGGCTCCAGAAGAAACACAGCCTTTCTGATTTTAGCCAGTAGGATCTGCTCCAGAGTTCTGACCTTGAGAATTATAACATAATACATTGTGTTGTTTTAAGCCCTGAAATTTGTGGCTATCTGTTATAGCAGCCCTAGGAAACTGACATCCACACCACCACCCCGCACATCTAGTTCTGTTTTTTTTTTTTTTTTTGGTGCACTGCGTGGCATGCAGCATCATCTTGCAGGATCTTAGTTCCCCGATCAGGAATCGAACCCATGCCCCCTGCCATGGAAACATGGAGTCTTAACCACTGGACTACCAAGGGAGTCCCTATTTTGACGTCTTCTTCTTGGGGATCTAAACTTATCACAACTGTGATTGTTTAAAGTTTCACTATCTGATGAAAAAATATATATAAATAATGACTTAAGGGATTATTCATAAAGTTATTTGATTGCGTTGTCACTTTTGAAAGTCTTTAATTTTTAAAGAAATAAAAGTTCTGTGATGGCATGAAGTTCCAGAAAGAAGATACTCTCAAACTTCAAATGGCAGCCTACTCATTTAGAAATATTATACCTAATATCTGTGCTTAAGGAAAGATATTTCACAGACATATACATTGATAAAATATTGAGAAATCATCCTAAATAATGGATGATGCCAGTTAGAGGGAGGAAACAGTAGTCTAAATCTTGTCCTGGGATATATTGCAGAGTTTTGTCTCTGTTTAGTAGACTGAAAAGCCTAAGCAAGTTCTACGAAGGCTTTTATTGTCCAGGAATGTGGACGGACAGTCAGACCCTGCCTGCCAGCCATTTAGCCTCTGTGCTGCCACGTGCACGGTACAGCATTGAACCCACTGGGCAATGTTTTGTTCAAGTTCATGCTCTGGCTCCATCTGAGAACTTATGCAATATTGAAAACATTGTATTCTTCACAACAATCTTTGTTATTAGCCAAGTCCCTGGTAAGTAAGCCTGTTGGTTACTTTATAGACCAACAGGCTTGAAAACTCTAAGGTTTTCTTAGAAACTTAAAAATCAAATTTTCTGTTAAATCCAAAGAAAAGGCTGTAAAACATGTAGTCTTCATGGCTTTCTTCTTTATGTGAACATATCATATCTGACCTTGTTATCTGCTCTGCTTAGGTTGCCTGTCTTCTGTTGAATTCTGTGGAGTGTCCTTGTTACCCTGGTAGTCTGAATTGAATTAACTAAGCATTAATGGCTCATATTGTCTGGGAAATTTGAATTCAAATGGATGGGGATTAATAAGATTAGCCTTTCTCTAAAAGAAAGAAACAAATTCCAGGAAAACTAGCATAAGCTCTTATGGTTAGGTCTTTTGTGTGGTTTTTAGCTCAGTCTCTCATAAAACATAATGCTAACATGGCAAGGTTTAATTTTTCAAATAGCATTTTGACACACCTGTAATTTTTAATTAACTGACCACAGTTTAAATGTGATGTGGCATCTACACGTTCTGTATCACAAGAGCAATTAGGAGAACGGTGCGATGGACAGATAGATTAATTCAGATCTATCCTGATATACTGTGTATCAATCAACTCACCAATTTATTTGCTGATGCAGTATTCACATTTTTAATACAACGTCTTTGAGAATTTATGTGTTCAGAACATGTATACCAGGCACAGAGAAAAACAGTTACAACCCAATAGCTGCCTCCAGCTATTTCACATCCAAGTAAGAGTTGGACAGGTAAGTAAATAAGTGTGACAACGTGTTATAGAAAGCACTATGGTAGCATTATGGGTAGGTGGAAACACTAAGAAGAGTGCTGAAATCTGGATTGCTGCGTGGGTTAGAAAAACTTTCCTGGAGGGGGTGGTGCCTCAGCAGAGAAGAAGGTGAGAGTGAGTGACCAGGGGGAGAAAGGGGAAGGATGAGTTTGTCCCCACAGTGGGAACGGAATATGTAAGGTGAGAAAAATCATGCTGCCTTTGGGGAAGTGGTTGGCATTGCTATTGCTCTAAGTCAGGATGCTTCTGAGGTGGTGGTAAGAGGTGAGAATGAAGCGCTAGACTTCATGCACTGAGGGCCATACGAAGCTCCTTTCTTTACATTCTTGCCTAAAAAATCTCTCCCTCAATGCCTATTATTACCTCCAAATTTCTTTTTTTCTTCTAATTTTATTTGCTTTTTCTTCCTTTTCTTTTCTTATGGAAGACAGTTTAGTTCAGATTCCATTCTTGCTGCGTGGCTTCCCCTTGGGGTATATGTTTTGAAACTATTTTTTCTTTGTTTGAGTCTTGGATTGTGATTTCTGATTTGTTTCATTCTCCATTGTGCAGTGTTGCCACTACCCACTTCTATATTTTCTCAGATCTGAAAGTTCAGCTTGGATGCTTGCTATGAAAGAGAGGTTAGAAAGTAGAGGGAAGCCTGAGAGGCTGGGTGTGCCATGTTTAAGTTTTCTAAAAAACGTGATATGAGATTTAAATTTTAGAAGGATCACCCTGGCAGTACTGTTTGGTAGAGTCAACTGATTGAGCTAGAATAGAGGAAAGGAATTAGGAAGCCAGAACAGAAATTGAATCAAGAAATAATAATGATAGCGGTGGGAAAAGTGAGGAAGGGATGGATTTTAAGGTACAACTAGTAAAATTGCTCACAAATTAAATTTGTGCAATTTTCTAGCTTGGGTGTCTCAGTGGATGCTACCTTAGCTAGAAAACATGGATAGAAAAGCAGGTATAGGAAGAAGGAGGGTGCCTTCCTTTTTATTGACAATATGAATTTGAATTGCTGGAGATATCTAGAATGGAATTGAATATATGGTTCTAGAACCCATGAAGTCAGTTCTAGACTTGTGATATGGATTGGAGTGTCATCAGTCAAGAGGTAATAGTGAAAACTGTCAAATAATACACAGAGTTGATAAAAACTAACATGTAACAAATACTGTGCACCAGGCACTGTTCTAACTGCTTTACACATGTTAAGTCGTGAAATTATCACAACTCTGTAAGGCAGGTTATATTTTATCATCCCTATTTTATTGATGGGGAAACTTAGACACAGAGAGGTTAATTAGCTTGCCCAAATTACAGCTAGATGTGGAAGAGCTGACATTCCACTTAGCCTGTTTTCCATTCTCTTGATCATTACACTACCCTGTCAGGAGAAACGGAACAAAAGAGAAGCATTTGAACATCAGATCTCTGAAGAAACAGCAGTGTTTGTAAATTGATGGCGATAGAAGAAACCACAAAGGAGCCTGAGAAAGAACAGGGAGTAAGCAGAGGGAAAGAAGGATAAATTGCTTTAGAACAACAAATGGAAGCGAGTCCTATGAGGAAGGAGTGCTCAGTGGTACCAAATATTGGAGGAGAGCCAAGTAGGTTGAAGCTGAAAAATGCCTGTTAAAATTAGCATTTAATTCTACGGTCTCTGCCTGTATTGCTCACAGACTTCTTACAATGATGAAAAATAATTCTGCCAATATGCAGAGAACAGTGACTCTCCAAATAAATGTACTTTTATTATTGTGGGCGAGGTATTAGACTATTACCAACACTCCGTTTTTTCTCCTTGTGGGCACTAGGTCAAGTTGTACTTCTCTGCTGTCTTTGAAGGTAGGTGAAGCCATATGCCTTTCTTTGGACAATGAAATATAAGTGGAAACGATTTCTGTCACTTCTGCATTTAAGCACCTATGCACATTTCACTGGTTCCCTTTTCTGCCTTGGTGAGCCAGGAGCTGCTGTTAGCTTGGGCACTGAGTAGCTCCCAGCCGCGTCATCCTGTGCGGGACATGTGATGTGAGGTGTGTGTGCGTTAAGTCATTACGGTTCAGCCCATCCTGATGCACCCGTGGGTTAGTAGCATCTTCACTTTCCTGGGCTTTTTGTTTGCTTGTTTTAATTCTCATGGTCATAATAGATCAGTGTAGGAGAATACATTACAGCAGAGAAAGAGAGTATATATTATTCTTATGCTCTTGGGAATTAAATACAAAAATATTTGACTAATAAAAATATCCAAGAAATTAATTAAGCACAATTTAATAATAAAATAGACATAGAAGAGTCAAGGGTTCTTTTTACTCTAAGTTTATAAGATCAGGTATATGGACAATCAGGTATATGGAGTATTCACACATATAGAATAAACCATGGTAGCAAACAGACTTAGAAAGCTGATACAACTTAAAAAATTTGTAGTGAGTTTATAATAAATAAGGTTAAAAATCCATGTGGTTATAATTTGACCATCTGTTGATAGGTAAAAACTTTTTACTGTTTAATTCCTACAGTTATATGAAATTCTACTAAATAAATACAGCCTTAAAAATACTTGTTTCCTTCTTAGGATTTATTTAGAGCTTTTAAACTTACAAAGCACTTTTCATGTACATGATTTCAATTAATCAACTGACATTTGAAATCTTTGTTTTTTTAAGAAGTGAGAAAACTGAGGATAGAAATACACATTTTTAAAAAAGATTTATAATAAATTGTATTATTTTAAATTAATAGTAAAATATTTTTGCTCTGAAAAAATTATGTGCTGCCTATAGTGAAACAAACTCACTGTAGCATTACAACAAAATGAGTATTGTCATCATGGGGAAAAGGCCACATAACATCCTGTCGCATTTGTAATGGAATAGTTGGTGTTTGTAGTTGAGAAACTTAGGCGGGAAGGGCTTTAAAATGTACATATCATTTGGTCCTGTTTTTTAGACAATTACCTACTCTGTCTATTTTCTCCCAACTTAGCATTCTAGAATTTACTTTTAATTAAGCATCTAATAATGAAGTCTGAGGAGCATGAATGTTTATCAGTTGCTTTGTTGAGTCTTTTTCCCCCCCCCTATATAATGTGATCTTGATTTTCCTGGATTCACATTTCTTTTGAAATCTATTGACATTTCTTCTCCTGTGAAAATGTGAAAAACAGAGAGAGAGTTGGCAGCTGTGACACGTCTGGTGATGGAAGTGGTCCAGGTGATGGGTTGTGTGGCAGATCTTGAAAGAGAAATATGGGGAAAAAAACCAGTGCAATAATGAAATTTCTTTAAAGAGAACCTTTTTATTCATTAAAGGTAAAGTTAAAGTTAAGGTTTGAGCAACCACAAGGATGGGGCACAATATCGTGGGTCTATAGATAAAGAGATGATGAAGCATGTATCCACACAGGACCCTCATGTTCCCTGGGGCCAGGATGGTGGGGAGGAGTGGAGGCTGCAGGGTAACAGGAAGAGAGAATAAATGCAAATGAGGATACACATGGGTTTATAATAGAGGGCACTGGGGCCCTCAGGTGCTGAGATTATTCTCACAAATTTGTCCTCTGTGAGACACATGCCAGGGAAGGAAGAGTCCAGTGATTACCGCCGTATTACGTGGGGGGACTCCTTGCACTTAGAAACCAAGTCTTACACGTCTGTATATTTCTTATTCTTGGTACCTAAAGGGAGAACATAAATGTTAGGTGATTTGACTATTGTAACGTATCTACTTCAATCAGATGGCAACAGTGATGCCAAAGAAACAGAGGAAAAAGGAAAGTTTTAGTAAAATTTATTGTTATCTAGGTTGGTCATATTTAGCAAAAGGAAAACAAAAATAACAGGATACCTAACTGGGATTTTAAATAAACTTAAATAGTTTTCTAGTATAGATATTTCACAGATATTGTCTCCTTATTTTATCTGGCAAACCTAGTGATATCATACCTCTCAACACCTCCTTGCCCTATGCCTATTTGAGTTTACTGTTTTCTTTTCTTGAAACATTTCTCAGTTAGAAATGATTAATGGATTATAGCCACAACTTTTAAGTTTGATTCTCGTCAACAAAAATTCCATCCCAATTTTATTATATCTTTTCTCTCTGTAATAATATCAACTATAGTGTTAGCTTGAGGGCTATACCTATAGAAAATGATAAAATCTACACTTCTGAGGACACTGTAAGTTGACATCTTATTGCAATTTTTTATGAAGTCAGACTGTGAGTTCACTGAGTACAAATAGCAACATCAAAATAGCATGAATTATATCTTACATTATTCTACTCAAGCTGACAAAGCAAAGGGATTTATAGCCACAGCTGCCATTCCTCTATTTAGGTATTTATTCATCTCTCTTTTTTCAAATATAAGTACCTACTCTCATTACTTTTATCATTTATCTTGAAAGCTGAGACTGGTAGGACCACATTTTCCTGGACTAGAGTATACACAGGATTTTCTGAATAGCACTTAGAAATATGCATTCATTGTAGGTTTTATTATTTCTCTAGTTTTTTCCTGTGGGGTGAATTGGTTTATGAAGCTTTAGACTACAGAATATGTGGCTTATAGAGCTTTGTTTCTATTTTTGGACTTTTAGTTCTAGAATTCACTCTGAATGTATATTAATGATGAAGGAAATAAAAAACTGATTGTCTTAATACATGTCTAACTCAGACCTTTCTCATTATTCAGCCTTTTACATTTTGACATATTCTAAAAGGGGTTATTTTCCTTAACATGAGCACAGAGATCCATGTAAACAAAGTATATGTGTGATGCGGTCTTTAACTTTAGGCTTTTTACACGTAATGATAAAGTATCTCACGTGTGCTTATTCTTTAAAGTTTTATTATTTATTTTTAAAACTGTTTTAATATTGTTTCCATTACAAAATAAAACCCTGTGGTTTGGGGCTTCCCTGGTGGTCCAGTGGTAAAGAATCCACCTTACTATGCAGGGGACGCGGTCCGATCCCTGGTGGGGGAACTGAGATCCCACCTGCTGCGGGGCAACTAAGCCCACGTGCCTCAACCACTGAGCTCACGCGCCTCAACTAGAGAGCCTGTGTGCCGCAAACTACAGAGCCCATGTGCCCTGGAGCCTGTGCGCCACAACTAGAGAAGAGAAAAAAACCCGCACGCCACAACTAGAGAGAAACCCGTGTGTCGCAATGAAGATACCGTGTGCTGCAACTAAGACCCACCGTAGCCAAAAAAAAAAAAAAAAAAAAAAAAGCTGTGGTTTGGGATGCTATCTAGATGTTAGTATTTCCCAATTTTATTCATTAAGAAAATTGAGCTGTAAGTAACAATAACCAAAATAAACAGTGGTTTACATGATTAGGAAAATAACACTAATTATCCAACAGAACCGAAGTGTAGAGTCAGTGGTTCCAGTGTTGGGTCAACAGCTCCGATATCCTAATGCTCCACCATCATTAAAGTATCAGTCTTTTGTTCTCAGGTTTGTTGCTTCTTGGTTGCAAGTTGGCTGCTACAGTTTTACCATCATATCTTCCTATTGTCAAGTTCAGACGCCTGCAGCTATGGGGTCAGAGTAGCTAAACAGCTCTCTTTTCTGTTTTAATCAAGGAGCAAAGTATTTCCCAAATGTTCTCCAGCAGATTTCCCTTCCTCTCTGTAGAATAGATTCATGTGAGTGGGATTCACTTTCCCATTTTGGGGAAGCCCACCCCTCCAGTTTAATAGGCTCCGTTAGGCTGCATGTCCTGTGTGCTGTTAGTGAGGTTTAACTCTTACCTTCCTATTCACAGACTTTGGGAAAATGAGATTGTTATGGAACATTTGGATTCTAAGTGTTAATAGATGTTTCTTCAGTCCCCGTATCCTGTGTTTGCATTGTTTTAATTTTGAATGAAGTGGAGAATGGTGTTACTGTTATAGGCTGACGTTGATTTATCCTATATCATCTATATTATGCTACTAAATCAAGCCAAATCATATGATTTCAATGAGCTTATGGTATAATCTAATGATATAAAATAGGTTAATAATGAAGACCGATGCCAAGGCCTAATGATCTTTAAAATTTCAAGTGAAAATTTGCACTTTATTTCTGCCATGTTAAATGTGGCTTAATTTTTTTGCTGTGATTTTCAAATGTGGGTTAACTTTTTAAATTTGACTTTAAGACAAAAAGTGTCTTAATAAAACTAGGTATAGAGGAAGAAATTATTTCTGAGAAATGTCTAGTAAGAACCCTTCTTGCTGGGCCTTGGAAAAATAATAGCATTGCTATTATACTTATTGAGTGATAGGTCAATGGCCCATTAATATTATGTACCAGCCTTAAATTAGCCCTGTGAAATTCATAGGTGGCAGTAGGGCAGATGATGTCCAGTGGGTACCAGGATAGGAGAACTGGATGGTTACCTCTGTAGGACCTGGTGAAAAGCAAGTAAAAATTTGGACCTGCAAGACAGAGTTAGAACAGGCATGTAAACACAAGTTCTAGACAACATTTTAGGATCCAGAGACAGTTATATAACAGAAGATAGAACAGCAGCCAAAGTATATGGGCAGATGAGGAAATGGAGTAATGTCATCTGTTTTCGGAACATCAGTATGATTCTGATGCAAAGACTGTGGGTGGATGAGGAAGTTGAGAGCTACCACTTAGTTCTCTGAGTATGCACCCGGATTCCTCAGGTTGTAAGGGAAAGGTTTTGTTCTACAAGTATAAACTGAGATGAAATCTTAGAAAACTCAAAAGGAAAAGAAATCATGTCATCAAAGAAAAACAGTGGATGGGGCTTCCTTTTCTTCCCAACTCTTTGCTTCCATCTCCTAATTCTTTTCTGGTTTAAGTAGAAGAAACAAAATGGAGAGGTAAATAACATTCTGGAGCATCGTTTTCCTCGTTTTGAGAAGACTGAGGAAACACTTTTTCATAGGATGTTTGATAAAGATGTAATTCTATTGATCTCCTAATCAAGTAACTCAAAGTCACAAAATTAAGTAGCACAGATATCCTCTAACAAAATGGAATATTCAATAAGAAGCGTTAAACATATAGAAATATATAACATGGAACTATAAATTAGATTTTCCTATTAAGGAAATATTATCCCTATTTACAAGAATTGGATGGCTGTCCTAGGCCTGATAATTTGTTATGGACTTGGTGAAATAAATGAAGATCTGATGGCTTCTGTTCAGAGGAAGCTTACAATTTAGGAGGGGAGATAACATTCAATTAACAGGTCTGCACTAACCTGTTAAGTTAGGAAGACAAGTCCCAAATCCCTGAAACTCAGTTTCTTCATGTGTAGGCCTTGCTCTGAAAGGTTACTTTCAGATTGTAAATTACATTGTTCTTGAAGACAGGGAAATATGTTATCAAATATATTCATCTCTCAGAAAGCATCTTGGACTTACGTATGATGATCAATAACAATGAGCAGAAAGGCAAAAGTGACATTATCTGAACATTTCTGTTGCTAGAGGGAAGAGTGCAGGCTAGAATCATGGCTGCAGATTTTAAGAAGGTAGATTTTTATCTGCTCATCCATTGACAGGCACTTAGACTGTTCCCATATCTTGACTATTACGAATAACGCTGCAGTGAACATGGCTGGGTGTATATCTCTTTGATATCCTGTTTTCATTTCCTTTGGGTATATACCCAGAGGTGGAATTGTTGGATCATATGCTAGAAGAAACATTCATGGCTGCACCAATTTACATTCCCACTAACAAGGTATAAGAGTTCCTTTTCTCAGCGTCCTCACCAACATTTATCTCTTCTTGGTGAAAGGCATTCTAATGTGTGTTATACGTAGACAGTGGAATTTTACTCAGGTGTGAGAAAGAAGAAAATCTTGCCATATGCAACAACATGGGTGGAACTTGAGGACATATGCTTAGTAGATAAATCAGACAGCGAAAGATAAATACTGTATGGCATCACTTATATGTGGAATTAAAAACAAAACAACTAAGCTTGTAAAAACAGAAAGTAAAATGGTAGTTACCAGGGGCTGGAGGATGGAGGGATAGAAGAGAGATTGTTTAAGGGTCCAAACTTGCAATGAGTAATAAATAAGTCCTAGAGATCTGATGTGCTGTATAGTAAGTATAGACAACACTATTGTATTATTGTAATCATCAAACTTGCCAAGAGACTAGATCTTAATTACTCAAACCACAAAAAATTATAATTATGTGATGTGACAGAGGTGCTAACTATTGCTACAATGACAATCATATTACAATATATACACGTATTAAATCAACATGCTGCATATCTTAAATTTACATGATGTTATATGTCAAATATATTTCAATAAAAGTAAATTTTGATAGTGATAGAAAAATCTTATCTTTAGTAAGGACTAAAGATAAGTCCTCAAAAATGAAATTTTTATAAACAAATCACAAGCTAATTAGATGAGAAAGAAAAGGAAGAGACATTTGATGAAAGTGATCTAGCTGAATAAATAATTTCTTTGAGGAATGCTGACAATGGTATGGGCATAATTTAAATGGAGAGGGAGCGTATAGATGGATGGCCTTGTGCTCTAATATATATGCTGAGAATGACATCATTAAGATAAGGACTCCATGGGAAGAAACTTGCATAACGTTAAAAACAATAAAACAAAAATTTAAAAAATTTCCACCAAGCGAAGTGAAGAATAAAGACGAACGAGGCCTATGTGTCGAGATCAATCACATAATATGAGCAATTGATGATGAGAAGCATCACTGTTCAACTCTTGTGTTGCCCAGTTCTCTCTGTTGTGGAGACTGATTGTCAAATTTTTACGGCCAGGAGTACCATTGGTAAGATGATTACAAAGCCCAAAATAGTTGAGAAGAAGCAGAGAACTCATTGGTGCTTTGTGTGGGTTCATTTCTTCTAACGGTCCCGTTTTATCCCCAAGCACACAGGAAATGCATGAAATTGGTGAACTGCTATCAGTTATTTTGGTGGAATAGAGGCAAACAAAAGGAGTTCCAGATTAGAGATGGACCAAAACTTTTATTGGATCAAATATATGTGTAAACGTTCCATAGAGATTGGGCGAAATATAGAATTACTAAAGATCATTTGTGAGTTTTCAAAAAAGAAGTCTAGATTTCCCATTTAAAATGGCATTTTTAAGTACTCTAAACTATACATTTCCTTCGCTTTAAAATTCTTAGTAAAATAATTAGAGGAATATGTTAAGAGACCTGATATCCCATGTGGATAACATGCTGGACCCTAATGTAGTATGTTATCCACATGTGAGAGACTTTGAAATTCTTTATTATGTGGTGCAAGAAAGTTCAGATTGGGAGAAAGATCGAACATAAATAATTTATTGATACAATGTGTGAAAGAAAAGTTCTCCTATAAAAACACCCTAGAATAAACCTAACAGTTTTTCCCTGGGTGAGAGAGCGGATATGAGGGAAGGTCGGGGAGCAGATAATTGGGCAGTTTCCCCTCCTACTAAGATTTTTGGATACGTAACAGGTAAAGCGGGGACACTCAAAAACTGGCTCAAAAGGTAAACTTCTGTATTATGGCCACCTACAGCTTTAGCTCTTTTCCCAGACCAGCGCATCTGCAGATAGGTTAGTTTAAACTGCAGTAATCTATACTTTCCCTTATCCTTTCATTTGGGCCTGCAGTATTGGATCAGAGACCACACAGTCCCAGAAAGTACACATTTCTTTGTTTTTTTTTGGTATGAGACAAAACCACAAAACCCTTAGTTCGTAAGATGAGCAGTGAAGAAAAAAATGCTAAATGTACAAAAATACTGAACATCTCAACCTTTGGGGAAATTTTAAGAAATAAATTTGCTCTTTATGAGAGTGAAGAGGAAGTAGTAACAGGTTTGATTGTGGGCTGTGGAGAGTATTTTTTCCTCTTTCCTATGATAAACAATTAAGTTCTGGATAATTCACAAGTGGATTGGAAAGCAGGAGTGGCCAAAACTAAAACCGTTTTTTTCCTTTACTTGGTACCAGCTAGTGTCCATGTGGTCTTTAATGAAACTAAGCTCTTGTACTGGAAACACAGTTTTCAAGAGATAAGTGCTGTAGAGATGGCATGTTGCCTAAACTTTTGGTTTGCTGGGTCAGCGCTGTCACCCTTAAGGTCACATTGAACTATTCAGTTACAGAATAGTTACTGAATAGTTGCTGAATAGTTACTGAAATTTCCTTAAAGGAACCACACGCATTCCGGTGAAAGGCAGCCCGGGATGCAGCACTGAAAACTCCCAGTCCTACCTGGCATCCAGAGCCCCACCAAGAGCAGATAGAAAGAAAATATTGAGGAGCATAAGTTTGGGGCTTTGTTTAAATTTCATTTCTCCTGTTCCTGTATCATCATTGCCTGTTAGGTTTATGGGCAGCAGGGAACTTGTTTGGTTCACAGGTCTTTGATTTGGGAGGAACCAAACTCCAGGATACAGTTAAGTCTCCTACATACGAATGAGTTCCATTCCGAGAGCGCATTCTTAAGTCCAATTTGTTTGTAAGTCCAACAAATTTAGCCTAGGTACCCAACTAACACAGTAGGCTATATAGTACTGTACTGTAATAGGTTTATAAAACTTTTCACACAAGTAATACATAAAAAACAAACCCCCCAAATAAAACATTTTTAATCTTACAGTGCAGTACCTTGAAAAGTACAGCAGTACCAGCTCCATCACCACTGCTTTTACTCTTGCTTCTAGACCTCCTGGGCTTGAAATAAAGATGCCGTACCCCTGTACTCTGTACAGTGCTGTACAGTAAAGTAAAACCACTTGTAGAGGATGCATACATGTGACAATGTACGTCAGACACGTGAACTAACTTATGTGATTGAACAGTTCTCAACTTGAAGATTCTTATCTAGGGGGACTTACTATACAAGGCAGAAACCTCATCTATGTCTGGTCCTGATTTGGAGAATGAGATCTAGGACCACAAGCCTGAACCTGATGCTGGGGCTCTTGGGAGCAGATAAACATGTTTTGCAAGTGTTACCAAATGAAACTTGGGTCCGCTTGCATGTGTGCAGTAAAGCCAATCTACTGACAGTGGGTTGTGGTGAAGGGAAGTCCACATTTATTGCAGGCACCAAGCAAGGAGTCCAGGTAGCTAGTGCTCAAAAAGCCTGAACTCCCTGAAGGCCTTCAGGGAAAGGTTTGTAAAGACAGGGTGAGGAAGGGGGAGTGTGGGGTGTGTGATCAGCTCGTGGACATTCTTCTGATAGGCTGGTGGTGAGGTCATCAGGAGTCAGCATCATCAACCTTTTCCTTCCAACTGGTCTGGGGTCTCTGTGCTTGTGGGCAGCATACACTTAACTTCTCCCATCTGGTGGGGGTTTCAGTATCTGCAAAACAGCTCAAAGGACATGGCTCAGAATATTATCTATAGCCCTTGAGGAGGAACTAAAGGTCCTTGACTTTGTTTAATGGCTAAAGTATTATTATTTTGTCTTGCTTGACTGTTTTCCTTTTTTTCTGCATTTTTCTCACTCCTCTGATTAAATTTATTCTTTGATTAAAGTTTTTCTACAGACACAAGGCAGGCAGAGGACATGGGTTGGAGAGGGTCTATTCTGGGAGGGCCTCATAGCATCCTGCTTGGTTACACAAGTAGGGGGAATGCAATTTGTGGCCAAGGAGCAGACTATTGCAGATTAAAGATAACTGGACATCCTGTGGTATTCCTCTCATTAAAATACAACGTCTGTGTCCCCTCTGCTTGATCTGGGCTGGGCTGGGCCGGTGCTACCAGTAATCTACGGTGGAAGTGATACTCTGTTGGTTCCAGGCTAGGCTTTGAGAGGACTGGAAGTTTCTGCTTTCTTCCTCCTGGGGCCCTGAGCAGCCATGTAAGAAATCTGACTCTTCTGCTGGAGGGACCATGTGGAGAGGCCCTGAGACCACATGGAGAGGAAGAGCCTAGCTGAGTCCCACCTTCCGGCTGTCTTTGCCCAAACAATACTGCAGTCCTGGAAGGATTCACATGAAGATGGGAGTGGAATGAGGCTGCCATGGACTGAATATGTGTGTCCTCCCCAAATTCATGTGTTGGAACTGTAATCTTCAATGTGATGATATTAGGACGTGGGACCTTTGAGAGGTTATTAGGCAATAAGGGTGGAGCCCTCATGAAAGGGAGTAGTGTCTTATAAGAAGGGACGTGGGACTGATGATGTAAGGATACAGTAAAAAGGAATTCTGCACACCAGGAAGAGGGCCTTCACCAGACAGAACCAGCCGCCACGATAATCGTGGTCTTCCCAGCTTCCAGAACTATGAGAAATACATTTTTATTTAAACCATCCAGTCTGTGGTATTTCACTGCAGCAGCCCAAACTGACTAAGA
The DNA here is from genome assembly GCF_949752795.1 of Hyperoodon ampullatus. Classification (NCBI taxonomy): domain Eukaryota; kingdom Metazoa; phylum Chordata; class Mammalia; order Artiodactyla; family Ziphiidae; genus Hyperoodon; species Hyperoodon ampullatus. The sequence goes on from NC_136915.1 coordinate 190,284,730, forward strand.
CAAAGGCTCTACAAGATTTCTCGCTTTAACTCCACCATAGCCATGGCCCTGTTGGAGCACAAACATAATGGTTAAACCTATGTGTTCAGAAAATAAACTGGAGGAACATTGGTGGTATTCCTATTCTGATTTTTCTGAGGCAAGGTTTTCCTTGAAATCCCTTAGGTTTTCTTAACCTCACACTCGAACTGGAAATGTCGGGGGCAGAGGAGGGCTAGATTTGCATGTTTCAGCCCCTTGTGTGCTCTTCATTTCGTATGACAGCTGGCTATAGGATGCATACAATTTGGTGTGCTTCTCTGTGCCTTAAGTGGGGAGGTCTGAGTTTGTGTCTCTGGTTGAGAATTCTAATTCTGGGCTCTGGGCTGAAACCTGTTGCTGATACGTAAATGAGCCACACCCTCACTTTCAGTTTTCATTGGTAACAAAACTGATGTTTTGATCTTTAAATGCTTTTTCTATGTGCGTCTCTCAATTGGTTGCAAAGTCTTGATGAGAGAAACGGTGTTACTTACTGGTTCCTTGAAACCCAAGTATCTAGATGCTTTTGTTAGGGCCCACCTCACAACTCTTCAAGTGTAGATAAACAAGAGCACTCCATGAGAAACATGGGGTTGAGAAAAAGATGTAGATGTTTCATTTCATCTCAGTCATGTTCCCTGAGCAATGCTGATGCAATTGTAGCCTATTGGTAGAAGTATGTGATCTAGAAAATGATTTTTGTGCCTGTCAGTTCACTGTAGACCTATTTTTGCTAAACTCTTCAGTGATAAACTCAAGAGATGATTGGTTAAACTAAAACTGGTTTGAAAGAAAGTGACTTGGATAATGACAAGATAAAACCTTTGGCCGTTGAAAATATATTTGAAGAAGTTAGAGATGCTTGGCTTTGAGAAGGGTAGATTTATGGGAATTTGAGAATTTTCGTCTGATCCTGTGCATTCATCACACGGAAGAAAAATGGGCCTTGTTTGAGCAGCTCCTGACTATTTTGCAATTTCAAGGAAGCAGATCTGGCTCCAATTTATTGTTTTCCATCACATGAGAAGGGTATCCTTGGGAGATGGTGAAAAACCTCCAGAGGGTTTTAAGCAGTGATTGAGCAAATGTTCATAAGTGATATTTTAGAGGATATTCAAGTACCAGATAGCAACTAGGATATCTCTAAAATTTCTTCCAACCTTGACTTTTAATCTCTTAATTCTGTGATTTAGATTATGGGATACAATCTGGAGTGCTGTGAAAAGGTGGGCATAGTACATAAAAGATAGTGGGCATTGCTAACTGAAGTCACCCGAAATATCCCAAACAGAGGCCTCATAGTCCAGTATGATCTTTGGCATCCACCCCCATGTAAGCCTCAGCTCTGCACAGCACAAAGATGATTTTATCATTCTGCCAGTGTTGATCAGACTCAGGGAAGCGTGCACACTCTAATGAAGTTGACTTGAGGCTGCTGTATGAAACCAGAATGCCAATTTATTCATTTACAATGAGAAATAAACCTGCTAATGGAATATATATTCAGTTCCTCTGGCTAACACTTCTCTTTGTATGAACATTATATTGGAAGCCAAATTAAAATCAGACTGTTGCTTGATGAGCATGGGATCAGAACAACCTGGGAAAGCTCTAGGAATTTGATGTTTGATGATGTCAAGCCATCAGAGCTTGATGCATCCTTCTCTGCAGTAAGGGTGTACACTGCCACCTGGATATAGCAGGTCTTCTTGTGTTATTATGCTTTCCTTTGGTTTGCATTTACTGGAACTGTCTGTGCTTCTCATTCAGCTATAAGTTTTCCTAGGCTTCCTGGAATGAGCCGTTAACTTTTCTTAGTGGTTAAGAATACAGGCCATGTGAGTTCTAATTTAGGTTCTAACGCCACTGAGGTTTCTTGGGCAACTTGCTTAACCTCTCCACGGATGTTGCCACATCTATAAAAAGCATAATAATAATGCCTACCTCTCAGTATTGTTATAATGATTTAGTGAGTGAATATGTCTAAACAAGCTTTGAATAATGCCTGGCAGACATTAAGAACTCAAATATTAGTTATTATTTTTGCTAAAATAGCCACAGTTAAGTGACTTTGTTCTGTGAGACACTGGTTTTATTTAGGTTTCTTCTGATAAAAATATTTCATGTTTTTGGTTGATATTTTGATTTCATTTCACATGATAAAGTTACTGGCTTTATGTCAGTGTTCTTGGAGGGTATTTCACTATTTCCCTGCCCACCCACACCTATACCAACACCAAGTATGCAGGTAGAAAAAAGAAAAAAAATGTAACTGTAGGCTATGATTAGTCCAGGGAAAGTTCAAGATCAAATAAGTGTTGGGGGTGGGATCATGATGGCCAAGTAGGAAGATCCAGAGCTGACCTACTCCCACGAACACACCAAAACTACAGTTGCACAGAGAATAACTCTCTCTGAGAATGACCTGAAGACTAGCAGAATGGCTCTTATACAACTAAGGATATAAAGAAAACACTACATTGAAACAGGTAGGAGGAGCAGAGACACAGTCTAGTCAGGACCCTTGGTGCAGAGACACACAAGCAGGAGGGGGTATCACATATGTGGAAGGTCTTCCCTAAGGACAGAGGGATTTGAGCCCCACATCAGGCACCCCAGGCCTGGGGACCTGCTCTGGAAAGGTGATCCCCCATAATGTCTGGCTTTTTAAACAAGGGGGGTTTCTGTCCAGGAGCACTGGAGGGCAGTAGGAAACTGAAACTCTGCTCTGAAAGGGCGCTTGCACTAGCTCGCTTGCTCTGTGTCCCAGTGTAGAGGCAATAGCTTGAAAAGCTATATGTGAAGGAGATTCATTGTCTAGGGCGAATACCAAATATTCAATGTCTAGGGCAGGGGTCTGTTGGAACTTTCTTAAGGCACTGAAGCACTAGTGGACACCATTTAAAAAAAATTTCCTTCCACCCAGCTCTCCGGGAGCAGGCAGATGCCATTTCTAATATTTGTCATCTTCTTGCGAGCACGGTTCGCCCTGCCCTGGCATTTGCTGTGGACCTGCCCAACCCAACACACTTGCCTTGGCTGGCCCTCCTCCAAAGTGGCTCCTGTCCCACCGCACCCAATGGGTGGCCTCAGTTTGGACTGGCACCTCCACAATGTGTCTTCTGCACTGGACCCCACATGTCCACCAGGGTGCCTGCAGCAGTCATAGCTGTGCCTCACAGACCGCCGGACCAGGGGCCAGCCCCATCTGACAGTAGGCCCACAGCAACCACAGCACCAACACAAGAGGAGGGCACATGCAGTCCACACAGGGGATACCTCTGGAGCTCCTGGCTCTGGTAACAAGGGGGAAATTGCTCTTCTGAGCCCCACAGAAGATCTACAAAAGGCCACTCCTTTAAGACCAGGAGATGTAGCTGAACTACCTAAGACATGGAAACAAACACAGAGAATTAGGAAAATGAGAAGACAAAGGGATAAGTTCCAAACAAGAACAAGATGAAACCTCAGTAAAAGTCCTAAACCAACAGAGATAAGTCATCAGTCCCATAAAGAGTTCAAAGTAAAGGTCCTAAAGATGCTCACTGAACTAGGTAGAAAAATGGATGAACACAGTGAGATCTTGAACAGGGAGGTAGAAAACATTAAAAAGAACCAATCAGAGCTGAAGAATACAATAACTGAAATAAAAGTACACTAGGTAGAATCAACAGCAGCTTAGATGATGCAGAAAAATGGATCTGCAATCTGGAAGACAGGGAGTGGGGAAATCACCCAATCAGAACAGCAAAAAGAAAAAAGAATTTAAAAAAATGAGGTTAGTTTAAGGACCCTTTGGGACAACATCAATCATACTAATATTTGTGTTACAAGAGTTCCAGAATGAGAAAAGAGAGAAAAGGGCAGAAAACTTATTTGAAGAAATAATGCCTGAAAACTTCCTTAATCTGATGAAGGAAACAGACATCCAAATCCAGGAAGCATGGAGAGTCTCAAACAAGATGAACCAAAGAGACCCACACCAAGACACATTATAATTAAAATGTCAAAACTTAAAGACAGAATCTTAAAGGCAGCAAGAGGAAAACAACTAGTTATGTATCAGCTGATTTTTTAGCAGGAACTTTACAGGCCAGAAGGGAGTGGCACATAAATTCAAAGTGCTGAAAGGAAAAACTTCCAACCAAGAATACTCTACCTGGTAAGGTTATCATTCAAAATTGAAGGAGGGATAGGTTTTCCCAGACAAGCAAAAGCTAAAGGAATTAATAGCCACTAAAATGGCCTTACAGGAAATGTTAAACAGACTTTAAAATATCTACACTAACCAAACCTATATACAGATTCTATGCAATCCCTATCAAAATACCCACAGCATTTTAAACAGAACTAGAACAAATAATCCCCAAATTTGTATTGAACAACAAAAGGCCTGAGTAGCCAAAGCAATCTTAAGAAGGATGAACACAGCTAACTGTATCACACTTTCTGATTTCAAACTGTATTACAAAGCTATAGTAATGAAAATTGCATGGTACTGGCACAAAAACAGACCCATGTATCAATGGAACAGAATAAGAGCCCACACTTATATATCAGTAATTTAAGACAAAGGAGCAGTGGGGAAAAGCAAGTCTCTTCAATAAATGGTATTGGGAAAACTCTGGACAGCTATATGCAAAAAAAATGAAACTGGACTACTTTCTTACACCCTATACAAAAATAATTTCATAATGGATAGGTTAAAGCCCTAAATGTCAGACCTGAAACTGTAAAACTTCTAGAAGAAAACATAGGCAGTATGCTCTTTGACCTCAGTCTTAGCAATATTTTTCTGGATCTGTTCCCTCATGCAATGGCAACAAAAGCAAAAATAAACAAATGGGACTACATCAAACTAAAAAGCTTTTGCACAGCAAAGGAAACCATCAACAAAACGAAAAGGGGAGAAGATACTTGCCAATTATATTACTGATAAGGGGTTAATATCCAAAATATATAAAGAACTCACACAACTCAATATCTAAACAAATGATCTGATTTAAAAATGGGCAGGGAACAGAATAGTCATTTTTCTAAGGAAGGCATATAGATGTCCAACAGACACATGAAAAGATGCATCACTAATTATCAGGGAAATGCAAATCAAACCCACCGTGAGATGTCACCTCACACCTGTCAGAATGGCTATTATAAAAAAGACCAAAAAAAAGTGTTGGTGAGGCTGTGGAGAAAAGGGTCACACTTGTGCACTGTCGGTGGGAGTGTAAATTGGTGCAGCCACTGTGGAGAACAGTGTGGAGGCTCCTCAAAAAGTGAAAAATAGTACTACTCTCCAATACAGCAATTCCACTTCTGGGTACTTATCCAAAGAAAATGAAAGCACTAATTCAGAAAGATACATGAACTCCTATGTTCATTGCATTGTTATCTACAATAGCCAAGATATGGAGGCAACCCAAGTGTCCACTGATGGAGGAATAGATAAAGAAGATGTGGTGCGTGTATGTATGTATGTATGTATATAATGGAATATTACTCAACCATAAGAAAGATTTAAATCTTGCCATTTGCGACAACGTGGATGGACCTAAAGACTATTATGCTGAGTGAAATAAGTCATACAGAGAAAGACAAATACTGTATGATTTCACCTATATGTGAAATCTTAAAAAATCCAAAAAGCAACAACGAAAAAACAAGTGAACAAAAATAAACAGATTCATAGATATAGACAACAAATTAATAGTCACCATGGTGGGGGGGGGCGGTCAGGTTGGGTGAAAAAGGTGAAGGAAATGAACAGGTACAAACTTCCAGTTATGTAATAAATGTCACAGTGATGTATAGCAAAGGGAATACAGTCAATAATATTGTAATAAGTTTGTATGGTGGCAGATGATTACTAGACTTACAGTCCTGATCAATTTGTAATGTAAGTAAACATTGAGTCACTATGTTATACACCTGAAACTAATATAATATTGTAGGTTAACTATATTTCAAAAAATATTAAATGAGTGTTAAATATATGGTAAAATTGGAAAGCACCAAACAAATCATATAAAGTTCATTGAACATTTTTTAGGTATTTTGAATATAAGAAAAGATTATATTTTATGACGCTGAATTTTTCTCTGAACACTAATGCTATACCTGGAAATATTTTACTTTGAAAGTGAGCTCCTTTTGGTAATCATTTCTCATTTAGCTCAACTGAGTAAAAAAACATCAAGTTAAACAAAATCCAATGGAGAGTTTCTGTCACCAGATTACTTAATGTTATACCTGATAGGTGAGGTACTTCCCTTGCCCACTTGTTTACCTTTTTAACCTTATGAGTATTGTGCTTCCATCCAATGATGATATGGCTAGTTATCTACTATTATATGTATAATAAATTGCCATAAGCTGGGGGGCTTAAAACAAGAGAAATTTATTCTCTCACAGTTCAGGAGGCCGAAATTCTGAAATCAAGGTGTCAGCCAAATTGGTTCTTCTGGAGACTCTGTGGGAGAAACCACCCCATTTGTCTCTACTAGCTTCTGTTGACTCCTGGAAATCCTTGGCATTCCTTGGCAGGTAGCTGTGTCACTCATGATTCTCAAAATTTATCTAGCCGCTGCCTTTATCCCATTCTATATTCATTTCCACAGTTTTGGTATTTGTTACAGCAGCATTCTACTTCCTGGTATCAGAATCTGTATTAGTTTCCCAGGCTATCATTACAAATTACTACAAACTAGATGGCTTAAATAACAAAATTCCATTCTCTCACAAGAGAGAAGTAGTCTGAAGGGGGGTGGTCAAATTGAGGGACTAGCAGGGTTGGATTCTTCTGGAGGCTCAGAGAAAGAAACGGTCCCCTGCCTCTGAGTTTATGGTGGTTGCTGGAAATCCTTGGTGTTACTTGGCTTGTAGATGAATCATCCTCATCTCTGTCTCCATCTTCACATCACCTTCTCTGCGTCTGTCCGTGTGTTTCTCTGTGTCTTTTCCTTTCCTAAGGACACCAGCCAGTGGACTCAGGCCCACCTTACATCCACGACGAGTTCATCTCAAGATCCCTAATTAATTATGACTGTGAAAAACCTATTTCCCAGTAAGGAAATGTATTTATATTTTTGCTGGAAAGTAAAATCATATTTCATTAGGTTCCAGGGGTTCCAGGAGGTTTCAGATGTACCTGAATTTTGGGGAGTCACTGTTCAACTCACTGCAGCTTCCACTGTACAGGCAGGAAAGGAGGAAAGATGAGTGCCCACAGGAGTAGGTGTGTTGGTAGGACGTTTTATTGTGATGAGTTCTATTTTTTTTGTGTGTGTGTGTGTGAAGCAGGTTCATCAGCTAAGTCTGAGAAGCATGTAATTTCAATGTGGTTAGCATACACCTTGAAAGGACTGGTATGGAGAGTGACAAAATGTATTAGAATCAAGGTTTGTGGTCATGAATTTACCCAGGCCTCCATCTGCTACTACAACCTCTAACTTCAGATTCCATGGAATGGCCTTCAGGTGATCCCAGTGCAAGTTACATCTTCAGATTTTCTGTTTGAATGTCAGCCCATAATGGGGCCACACAGTTATTGGTGTTCCATAAAATTTCCTATCAAAATTCATATGTCTGTGCCCTTGGTCTTTTTTTTTTCAGTTTGAAATTTTCTTTCCTTCCTTCTGTCTTTATTGACAGTCTATCCAACAAGACCCCTCATGTGTAGTTATCTCAGAAAAGCTGTTTTAAAATTATTTGCTCCATTTTTGTATTTCCACAGGATTCCTTTATATTCAGTTGATTTCATTCTTACCTCTGTTAGAGTTAGGTGTAGTCTACATGTCTGTCATGCCAGCCAGACTGTAAGATCTAGTCAGTGAAGGAACTGGTCATATAGAGTTTTGGATCTCTCCTGAGTCTAGTACATTGCATTGCACAGAGTAGACACTTGATAAACGTTTTTAGAATTGAGTTGGTGACAGCTTGCTGTCATATTTATGTTTTACAGTTCATATGGGAAGATAAACCTACTGACAAAGACTTGTTACCGTTGGTGGTTTTTCTAGTGAAAAAGATATATTAAAAGCAAACTATATCTTCTCTTTTGCCAATAATTTCTTGGTCATATGGCTGGCCAGGTTTAATGGTGCAAACCAAGAGCCTTGAAACAGAGTGAAACAAACTAGCTTATATAAGAATTTCATTTGTGGCTTAGGACTATTGTAATAATCTTGCCAAGAGATTTAACTTCTTGCTAGCAATATGGTCTCCAAAGATTGGCATTGTTTACTATTAGCAGTACATTGCTTATTGTGTTTTTTTCTAAATAATATCTTAATGAAAAGCTTCATTTTCTTTTAACTTAAGGCTGTATCCATACACTTTAAGTCATTTACTGAATGTCTTCTTTGTACCCAGTGCTTTGCTGGGTACAAAGCAAACACAAAACATACAGTGAGGGGAGTCTAGGAGTGAGGGCAGTCGTGGGCCCTGCCCCTAAGTTCATGGTCTTAAATACAGAGGATGACAAAGAATGATACCAGGGAGTTTATGTATGTGCCAAAGATATAAAGATTTTTTTTTCATGATGAACATAATACTCAAAAACATTTTAATCATCTTAATTCATTAAGATGTGCCCTACATGTTATTATTCTTAAAAGGCAGGTATGGTTTCTGTTTGTACTGACCTAACTATCACTGTTGTTACTATGTATGCCATCTCCAGATGGTTTTAGTTTTCTAGAAAACTAAGTATATTGATAAAGACACTTACATTTGCTTAAAAGTAAAAAAAAAATATTTTTCATTTGGAATTTACTGAAAAAAAGAAAATAATTAAAAAAACTTATAGAGAACTAAGAAAAATGCTAAGAAAAATTATCATTCATATTATAGGCCAACTTAATCTATGTAAGAGTTTAAAATCAATTTAAAAACTATTTAGAAACCTAAATTTTATGCCATAAATGAATGTGAAAACTTTAAAAATAGACTGTTTTTTGGGAAGTAGATACATTTAGATATTAATGTCTAATGGCTAACAAATAAGGATATAAAATTGTATTAAAAGCATTCTTTTGAGACTTGAATTATTATGGAAAACAAAATAGTAAGTTTAAATAATATTTAATAATTTTGGTAGTATTTCCTTGAAAATAATAAAAAGTAATTTCTAGCTTATAATTTGTTCATTCACAAATGTCTACTCGGGGCCAGGAAAGGTCCTGGTCTCAAAAATTTAATGGTGAAGGGTCCTAGAAATTCCCTGCTTCTTGAGAGCCTGAATTCTAGTGTCAGGAGATGGTTACATAAATGCTTTCAATAAAATAAATATGATTATGTGGTGAATGTAATGAGGAGGCCTAATCTGATAAGATGGTCATTTAGCAGTAAGCTAAGACCTGAAGGCTGAGAAAGAGCTCCCTCTGCTTCACGTGTTATGGTTTATTATGTTAGATCCAGAAATGCTCATGCAAAAATGTATTTATGTTTTTATTAGAAAGTTGAAATCACATTTCATTATGTACCTAGCTTTCCTTGGTATGAACACAATTTTTTTCAAATGAATCATGTGCTTAATAAGGTGAAAAATATGCATTTTAAGATGGAGTAATTTACATTAAAAAACAAAGCTTGTAAAGTTCAATTGCCTATAATCTCACTAAGCCATTCTAAAGTGTACTTTTATTGAGTTTCAATGTGTTACAGCATGACTGCATAAAGAAGTACATTCTCAATGGGGAAAAAAGCAAGGTTTTAAAAAATACACCGGAAAGATGCTTTATTTAAATGTACTGACAGTACAAAGAAGGTTAAAGCTTGAATTTGGAAAAGAATATCCATTTGGAATATTAGATTTTCCCATAATGATGAATTTTTTTTCATATTGTGCACTTCTGAATATAGCATTGGGCCAACGTTATGCATCATGATTTCTAGTTTCTACTGTGTTATTCAGTCTCTATATCACAATAGAGTTATTTTTTTAAATGAGAAAACAATTATGGTAGCTCTGATGGGGTTTCTGAGAAAATATCTGCTCAGTATTTCTCATTGAGAAATTTCATAATATAACTTCTGCACAAGATGGTTAAATAAAGCCTGGGTAATAATACCACTAGACAGGTAGACTGTTTATGTCACCATACATCAGATTGATGTCTCTTTCAAGGGCTATTTAAAATTTTTGAAAATTATTAGGGAAATAGAGTATCTAATGGTTTTTGAGCACATAGTTGTTTAGTTGCTTTTATTTTAGCACATATATAATGTGTCTGCTGTGTTCAAGGTACCTTTGTACAGTGTTTCAAGTCAGTGTTTTATTTGTTATATCATTTAATCCCCAGAACAAATGTGTAAGGTAGGTAAATACTCACACTTCATACTCATTTTGCTAAACCACTAGATTCTGCTAATCTCCCCAAGCTTGTATTTCTGCATCATCCTTTTTTTAATACAAGGATTTAAAAGAGAAACAGCACTCTTTGAATTCTCTTAATTTCTTACATTGCTTCTGAAGACATGCCTCTGAATTCTTCCTCCTTAATGTGATTTGGATGCATTTTTTAACCTCTCAAGTAAATATTCTCATCTTTAAATATGGATGGTCATCTCTCTGCATGAGTTTTATTAAAGTTTATTACAAAGAATACATAAAACAATGTGTATAGCACAATAATTACAGTGTTGATCATAAAGAATAAGTAAAATAATATATGCAAAAAAATGATTACAACAGCCAACACATAGTAGTTTGTAATTTCCATTTTCTGATGATGACACTGATGGTATGGAAAGCCACGTCATGTGATGGCATCGTAAACTCTTCCCACTTATTCGGTCTCTCTGCACACCATTTTGTTTTTAATAATAACTTTATTTATTTATTTATTTTTATTAGTTTCTGCTTTATAACAAAGTGAATCAGTTATACGTATACATCTGTTCCCATATCCCTTCCCTCTTGCGTCTCCCTCCCTCCCACCCTCCCTATCCCACCCCTCCAGGCGGTCACAAAGCACCGAGCTGATCTCCCTGTCTGCACACCATTTGAAATGGCTTTGGCATTTGCCTCTTCCTCTCTGTTACCACAGTTGAGTGCAAAGTGCTCTGGAAAGTTTAGGAATGATAATGATGAAGAGCATTCTTTTTGCTTAAGTACCCAGATGCTTTTAACATACTCACCTGTACCCTACCACCTGACCCCTAGACCGTATCTTTGGAGAACTATTCTATTCAAAGCCGTCTGAAATCAGTGTAAGCAATTGTGACTCAAACACTTGTTTTTCTGACAGTGTCTTTGAAAATGAAATGAATAACCGTGAGATTAGCTTATAAAATGAAGCACTTCTTGCCTCCGTGGCATACCTTCAATTGAACTCCAAATAGATTACAAATATATAAGATTCACAAACGTTTTCAAAAGGTTAGAAAAGTAAAATAGTTATATTCAAGAACACTGTTATCAAGGCAATACCACTTAATCTGAATCCATAAACCGGGTTTAAAAAAATACACTTAAAATAGCATTTACAAGATAGAGGAGTTTTTCTTGAGAAGAGAACAGAATATGTCTGGCTGTTGACAGATGGAAAAAAATTAATTGCAAATAAATATGCCTTCACAATGGATTGTTGGTATTTGGTGATTTAAGAAGTACTGAAAGGCCAATCCATGTATCTTGAGCTGGGCTATCTGTATTAGGCCACCTGTATAGATGGCCACTAGCCACAGGTGACTGTGAAGCACTTAGAATATTCTAATGCACACTGACATGTGCTATGAGTGTGAAAAACACTGGATTTTGAAGAATTAGTTTTATAAAAATAATACAAAATATCTAATTTATAGTGTTTTATATGACTGCATGATGAAATAACAATTCAAATATATTGAGTTAAATTACATATTATTAAAATTAATATCACCTATTTAATTTTTCTTCTTATTGTAGATACTAGGACTTTTTTTTTTTTTTTTTTTTTTTTTTGTGGTACGCGGGCCTCTCACTGCTGTGGCCTCTCCTGTTGAGGAGCACAGGCTCCTGACGCGCAGGCTCAGCGGCCATGGCTCACGGGCCCAGCCGCTCCGCGGCGTGTGGGATCTTCCTGGACTGGGGCACGAACCCGTGTCCCCTGCATCAGCAGGCGGACTCTCAACCACTGCGCCGCCAGGGAAGCCCGATACTAGGACATTTTAAATCACATCTGTGGCTGGCATGATGTTTCTATTGGACAGTGCTGGTTTAGAATCTCGTAATTGTATTTGCCACTAACAAGCTCTTTGTCATGGTCTCAGCATCCTAAGTGTTCAGGTCTAATTGATTTCTAAGGTCCTTTCACTTCCTGAATGTTCCATGGTTCAATTGTAAGTCTGGTTTCACACCCTTAGGGAAGTACAGTCCTTACATAACCCATGTTTTACTCAACTTGTCTGTTTTCTTGTCCTGGAGAAGTTTGCCTATATGGAGAACATTTTGGTAAAGATATTTTCCAAACTGATGTATTTTAAGAGAATATTCCTCTTGTGTCTAAAACCACTTGCATAGATTAATAAAGAGCTTTTAGTATTATTTCTGTGCTTTGAATTGTACCATGCCAAATGTAAAATCTCTAACTTAATCTTATCATTCACAGCACAGAATTAATGTCAGGTACTGCTTGTAATGACAGTCAAATACTACCAAAAACTATTTTATTAAACCTGTCTTTTGTATTTGATATTTGAGTCATTAATAAGAAATATTAGTTTCTTTGAAGGCCATAGTAAAATTAACCTGTGATGTAATTGTCTTAGGAGGTTTTCTTTTAATTCCCAATAGATTTTAGTTAATAAAGATTTGTGATTAAGACATTCATTGAATATTTAGTAGTTGTGTAATGGGGAAAAAATCCATCTACAGATTATATTACCCTCTGGCTCTGAAATTCAGACACCTAATAGATTTCTTAAGTGGATAATAATAAAAAGAATATTGCATGGGCTAAGTGCATGCCTATTGCATAATGTGAATTCCACTGCTTACTCAATGTCATTATTCAAAGGAAAAAATTCGAGAAGATAAATTGAAGCAATTAGATGAGCTAAAGTATTTGGAAGAAAAATGTTGCCATTAAGTTCCCTTCTAACCCTACTTTTTTACTTATTTCCTATTCTTTCACTTTTCAGTAAAAAATGAATGAATGTGATCCCTCAAACATCTATTGATCATCCGGGATGTCAGCACATGTACACTGGAATCATATACATCAAACATGGTCTAATTTGGGGCTTAAAAATGCTACGGTGTATGCATGCTCTCATCTTAGGAAAATACCTTTCTCTATGAAGTTGCGAGGTGTTAGATTAGATTTTCTAAGAGGAAGCAGACTGAGACAGAGGTCAATGTGAAGGATGTGCGTTAGGGAGTGCCCTGGGGACACATCCCTGGGGAAGAGAGGGAAGAGCGCTGAGTGTGACAGAGCGGGGAGCTGAGCTGCAGTGCAGTCCAGACAGGCTTCTCAGCGGACTCCTTGGGATCAAGGCTGAAGCGGTCAGACCACTTCATCAAATACTTACTGAATGTGGGCGGCCGTGGAAGGGCTGTGACCCTGGGTGAGGTGGCGGTCTGTTGCCGAGGATGTCCCCGAAGGTGCTGTATTCTCAGTGGTTGGAACAACCAGTCCTTCTTTAGAGGTTTTGGGTAATGTACACCGTGTCCGCCACAGAAAACTTTTATATAATTTACAGCAAAGACTGTGGCACCTCGTTCTTCATGACATTGATCTACTCCATTTATTAAACGTATATTGAGAGCTCGTATGTGCGAGGCACTAGGCTCAGATTTCGGGATACAGAGAACGTGGTCGGGATCCCTGAACTTATGATTCTGGCAGCTCAGTCGCACGAGTCCTCCTCCCCCAGCACGTCCCTGACCCCATCAGGACTTCCACCTGATTGAGCCTGTGTCTCGTTGTGACGCGTCGTATCTTTCTCATCCTCCTTTCTTCCTTCCCATTATATGCCCTGTGATCCATCCCTGTAGTCACTCCCTCAATTCCTCAGCTCTCTTCACTCTCTTGTACTGACAGAACCCCGGCTCTGGCTACATTAATCTTTCCAGAGCCTCACCTGAGCAGTTAGACATGATCGGAGAAAGACACACACACACACACACCCCTATGCTGACTTTTGTCACCTTGAATCCATGACTGTGAACCTCAAGTGAGCCCTCAGGGCTACCTGGCAACCCTATAATACTGTATTCCCCCAATGACTTCACTTTGCTACTGTCCAGATGACTAATTCCAGTGATGTGCTGAGACATGTTTAAATACTAGCTTTCCAGTTGTGGGAGTGGGATGGCAACCTTCGTTTGTAACATTTGCTGATTTCTGTGATGCAAATAGGCTGATTTCAAGTTCCCAGTAGGACATCAGTGAAAGTGGAGTTGGGAAGAGATGTGGACACTCAGCTCTCTGGGGCTCCAAGGAGCCAGTGCCACTATGCCGAGTATATTCTCCGCAAGCAAGCCTGCAACCATCTCCCCTTTCTTCACTTTCAGATGATGACCTGCCTTCTTTCTTCACTGGGACATTAGAAGCTATTTGAAGAAAACATCCATATCCTCACACTACCGAATCCACCAACTTACCTCCTCCTGCATCTGCCCCGCACTCCCAGCTTCCCTCCTGCTGCCAGGAGGGAACTGTCCTTCCTTGTGGCCAAAGCTAAACCCTCCATCTGTGCTTCAGTTTCCATCCAGTCTCTTCTAGCCAGTGACTTTGGTCCTGCAATGTTCCCTCCATGACCCTGCATCATTATTGCTTTCCTCTTCACAGGATCATTCTCATCAGCATACATACATGATGTAATCCACCACTGAAAAATAACACTCCTTACCCAACACTCCCTATAGCTAACTTACCATTTCTCTCTCTCTCTCACAGAGCAAAACGTAAGAGTTAGCTTACCTACTATCTCTAGTTTTTCTATTTGCAGTTTGTTTTGAAACTACTACAATCAGAGATCTGTCAAGTTCTTTTTTAAAATTTTTATTTTATATTAGATTATAGTTGATTTACCATGTGTACAGCAAAGTGATTCAGTTATACATATATCTATTCTTTTTCAAATTCTTTCCCCATTTAGGTTACTAGAGAATATTGAGCAGAGTTCCCTGTGCTATACAGTAAGTCTTTGTTGGTTATTTATTTTAAGTATAATAGTGTGTATATGGCAATCCCAAACTCCTAATTTATCCCTCCCTCCCGCCTTTCCCCTTTGGTAACCATAATTTTGTTTTCTATGTCTGTGAGTCTGGTTCTGTTTTGTAAATAAGTTCAATTGTATCTTTCTTTTCTTTTTCTTTTTTTTTTCTTTTTTTTTTTTTTTAAGATTCCACATATCAAGCTTTCACTTCTTGAAATGACTCTTTACCAGTTCGCCAGTGTCCTCCATATTGCCAAAGCTGGTGGTCAATTCTCAGTTCTCTTGCAACTCAGTCTTTCCACATTGACCTTTGAACAGCTGGTCACCTCTCCCTTCTTAACTAGATTGATCCCTGCAGGAGCCTTCTAACTGTTTGCTCCCTGCTGCCTTCCATGGTCTTCTGTACTGTCTCCTCCAGACAGCAGCCAGAGTGTTATCTTTAAAACATGTCATGTCGTATTTTTCCCTTACTCAGTGTTCTAAGAATATAAATGTTGGTATGGTATCGTAAACCCATGACCTTTGCTGGAGTCTCCATGAGAAGGACAAGGCAGGGCAGGGTAAACAGCTCAGGATTTGCTAGTTTGAGTCATTCGGCGTGCTCTAAGCTGTAGGAGTGGTCCTTCATTGTCTGGTCCTTGGACTGAAGCCTGGTGTCTGGACCTCATTCACATATAGAGGGTAACAGAGGCCACAGGAAGGGATGAATTGCCCAAGAGAGTGTAAAGTGAGGAAGAAAAGAACACAGGAAAGTACCTTGGGGAACACTGACATTTAAGGAATGGTTTAAGGAAGAGAAATGCATAAAGGAGTCTTAGGAAAAGCTAGAAAAGTAGCAAAAAGGAGAAAATGTGAACTTACAGAAGTTAAGGAAGGGAAGGGTTTTCAGAAACCAAATGAACGGCCACAGTATATCAGTATTGCAGAGGTCCATGAGATAAGACCCGAAATAGATTCCTGTAGTTTGAGCAACAGACTTAGGTTCTTGGTGGGTACAGTGTGAGTGCAGTGGTGGGAAACGAGACCACAGTTCAACGAACTAGGGATTGTCACACTGAGTGAAGGAGGTCAGACAGAGAAAGACAGATACCATACGATGTCGCTTATATGTAGAATCTAAAAAAATGGTACAAATGAACTTATTTACAAAACAGAAATAGAGTCACGGATGTAGAAAACAAACTTATGGTTACCAAGGGGGGAAAGGGACGGGGAGGGATAAATCGGGGGATTGAGATTGACACGTACATACTACTATATGTAAAATAGATAACTAATAAGGACCGACTACTATATGGCACAGGGAACTCTACTCAATACTCTGTAATGACTTATATGGGAAAATAATCTAAAAAAGTGTGGATGCATGTATATGTATAACTGATTCACTTTTGAATCACCTGAAACTAGCACAACATTGTAAATCAACTATACTCCAATAAAAATTAATTAAAAATAAAAGTAGAAACCATGAGGAAAGTAATTCTTTTAAGTTTAGCCATGATGGCTAAAGAGAAAGAGGGCAGATATTTTAAGGGAGATGTAACTTTAAGGAATAGCATATTTATTTTAAGATTGAGAGACAAATACATTTAAATGCTGATGGTGTGGAGATGGTAGAAAGTGAGAGGCTGAAATATTAAAAGCAAAAATAATGAATGAAGGCTTGAAGAGTCAGTAAGAAATGAGACAGAGAGCAAGAGTGGAGGAATAAACCTCAGTGTTACTGATGTTCAGGGTCCAAGCCATGCACCTTACATCATGCTGGGTTTCATTTGAATAAGCTTGGAGAGGCAGCCGTCAATGCTATTGGGAAGTCAGTCTCAGCCATTTTGGAAACTCACTCTCTCGCAGTTCCCAGAGTCCCAGATGCTGTTCTGAAAAGAGGAATCCCCTGAATCCCCACCTCTTGAGAAGGGAGGAAGCCTGGCCCTTCAGTCTCTTTTCACGTCAGCTTCCTTTTCACACTTAACCTAGATTATTTGCCTGAACCAGAAATTAACCATTTCCTCAGAGTTCCTCAAAAGCTCCTCTTTTAGTCTCCAAAGTACATGTAATATTTGTGCTTATTCTTTGGTCCCCAGAATCCATGCAGGACTTAGGTTGATTCCACATCGCAATCATTCATTCCCTCCCTTTCTTGGGACATAAAGGCTAATTGTCAAGACCTGAAATTCCAAAATGTCATAAGGTGGCTTCACTCACCTTGCAACCTTTTTTTTGTTTGTTTGTTTGTAAGCACAAAAGCATATTGTCTTCTCCAAGTACAGTTTAAAAGGTAAATCAAAGGCCACCAAGGAGAAACAGGATTATGTCTCTTACTGAAAGTAGCACAATAAAAATATAAGCTAATAGTAGGAAGCAGCCACATAGCACAGGGAGATCAGCTCAGTGCTTTGTGACCACCTAGAGGGGTGGGATAGGGAGGGTGGGAGGGAGACGCAAGAGGGAGGGGATATGGGGATATATGTATATGTCTAGCTGATTCACTTTGTTATAAGCAGAAACTAACACAACATTGTAAAGCAATTATACTCCAATAAAGATGTTAAAAAAAAAAGATGTGGTACATATATACAATGGAATATTACTCAGCCATAAAAAAGGAACGAAATTGGGTCATTTGTAGAGATGTGGATGGATCTAGAGACTGTCATACAGAGTGAAGTAAGTCAGAAAGAGAAAAACAAATATCATATATTAATGCATATATGTGGAATCTAGAAAAATGGTACAGATGAACTAGTTTGTAAGGCAGAAATAGAGACACAGATGTAGAGAACAAACGTATGGACACCAAGGCGGGAAAGCGGCGGGGTGTTGTTGGTGGGATGAAATAGATAACTAATAAGAACCTGCTGTATAGAAAATTAAAAATAAAATTCAAAAATTA
Source organism: Hyperoodon ampullatus (assembly GCF_949752795.1). NCBI lineage: Eukaryota > Metazoa > Chordata > Mammalia > Artiodactyla > Ziphiidae > Hyperoodon > Hyperoodon ampullatus. Next base: position 190,302,788 of record NC_136915.1, read on the forward strand.
AATAAATAAAATATAAGCTAAGTCTTGGGTACACGTGATTAGGGGAAGAAAGTGAAGAACTTTGCTATATTATATCATTTCCTCTGTAACTAAAGATGTCACAAGTATCTGGTGAGAGCAAGTGGGCATCGTAAGAGAGGGGCATGGAGAAATGATTTCTTAAATAATTTCTATTAAGAAAAATATGATCAGGAAAAGGTGCCTATGGAAAAATGTAAGATTTCCTGGTCCATATTCATTTCCAGGAGGAGTTTATGAATCTGTGGAGGCACCTAACTGCCTGCTTTTGTTACTTTTTCCAACAGCACTTTGGATTCAGTGATGGTCAGGGTTTTGTCAGGAGTATGTGTGGCAGATAGAAGATGGAGATTGAAGATGTTGGCATAGATAGGACTGGTGCAAATGATGACAAGTATAGGCTAAATGTGGAAGAGAAGGAAGATGGAAGGGATCTGACAGATACGGAGACCATGAATGAATCCAGGATCTGATGAAAGAGGAATGGCTGAGGGAAAGAGGGGCAAGAGATGACCTTGACAAGGTCATCTGGCAAGATGGCACAGCCTCAAAGGAACAGGGAGTTTAGCTGAGAGTGGGGAGAAAGGGACCTGGAAACAGCACCTTAAATACAACAGCTTTCGTAGATGAGCAACTTCCCTCTGAGAAGGCTGAAAGGGAAGGCCAGCCTTCACTGGGCCCTGAAGAGAGACAGGTGAGGAGATGGGAGGTGAGCATTGGTGACTTTGAACTGGGGGTCTCACAGGACACTAAAGAAAGGCTTGGGGAAGGAGGAAGCTATGAGAATTTGAGCCAGATGAGAAAACATGCGGAAGAATGTGGAAGGAGTTAGGTAACAGCAGAGGTGACCAAGAACAGCATTTGACATGGGGGATCCCAACAAATGAATCTTCACTTCTCCTCTGGTCCTTAAGAGAATGCAGGGAAGAGTTGGTGTAGGAAAATGCGGGAAGACTTTGCTCTCTTGTAGGGCAGCTGCTATCTGATGGGACTGAGATTTTGAGGAATTCCAGCTCAGGTGAGCAGGTAGGCCATGGGATTATTTGCTTGTCCATTTTCTCTGTGTGGGGGTGGAAATAGTTATGGTCTTTGGGAATATAGGTCTATCTGGGCAGAATCATCCTGGTTTATCTGTTAGGGCACTGGTCCCAAGAAAGGCTGTGTTTGTGTTGGGTCCTTGGGATATCACTGTGTGTTGGAAATAGCAGGGTTGCTTCTTGGAAAGTTTCTTTTCCAGGTATTTTGACTCTACTATAAATACTATTGAATTCTATAAGGATAGAAATTGACCTTTCTAACCTCTGTACTGTTAATTTTAGGGGCCTTGTAATTGGCAGTTACTTTATGATATGGTGTCAAATGGTGGAAAGTTTTACCTGTGAACCTACCTCCTCTACTGACTCCCTTTAAACATTTAATTATACACGTTAATTATACACTAGAGAATAATTTCTTTATTCTTTCTTTAAATCCAAATTCACCATGCAGGGACAATTGTGTGTAGACTTCCTGGACGTTCACGTTTTAATGACATTATTTTTCCGAGGTAGAATGTGACGGTTGAGGATACTGAGGAGTGTGGGGATGGGGTGGGAAATAATATGGGTGCAGAAAACAGAAGGCAGAATATTAAAGATAAATCAACTAGATGACAAAGAGTCTATACGTAGTGTGTGCCAGACTTTTTTCTAAATGTTCTACAAATATTAACATATTTAATCGTCATAACAATCACATGAGGTGGATACTATTATTATCATTCGCATGTTACAGATGAGGAAAATGAAGCATAGAGCAATTAAGGAACGAATCCAAGACTGCACAGCTGAGTGGGCTGGAGTCTCTCGGGCTAATTGAGAAGCAGCTGGGCATAATGGTTCACTAATGCCATTCCTGACGTATTCGCTCGTCCTGTCGGTTAATCAGTCTTGGGTTTCTAAGCAATTGATAAGGGATGGTGCAGAGGACTATTTAAGAGAACCAATAGCATTTGCATAATTTAGAAGAGAATTGAGAGTGATAAAACTGTCAGTGCCCTCTCCAATGGTGATTATGCAAGGCAGAGAAACTCCACGACATCCAATCAAGTCTCCAACTGTAGTGTGGCGTTTTCATTAGTAGTGGTGAAGGCAGGCATGTACACATTAGATTTTTTTTGGTATACGAAATTAATGACACATTAAAATAAAGAAAACTTAGGCAGCGTATTTTAAAGCCTGTATTCTAATTACTTTCCTCATTATGTTTCAACATGGTATATTCCTAGATCACATACCAAGTGATGGGAGTCTGTGACCTTGTACTACCCCAGAAGGCTTGGGAAGATCCCACCTGGAATTAATATATTTCCCAGATCCTTTATAAAGTATTCTAATCAGTGGAATTTAATCTAAACAGACAATTACATTTAGTCTCATATATATAAACAGGTTTAATGATTAAATTCATGTGATTTGTTATATGATACAGATGCAATTTCATATCAATAAGGAAGGGAGAAATTATTCATAAATGGTACTAGGACAGTTGGTTAGCATAAATTAATACGGGTAGGATTTCTATTTAATTCCACACACCAAAGTCTATTTTACATCTAAACACAGTTTTCCAAATGGCATCATACAGTTTAGCATGTAAAAAAAATGAATATTGAACTGGTCCCCAGGATTCAACCCAAGGACACAGGTTATCCTATCATATTTCTAATTCATTACCATACAGTGTGTGGTTGCTGATTCAGACTCTGATGCTCCAAGCTTCCTGGAGAAAACATCACAGAAAGGTAAGCTGAAAAGGTGGTAGTACCCAGAGCTGTAACACCTAGGGTCCCAGCCAGCTTTCTGTAGGTAGGTGAGTGCTGAGGAAAGGGCCCGGATGAATCATCAGAGGCAGTCATCCCAGGACGGGCAACAGCAGTCCAGTGCCAGGCCCATCAGGTCAGAGGCACTGCTCATTTTCCATCCCTCTCTGTTTATCACCAGCAGTCTGGAATGGCAGTGAATGACCACTGTTGTGACACCAGAGATACAACAGTGACACTCAACATAATGTGGTAACACAGATTCTTGGGCCTGAATGGAAATTGATGGCTCAAGGCTCTACATCTGAGTGTGAGAAGTTCTGGGAGAATCAGCAAGCTACTTAGGAGGGGGGTGTTTCATGGATTATTGTTAAGAAGTCCCATAAAGGTCTGGACGTCTTCCCAATTTGGTCATTGTAGGAAGTGTGCTTTTATTTTATTTTGACTTACAGGATTGTGTAATGACTAAGAACAAAGCGTTTGGAGATGGACTTGGAATTAAAGTCAAGCTCCACCCCTCCACCTCGCCTTGCTAGCCATGTGTCCCTAAGTTTCCTAAACTTTTACCAGTATTTGAAAATGTGGCTCCGCCGTTCTCCTCTTACAAATAAGAATCATTTCAAAAATTCAGTCTTTTCCTCTTTTCTTTTGCTGTTCTTTGAGGGAAACAGAATTCTGATGTGTTTTTATGGAGGATGGAGGACTCCAGAATCCTGCTGATGACAGCACGAGAAACTGGCCGTCTCTGTACCACCTGAGGGCTCGTGTTTAGTGTCCTCCTCTAACCTGGACACCCCTCTTGCCTCACCCAGTCTCACTGGGATGATGTTGCTTTGCTCCAAGCAGGCATAGGCATGGCATCTTCCAAGGACTGCAGAAGTCCAGATCTGCCCTTGTTTCTTCTGTCTTGTCCTTGCCTGTCTCCACCAGGCTAGTCCCTGGTCTCTCCCCTGTCCCCACCAGAAACGTATTAATCCTTCCCATAATCTGGATTCTTGCCCTGGGCCTTGACACCATAGATCCATTCTTCCCCTCAGGCCTCCGCCTTCCCTTGTATCATCAAGATTAATTATTGCACAGGGTGATTGATAGTCAATATATCAATTTCCCTTCCAGGGCAAACATCATCATGAGTTAGCCCAATGGTTAAATCATTAAACTTGGGTACATTTTGGTATAAAAACTTGTTAAGAGTGGATTTTTTTTAGTCTCATCCATGATTACCTTGTTCTACTCAAATAATAACTTTCGTTTGCTTACTAGCTATCAAATATGTGATGAGTTTATACACATGATGCGTATCCTGATTCCTCATGAACAACCTTCGTAGTAACTACCAATGTTCCCATTTTAAAAGTGGAGGAACTTAGGCTACAAATTTCAGTATTGTGCCTAAGATTACACATATATTGAGTATCAGAGTGAGAATGCAAACCAAACTTTTACTTCAAAATCTATGTTTTTTCTACTTAATAAAATACATTTTTACTTACTACTTTTCTCACTTTTAACTGCAATACATGTTTTCTTTTTATATCAAGCATTTATAAAAGCTTTACTCAAAGTAGGAATAAATCATTATTATTATTTTTTAATCATAGAAAATGAACCGAAATTATACCTGGGTTTACTTGACCAAACTACACTGATTATTTTAACTGACCTTATCAATTAAAAGGAAAAATTCAATAGTAAACAATCAAATCTGGTTGTGAGAAAACTTCATTTTATTTAGATTAATTAATGAAATCTGAAGTCAAAGAAATCCACTCATAAAAGGAACTCTAGTTGAAGAGATTGTTTGAAATTTGGTCAGCATTAAAAAATCTGAAAAAGTTTTCACATAATGACCATATGTCAAAATCATATTTGTCCCATGTATATTAAAAGATTTTTCTTCTGCAGTTATTTACAACTTATTCTAAATATTTGTGTTTGAGTTTTTCACTAGAAGTGTATCCTTAATAAATTTGTAAATTGAATTGTTTCAAATATATTTGATGTTATATATTAATTTTTACATTAATTTCCAGTATATTCCTAATAAGAAATCTAAAAGATTTTGACCTTTAAGACTGCTGAGTACAGCAAAATGAGTGCCATTGTATTTTAAATAGTGTTCAAGGGAATGGAACAAAGTTATATTTGTCACAGTTGAAAATACTCCAATGTAATCTCTTTTGATTTATTGACCGAAAGCTCCGTGGAGATTTTGTAAATCAAAGTTATACTCAGAGTGTTCAAGTTTGCTGTTGCATTTCTGATTCAGACAAAGATTTGTAATGTCGCAATTTGGCCACTTTTATTTTGACCTACCATCACAGACGATATTTTGATTTGGTATATGGCTTTTTATATGTGTCCACTCTAGTAAGTGGACAGTTTATATGGTCTGTGAAGCAACGGCAAAGTCCAGCATGAAAGGAAGAAAAGAAGATATTTAAAAATTATATCCTACTACTCTGACAATGGAATTTTGATCATGAAATGTCTAATTTTTAATTATTTTATTTTTTTCATTTTTTTTGAATTTTATTTTATTTTATTTTTACACAGCAGGTTCTTCGTAGTTATCTATTTTATACATACTGGTGTATATATGTCAATTCCAATCTCCCAATTCATCCCCCCACACCCCCCCGCTGCTTTCCCCCTTGGTGTCCATACGTTCTCTACATCTGTGTCTCTATTTCTGCCTTGCAAACTGGTTCATCTGTACCATTTTTCTAGATTCCACATATATATGCATTAATATATGATATTTGTTTTTCTCTTTCTGACTTACCTCACTCTGTATGACAGTCTCTAGGTCCATCCACGTCTCTACAAATGACCCAATTTCAGTCCTTTTTGTGGCTGAGTAATATTCCAGTGTATATATGTACCACAACTTCTTTATCCATTCGTCTGTCACTGGGCATTTAGGTTGATTCCATGACCTGGCTGTTGTAAATAGTGCTGCAATGAACCCTGGGGTGCATGTGTCTTTTTACATTATGGTTTTCTCTGGGTATATGCCAAGTAGTGGGATTACTAGTTCATAGGATAATTCTATTTTTAGTTTTTTAAGCAACCTCCATACTGTACTCCATAGTGGCTATGTCAATTTACATTCCTACCAACAGTGCAAGAGGGTTCCCTTTTCTCCACACTCTTTCCAGGATTTGTTGTTTGTAGATTCTGATGATGCCCATTCTAACTGGTGTGAGGTGATACCTCATTGTAGTTCTGATTTGCATTTCTCTAATAATGAGTGATGTTGGCAGCTTTTCATGTGCCCCTTGGCCATCTGTATGTCTTCTTTGGAGAAATGTATATTTAGGTCTTCTGCCCATTTTTGGATTGGGTTGTTTGTTTTTTTAATATTGAGCTGTATGAGCTGTTTATATATTTTGGAGATTAATCCTTTGTCCGTTGATTCATTAGCAAATATTTTCTCCCATTCTGAGGGTTGTCTTTTCATCTTGTTTGTAGTTTCCTTTGCTGTGCAAAAGATTTTAAGTTTCATTAGGTCCCATTTGTTTATTTTTGTTTTTATTTCCATTACTCTATGAGGTGGGTCTAAATGGATCCCGCTTTGACTTACATCAAAGAGTGTTCTTCCTATGTTTTCCTCTAAGAGTTTTATAGTGTCTAGTCTTACATTTAGGTCTTTAATGCATTTTGAGTTTATTTTTGTGTATGGTGTTAGAGAGTGTTCTAATTTCATTCTTTTACATGTAGCTGTCCAGTTTTCCCAGCACCACTTATTGAAGAGACTGTCTTTTCTGCATTGTGTATCCTTGCCTCCTTTGTCATAGATGAGTTGACCATAGGTGCGTGGGTTTATCTCTGGGCTTTCTATCCTGTTCCATTGATCTATATTTCTGTTTTTTTGCCAGTACCATATTGTCTTGATTAGTGTAGCTTTGTAGTATAGTTTGAAGTCAGGAAGTGTGATTCCTCCAGCTGTGTTTTTTTCCCTCAAGGTGCTTTGGCTATTCGGGATCTTTTGTGTCTCCATACAGATTTTAGGATTTTTTGTTTTACTTCTGTAAAATATGCCATTGGTAATTTTAAAAAATTTATTTATTTTATTTATTTATTTTTGGCTGTGTTGGGTCTTTGTTGCTGTGCATGGGCTTCCTCTAGTTGCAGCAACCGGGGACTACTCTTTGTTGTTGTGCATGGGGTCTAGTCTTCATTGTGGGGCGTTGCCTTCTCATTGTCGTGGCTTCTCTTGTTACGGAGCACGGGTTCTAGGCATGTGGGCTTCAGTAGTTGTGGCACATGGGCTCAGTAGTTGTGGCTCGCAGGCTCTAGAGCACAAGCTCAGTAGTTGTGGTGCACGGATTTAGCTGCTCCGTGGAATGTGGGATCTTCCAGGACCAGAGCTTGAACCCATGTCCCCTGAATTGGCAGGTGGATTCTTAACCACTGTGCAACCAGGGAAGCCCTTGCCATTGGTAATTTGATAGGGGTTGCATTGAATCTGTAGATTGCTTTGGGGTACTATAGTCATTTTCAGAACATTGATTCTTCCTATCCAAGAACATGGTATATGTCTCCATCTGTTTGTGTCATCTTTGACTTATTTCATCAGCGTCTTATAGTTTTCTGAGTACAGGTCTTTTGTCTCCTTCGGTAGGTTTAACCCTAGGTATTTTATTATCTTTATTGCAGTGGTGAATGAGATTGTTTCCTTAATTTCTCATTCTGATCTTTTGTTGTTAGTGTATAGGAATGCAAGAGATTTCTGTGCATTTTGTATCCTGCTTCTTTACCAGATTCATTGATTTGTTCTAGTAGTTTTCTGGTGGCATCTTTAGGATTTTCTATGTATAGTATCATCTCATCTGCAGACAGTGACATTTTACTTCTTCTTTTCCAATTTGTATTCCTTTTATTTCTTTTTCTTCTCTGATTCCTGTGGCTAGGACTTCCAAAACTATGGAATAAGTTGAATAATATTGGTGAGAGTGGACATTCTTTTCTTTTCCTGATCTTAGAGGAAATTCCATCAGTTTTTCACCATTGAGAATGATATTTGCTGTGGGTTTGTCATATGGCCTTTATCATGTTGAGTTAGGTTCCCTATATGCCCACTTTCAGGAGAGTTTTTATCATAAATCGGTGTTGAATTTTTTCAAAAGCTTTTTCTGCATCTACTGAGATGATCATATGGTTTTTATTATTCTATTTGTTAATATGGTGTATCACATTGATTGATTTGCATATATTGAAGAATCCTTGCATCCCTGGGATAAATCCCACTTGATCATGGTGTATGATCCTTTTAATGTGTTGTTGGATTCTGTTTGCTCATATTTTGTTGAGTATTTTTGCATCTATATTCATCAGTGATATTGGTCTGTAATTTTCCTTTTTTGTAGTATCATTGTCTGGTTTTGGTATCAGGGTGATGGTGACCTCATAGAAAGAGTTTGGGAGTTCCTTCCCCTGCAATTTTTTTTTTTTTTTTTTTTGTGGTAAGTGGGCCTCTCACTGTTGTGGACTCTCCCATTGCACAGCACAGGCTCTGGACGCGCAGGCTCAATGGCCATGGCTTATGGGCCTAGCTGCTCTGCGGCATGTGGGATCTTCCTGGACTGGGGCACGAACCCGTGTCCCCTGCATCAGCAGGCAGGGAAGCCCCGCCCTGCAATTTTTTGGCAGAGTTTGAGAAGGATGGGTGTTAGCTCTTCTCTAAATGTTTGATAGAATTCACCTGTGAAGCCATCTGGTCCTGGACTTTTGTTTGTTGGAAGATTTTTAATCACAGTTTCAATTTCATTACTTATGATTGATCTGTTCATATTTTCTATTTCTTCCTGTTCAGTCTTGGAAGGTTATACCTTTCTAAGAATTTGTCAGTTTCTTCCAGGTTGTCCGTTTTACTGGCATAGAGTTGTTTGTAGTAGTCACTTATGATGCTATGTATTTCTCCAGTGTCCATTGTAACTTCTTCTTTTTCATTTCTACTTTTATTGATTTGAGTCCTCTCCCTCTTTTTCTTGATGAGTCTGGCTTAAGGTTTATCAATTCTGTTTATCCTCTCAAAGAACCAGCTTTTAGTTTTAATGATCTTTGCTATTGTTTTCTTTGTTTCTATTTCATTTATTTCTCCTCTGATCTTTATGATTTCTTTCCTTCTACTAATTTTGGGTTTTGTTTGTTCTCCTTTCTCTAGTTCCTTTAAGTGTAATGTTAGATTGTTTATTTGAGAGTTTTCTTATTTCTTGAGGTAGGATTGTATTGCTATATATTTCCCTCTTAGAAATGCTTTTGCTGCATCCCATAGGTTTTGGATCATCATGTTTTCATTGTCATTTGTCTCTAGGTATTTTTTGCTTTCCTCTTTGATTTCTTCAGTGATCTCTTGGTTATTTAGTAACGTATTGTTTAGCCTCCATGTGCTTGTGTTTTTTACGTTTTTTTCCCTGTAATTTATTTCTAATCTTATAGCTTTGTAGTCAGAAAAGATGCTTGATATGACTTCAGTTTTCTTAAATTTGCTGAGGCTTAATTTGTGACCCAAGATATGATCTATCCTGGAGAATGTTCTGTATGCACTTGAGAAGAAAGTGTAATCTGCTGTTTTTGGATGGAATGTCCTATAAATATCAATGAAATCTATCTGGTTTATTGTGTCATTTAAAGCTTGTGTTTCCTTATTAATTTTCTGTCTGGTTGATCTGTCCATTGTTGTAAGTGAGGTGTTAAATCCCCCCACTATTATTGTGTTACTGTCAATTTCCTCTTTTATAGCTGTTAGCATTTGCCTTATGTATTGAGGTGCTCCTATGTTGGGTGCATATATATTTATAAATGTTATATCTTCTTCTTGGATTGATCCCTTCATCATCATGTAGTGTCCTTCCTTGTCTCATGTAACGTTTCTTATTTTAAAGTCTATTTTATCTGATACGAGTACTGCTACTCCAGCTTTCTTTTGATTTCCATTTGCATGGAATATCTTTTTCCATCCCCTCACTTTCAGTCTGTATGTGTCCCTAGGTCTGAAGTGGTTCTCTTGTAGACAGCACATATATGGGTCTTCTTTTTATATCCATTCAGCGAGCTTGTGTCTTTTGGTTGGAGCATTTAATCCATTCACATTTAAGGTAATTATTGATATGAATGTTCCTATTACCCCTTTCTTAATTGTTTTGGGTTTGTTTTTGTAAGTCCTTTTCTTCTCTTGTGTTTCCCACTTAGAGAAGTTCCTTTAGCATTTGTTGTAAAGCTGGTTTGGTGGTGCTTTACAGACAAGCAAAAGCTAATAGAATAATCTCTTAGCTTTTGCTTGTCTGTAAAGCTTTTGATTTCTGCATGGAATCTGAATGAGATCCTTGCTGTGTAGAGTAATCTGGTTTGATGGTTCTTCCCTTTCATCACTTTAAATATATCATGCCACTCCCTTTTGGCTTGTAGAGTTCCTGCTGAGAAATCAGCTGTTAACCTTATGGGAGGTATGTATACCTATAACTTGTATATACAATAACTTGTATATATACAATATATACAGTAACTTGTAAGTTATTTGTCGGTTTTCCCTTGTTGCTTTTAATAATTTTTCTTTGTCCTTAATTTTTGTCAGTTTGATTACTATGTATCTTGGTGTGTTTCTCCTTGGGTTTATCCTGCCTTGGACTTTCTGCACTTCCTGGACTTGGGTGGCTATTTGCTTTCCCATGTTAGGGAATTTTGCCACTATAAACTCTTCAAATATTTTCTTGGGTCCTTTCTCTCTTCTCCTTTTGGGACCCCTATAATGTGAATGTTTGTGCATTTAATGTTGTCCCAGACGTCTCTTAGGCTGTCTTCAGTTATTTTCATTCTTTTTCCTTTATTCTGTTCCATGGCAGTGAATTCCACCATTCTGTCTTCCAGGTCATTTACCCATTTTTCTGCCTCAGTTATTCTCCTATTGATTCCTTCTAGTGTATTTTTCATTTCAGTTATTGTATTGTTCATCTCTGTTTGTTCATTCTTTAATTCTTCTAGGTGTTTGTTCTTTAATTCTTCTGGGTCTTTGCTACACTTTTCTTGCATCTTCTCAATCTTTGCCTCCATTCTTTTTCCGAGGTTCTGGATCATCTTCACTATCATTATTCTGAATTCTTTTTCTGAAAGGTTGCCTGTCTCCAGTTCATTTAGTTGTTTTTCTGGGGTTTTATCTTGTTCCTTCATCTGGTACATAGTCCTCTGCCATTTCATTTTGTCTGTCTCTCTGTGAATCTGGTTTTCCTTCCACAGGCTGCAGGATTGTAGTTGTTGCTTCTGCTTACTGCCCTGAGGTGGATGAGGCTATCTAAGAGGCTTGTGGTGCAAGCTTCCTGATGGGAGGGACTGGTGGTGGATAGAGCTGGGTGTTGCTCTAGTAGGCAGAGCTTAGTAAAACTTTAATCCACTTGTCTTCTGTTGGGTGGGTCTGAGTTCCCTCCCTGTTGGTTGTTTGGCCTGAGGTGTCCCAGCACCGGAGCCTACAGGCTCTTTGGTGGGGCTACTGGCGGACTCCAGGAGGACTCATGCCAAGGAATACTTCCCAGAACTTCTGCTCCCAGTGTCCTTGTCCCCACTGTGAGCCACAGCCACCCCCTGCCTCTGTAGGAGACCCTCCAACACTAGGAGGTAGGTCTGGTTCAGTCTCCTATGGGGTCACTGCTCCTTCCCCCTGGGTGCTGATGTGCATACTTCTTTGTGTGTGCCCTCCAAGAGTGGCGTCTCTCTTTCCCCCAGTCCTGTCTGTCCTGCAGTCAAATCCCACTAGCCTTCAAAGTCTGATTCTCTAGGAATTCCTCCTCCTGTTGCTGGACCCGCAGATTGGGAAGCCTGACGTGTGGCTCAGAACCTTCACTCCAGTGGGTGGACTTCTGTGGTATAATTGTTCTCCAGTTTGTAAGTCACCCACCCAGCAGTTATAAGATTTGATTTTATTGTGATCGCACCCCTCTTATCATCTCATTGTGGCTTCTCCTTTGTCTTTGGATGTGGGGTATCTTTTTCAGTGAGTTCCAGTTTCTTCCTGTTGATTATTGTTCAGTGGTTAGTTGTGATTCCGGTAATCTCACAAGAGGGAGTGTGCGCACCCTAATTTTAAATTATATTCAGATATGCCTACAATTTCATAACAAATCTCCAATATACATTTAAGTGATTTTTTTTTTTTTTTGAAAAAGGTACTTGTTGCTTTTCCCATTGCAGACCCTGATGACAGGTAGGGTGGTGACCCCTCATGTCACTGAGCCCAGTTTCATTATTTTAGAGATTAGGTGGTGTTTTTGTTGTTGTTTGCTTTCTTCCATTTTGTATTTCAGCAGGTCCAGAGCTCATGTAGAACATATTTAAATATATTAATCTTTCTTCAGGTACCAGAGCATGATGAATATGAAAGCATTTTGAGTCCAAAGACATATGTGTTGTACCTGGGGAATGTGAATGAATCTGGACCTGCCAGAAGAATCTCTAACCAGAACAGCATCCACTTGGGTGACTCCTTGAGACACATTATCTTCAAAGGCAGGTAAAATCCATTAGAAAATTGGGTAATGTGCAAATAACATCCCATGTATTCCATTTGGACTGTGGGTTGGGAATGGAATATCTCTGATGACAGTGACAAGATTTGACCTCATAATGACTTTCCCAAACCTATAGGTGAGATTTTCTATCATATGGTACCATATGTACTTTTTGATGATTTTTAAAAATTCCTAAGTTGTGTCAAAAGTCAAACCTTAATCTTGGATTTTTCTCATGTACCACTAGTCCTTTCAATAAAGTAGCTTGTTGGACAAAGACTGTCCATTCCTCTCCTTCCTAAGGAGGAAGGGGATACAGAGTGGGGATACAGAGGAGAGTTATGCCTTAACAGATGTGAACCGCCTGTGGTTGTCAGTGAGGGCTAGCGTTCTGGTCTCCTGCCCAGAATGTCTGTGCTACACTAGGCTTGAAATCTCCACATCAGTTACTGCCTGGAATTAAAACTTGGAAAGACCATGTCCAACTGTAAAGAACATTACACTCCAAAGGGTAGCTTTTAAAGCTAGTCTGAGCTATTAACACTGTTTATGAAAGTTGTCAGATTAGCCACTGTAGCTAGCAAGGCTTTGGGTACGTGAATGAGGAGAGGCATGCTTTAAAGGGAATGGAGATAGTTTATAGCCACAGACTTCTGTCACTCTAGATCATTCCCTTTCTTGCTTGTCTGAACTTATTCTTCAGCCACTTCTAATATTCCAGTTTCCTCTCACATTTACCACCATTTAAAACTAGGCCTCCGACTTCTTCTAGGCACCATTTTCTTTTTTACTCTGCTGTGAATCTTCCCCCAAACCTTCAAAAATATCCTCAAGTCATTCACTCTGTGGCTCTCCCATTTTATCCAAATTGGACATTTTCAGTCTAACATCTGCCCTCTGCTACTTTGCTTGCATTTCTCTAAACTTTCTGAGAACCTCCCTAAAACAGGTGGAGATCTCTCTCTCTGTGTGTCTATCTGTCTGTCTATCTCCCTACCTACTTATCGATCTAAATTGTGGTTTCCAGTCTCAGCTGGATACTCAGGCCCACTCAGCAGTCTTCATGATTTCGTTCTCCTGTTGTCCGTGGAGAACTTTAGTTTTCCATCTTTAATCATTTTTCTCGTGGTTCCTATCCCGACTCTTCTCTCTAGCAGTGTGTGTTCTCTTGTACTTCATCAGGAGCTTCTCCAGTCACCTTAATGTATTTCAGCCTCCAAATATATCCACATGTACTCCCATCTTTACCTCCTGTATTTTGTTTTTATGAAGAAAGAGCCCTTCTACTTCAAAATAAAATCTCTTTACTTACATTCTAGTTCATACACCCATCTGTATCATCAGAGACTTTTGTTCCAGGAATTATCTAGTCTTTCTTACATTTTCAGACTTTCTCTACCTGTTGAATTTTCTTCCTGAGTGGCTGGAGTAGCTACCATCCACATACAGCCCTCCTCAGAGCTGACCACATGCATTGTCAACCTATTGCTCTCCTACCCTTGTGACCAAGTACTTGAAGAGAGAGTCTGTCTGATCATCTGCATTTTCAGTGTCCATTTCAAGTACTGTAATTTGGCTTCTTTTATTACTGCATTAACGTGGCTCTTGCAGTGTCAACAGTGACTTGCTTATAGCCACTTCTTGGTACTTATCTTACTTGACCTCCTCATGGCGTTTTGCCTGATGGTTACACCCTTATTAAAATGGATTTCATTTTACAAGCCACTTGTAATCCTTTGGTTAATGCTCCAGCTATATAGCCAGTGAGGAACCTGGTAGAAATGCTCAATTCTTTTCCTTCCATTACCACCAAAATTCACTGGCATCCTAAGTACTGCTGATTGTACTCTGATATAATACCTTTCCTATACATCTCCTGTTCATCACCAATATTACTACTCTAGGTAAAAATATTGCCAACGTTTTTTATTAGCTTACTAAAATATTTTTCTAACTAATCTTCTACTTGAAAAGTAGAAAGGATCTGACTTCTAGTTGAATGATTCTCCAAATGCCCACTGATTTTTTTGAAGATGCTGACCTAGTCATGTTTATCTCTAATTTAAACTACTCATGTTGCTTAAGCAATGGTTCCAAAATATTGGTCCGATGACCTTCTTTGTGGTAGATATTGTTGATTTCTCCAAAGCAATATCCTATACTTTATTATATCTGAACCCTGATTTTATTCGTTTATTTTATTCAGATTGTGTGTGTTTAGGTATTTCATGGAAGCCCATGCCCCTTCTCAGAAACAAGAGATGAATACTGATTAGCAGTTATAGTAAATCCATTGCCCTCGACAGTGACTGGTTTAAAGTGGCTATATAAGGAAATTTGGGGTAATGAAACATGAGGAAGTATCTATTGGCAGGGGCATCTCTGTGAGAGTTTTCCTTGCCCACAGAAAGAGATACAGAGAAGAAAAAAGGATTTCTTTCATTGGGTATTGTTGTATGAAGATAGAAACCCCAAGGCTGCTGAACCCATCTCAGAACTGAGAGGTGGAGTAGCTGATACACTGCAACGTGCAAAGCAGAAAAACAGAAATAATCTGAATCTTTGTTGACATCATTGGGCTATTAATTATTCAACAATGGAGCTATCCTATCTTGAGACTACTTACTGTATAAGATGCTACATCTTTTAAAGTTACTTCTTAAGTTTTCTGTTGCCTGAAGCCTGATACAGTTTATATCAGAGACCTGGAAGCTTGTTAAAACTGTTTACCCAGGGCTTCCCTGGTGGCACAGTGGTTGAGAGTCCGCCTGCCGATGCAGGGGACACGGGTTCGTGCCCCGGTCCGGGAGGATCCCACATGCCGCGGAGCGGCTGGGCCCGTGAGCCATGGCTGCTGAGCCTGCACGTCCGGAGACTGTGCTCCACAACGGGAGAGGCCACAACAGTGAGAGGCCCGCGTACCGCAAAACAACAACAACAACAACAACAACAAAACCTGTTTACCCAAGGTGATTCTGGTTTAGGAAGTTTGGTGTTAAGGCTCAGCAATCTATGTATGTAACAGTTTTGATGAGTAGCCAGGTTTGGGAACCACTACTGAAAGAACTTTTTAAATTGTTTTGTATGGTTAATACCTTCTAAGATATGACCCTTGCCTACCTCCCTGCTCTTTCTCACCTCATTATTCACCACTCTGTAAAACAATACATCTTCAAGTTATGTTAAGCTACTTGAGACATTCATCCTTTTTCTCATCCTCTAGCTCTTCCTGGAATGTGATTTTCCTCTTCTCTCACTTGGCAAACTTTTACTCATTTTTAAAGTCTCAGTATGAGGTTTTTCCTCATGATTTCTTTCCTATTACACCAATGCGCAATTGATAACTCCGTTTTTGTGTCTCTATTTTACCCAGCAACAGTGTTTTGATTATTTCATGTATGGCACTGTAGCCTAATTAGGTTTACACGCTGTATTTGCTATTAGGCTCAGAGTTTGCTTGGGAGTAGAGGTGGTGTTCTATTTAATTTAGTTTTCTTTTAATCCTAGTAAATTAACTGCATAGGGAGGTACTCATTAAAAATCTGTGGGGTAGCATTAAATTGAAGAAGAAACCAGAGCTCCTTCTATATGTCAAGGAGTATGTGAGGAATTGGTGGTGAAATGGTACCTAAGCAAATCCTTGGCAACCAGGAAATAGCTAGAAGACAGATTCCCCTTTGATTAACCTATGCTCATGAAAAACTGAAGATGAAAAATATTTTTAGATGAGACAAGATAAAAAGCTTACTCTCATGATATATAAATATACTCACTCTAGTAAAAGTGTACTTAGTTATTACATTTCATTTTTAACTGAAATTAGAAGAACATACTGCTGCATCACCCATTTATTGTAGTATAGTGGGCAGGTTAACTTGACCAACTTTTTTTCTCCCAAACACCTAAAGTTATAGAAAAACTATAAAAAATATATTGTTAAATGCATCAGTGAGCTACCATGAGTGTAAGAAACTGGCAGAATGTAGGCAAATATTAAGTCATTTAGGGAACCCTAGGGTGGTAAGCAGAGCACAGAAGCCACTTTTAGCCTTGAAGGCATTTAACAAATCTGGTGAAGTCGAACTTCACTCTTCATGATTTTCAGGGCTTTCAGAACCAGAGAGAAAGTGCCCACTCAAGGAAAAATACTCTAATAAGAGCCTGTCTGTGATAGGTAGAAATAATGACCCCACTCAAAGATATTCATGTCCTAATTTCTGGAAACTGTGAATAGGTTATGTTACATAGCAAAGGGGAGCTATGTTTGCTAATTAGCTGACCTTAAAATAATTATTATTAAAATTATCCTGGGTCATCCAGGTGGGCTCAGTGTAATCAAAATGTCCTTAAAAGTAGAAGAGGGAGGCAGAAGGGTCAGTGATAGAGCAGTGTAATGTAAGGAAGACTTGAGCAGCCATTGCTGGCTTTCAGATGGAGGGAAAGGTTCAGGAGTTCCAGAATCTAGGCAGCTGGAAAGGGCAGAGAAACAAATTTTCCTGTAGAGTCTCCACAAAGGAACTTGGCATTGGTGACACCTTGATTCTAGCTAGATGAGATCCATTTCAAACTTCATTTTCAACTGTAGAACTGTTGGATAATAAACATATTGTTTTAGGCCACTAGATTTCTTACAGTTGCCACAGGAAACTACTACATCCTCCTTGATACCAACCCTTTAGAGCTTGAATGTAAAGCATCTCTTCAAAGTAAGAGTGAGCTGGAATTATGCCAGCCACTTAATGTTAGCAATTGATGAATGAAAATAATAATCTCTGCACTTATTTGGTAGCCAGATCCCTACCCTCAGTAATGAATTCCTGATATGGGGTACCTGGCCCTAAAACCTTGAAGCCAAAAAGTTAATGTTAAGTGGATGTGTTCTTGCACGGCAGAACCAAATACAGATCCTATATGAGAAAAGCCACCTTTAAACTAAGCCTGGAAGAATCTCCACAATAAAGTCCCAAGAAATATGTGCTCACTGACAAATAATATAAAATAAGCACACAGAAAAGCAGGTTACCTTGCATAGGTGTGAGCAGAAAGAGCAGGCAGAAGAGTTAGACCCAGAAAGTATCACGATTCAGGAAATAGAAGATACAGAATGCAAAATAAGTAGGTTAAAATATTAAAAGGCATAGAACAGATTGAATTCTGAGGAATGAGCAACATGATATAAAATTAGTAGACAGATCTGAAGGAAAAAGAACAGCTTAAGAGAGAATTGGTGAACTGAAAGAAATATTAAAAGAATGTATCCATTATTCAGCACAGAGATCATGAAATGAAAATATTAAATGTTAAGAGAAATGGGGGAGAGAATAAGAAAGTTTATGTATGCAGCATGGTATGTAGTACAAAAAACTGTTGACAGCTCCTTCTATTCAAGACAGCGCACTAAGGTTTGTAGTAGGTATAAAGACATGCCAGAGTTGGTCTCTGCTCTCAGACAGCTTTTGCAGGACTCTAGTGCAAATTGCTGTAACATCTGGGAGCACTATTACTTATGAATAGACTTGGAATTGGGGTAGCAATGTCTTTAAGCAATTTAATACATGGGATAAATTTACGTTGGGTTTAAAATATAATTTACCAATATTACTCAGCCATCAAAAAGAATGAAATATTGTCATTTGTAGCAACTGGATGAACCTAGAGATTATCATGCAAAGTGAAGTAAGAGAAAGACAAATATTATATGATATCCTTATATGTGTAATCTAAAAAATAATACAAATGAATTTATTTACAAAACAAAAACAGACTCACAGACATAGAAAACAAATGTATGGTTACCAAAGGGGAAAGAGATGGGGGCGGAGGGATAACAGATACACACTACTGTATATGAAATATGTACACACAGATACACTACTATATATAAAATATAAGCAACAAGGATTTACTGTATAGCACAGGGAACTATATTTAATATCTTGCAATAACCTATAGCGGAAAATAATCTGAAAAAATATAACTGAATCACCTTGCTGTACACCTGAAACTAACATAATATTGTAAATGAACTATACTTCAATTAAAATATATATATAATTTTTCAATATGTAATTTGAGTTTATGCCAAGTAATTTTCTCATCTATCAGTTTTTAACATATTTTTGGCCGCTTTGCTGTTATTTCTATCCTCTCAAAGACAGTGGGAAATACAGAGGGAAGAAGTGAAACTCTGTTAGCTTAATTGCATTGGAGATTGAATTTATTGACCAAAGTGAGTACTTCGAGTTATATATTTATCTGTGCTATTTCATTTTTTTCCTGTTATAAGAAAGTTGCCCATTATTAAAAATTGTATACTCATTATCACCTTTGATATATTCTTAGTGCTATTTATAGCAGTTGAAAAGAAAAAATGTATAAATATAGAACCTCTAACTAGTTCAAGATTATTATGATTTATACAGTTTGGTTTTTCATAGTAATTTGCAGGCATGAGGATGAATTGTCATAGAGGATGATAAAGTATACATTCAGAGTGTACATTCAGCAAGCTAAATATAATTTTTGTGAATGTTGTTTTCTATCAGTCAGAATCTCTCTGCATGATATTATCTTGCATGTTGAATTCAGACCAGATATTTAAATGTCTCTCACTTAATTAAAAATCATCGTAAAGTACTTCCAAGAGGACACAGAGAGGAACAGCGGTTCCTGATGGTTTCCTCCAACTTACAATGTATTGCAAAGGGCACTCTTACACAAGATTGCACACTCCCTGATCACCCTTCCTCTCAGAATCTAGAAGGAATCAGAAGCTTTGCCTTTGCCCCCATAGCTTCTAGTGAGCAACCCTTGTATACTTTTTGTGAAGCATTGCAATTACTCGCTTATTTG
This sequence comes from Hyperoodon ampullatus, assembly GCF_949752795.1. Classification (NCBI taxonomy): domain Eukaryota; kingdom Metazoa; phylum Chordata; class Mammalia; order Artiodactyla; family Ziphiidae; genus Hyperoodon; species Hyperoodon ampullatus. Next base: position 190,321,961 of record NC_136915.1, read on the forward strand.
TCTCTGCAGCTAAACTGTGGGCTATACTCAGTGTTACCTATCTGTGAACTCCCCATGGTTTAGTCACTTAACAGGTACAGCAACTGACATATTTCCTAATATTTAAATCCACGTTCTTTACAAAATATTATCCTGAGAATTAAAATTTAATAAAGCTTTAATTTGGGGAAAATGTGTACGTACCAGACAAAAGAAGTTTTCTAAGTAAAAAAGAAAAAGAGAGTTAGTTCTAAGTTACTTTCGAAGGGAGGGAAAATGTCTCAAAATTTCTTTTGGTGGTCTTGGATGTTCAGTAGCTGATTTGTTTGGAGGTTGAAGCAACCTCGAAGCTCACACACTATTGTTTTTGCGATAGAGAGGGGATGTGGGAAAATCCAGGACATTGAGAGCAAAGAGAGGAAAATGCCTCTGGATTACTTGAGTGCTGTATTTTATGAATATTCCTCTTTATCTGTGCAATACTTCTTGTATTGAAGTTTACTTTGGTATTATTAATATAGTCATACTTTATTTCTCATGATTAGTACTTGTGTGGTTTATCTTTTCCATCCTTTTCATCCATATCCTTATATTTGTCTCATAAACAGCATGTTTATTGTAAATAACAGTCAAATAATCTCCATATTTTATTTGGAATGACGAGTCTGTTTATATTTAATATGATTAATGATAGGTTTGGGTTCAGTCCACCTTCTTTTTATTTGTCCTCTACTTCTGTCATCTATTCTCAGTTGCGTGCTTCCTATTCTCCCTTTCTTGTATATATACGTATTTCACTTTACCCCTGCATTGGCTCTTTTGCTGTTTCTCTTTGTCTTGCATTCTGTGGTTACACAAGAGATCAAGTACGTATCACAGTCTTCTTTGAATTAATATTCTACTTCACAATCACCAAAATAACTATGCAGCACTACTGTTTCTATTCTTTGAGCTATTGTTGGCATGTAATTTATTCCTGCTTATAGTGTACATACCACAATATATTATTATATTTGTTTTACATAGTTAATAGTCCTCTAAATCAATGTTTAAAGTAATATTTTATGTTTACCCATTTATTATCCCTTTCTGGTTCTCTTTATTCCTTTTTTCTATCTTGGATCATTTTCCTTTGGCAGAAGAATGCTGTTTAGAGTTCTAACAGTGCAGCTTTGTGGAAGGAAGTTACGAAGCTTTTATTTGTCTGAAAGTTTCTGTAATTGCTCTCATATGTCAAGGATGTTTTCATTGGGTGTAGAATTCAAGAGGAATAATTTTTCTTTCAGCATTTTTAAGTTGTAAATCTCTTGTTTTTTAGCTTTTATTCTCATCACCCTGAACATAATATGACTGTCTCTTCTCCACCCCCAACCCCAGCTTCTCTATGATATGCATGTGGGTTTGTTCTTATTGTTTTTTATTTTGTCCTGTAAAGTGTTCTCTGAGCTTCTTGGACATATAGGTTGATGAATTTCTTTATTTTTGGAAAAGTGGAAGAATCATGGCCATGGAATTTAAAAAAAATTTTTTTCCCCATTCCCTTTCTTACCTCCGTATCTGCTCTTCATTGTTAACATATGTCTTATTGCATGGATCTCTGAGTTTCTGTTTTGTTTTTTCCCTGTGCTTCCATTTGAATAATTTCTATTAGCCTATATTTGGGTTCACTACTCTTTTCTTCCACTGTGTCTAGTCTGCTTTAAGCCCATATAATGATTTTCTTATTTCAAAGATGCTTTTTTCTTTCAGTTCTATAATTCTCTTTTGGTTATTTTTTAGATTTCCTACTTTTAGAATTTGTAGAATTCTTATCTTTCTAATCCATTTTGAAAAATATTTACTCTAAATTATATATATACATACACATACACACACATATAATTTCTTGTTAAATCTGAGTCTGGGTCATTGTTGGATCTGTTTCTGTTAATCATTTTTTCTCTTGATTATGGGTCATGTTTTCCTATTCATTCTTTGGTCTTGTAAATTTTTTTTTTTTTATACAGCAGGTTCTTATTAGTCATCCATTTTATACACATCAGTGTATACATGTCAATCCCAATCTCCCAATTCATCACACCACCATCCCAAACCCCCCGCCACTATCCTCCCTTGGTGTCCATATGTTTGTCCTCTACATCTGTGTCTCAATTTCTGCCCTGCAAACCAGTTCATCTGTATCATTTTTCTAGGTTCCACATATATGCGTTAATATGCAATATTTGTTTTTCTCTTTCTGACTGACTTACTTCACTCTGTATGACAGTCTCTAGATCCATCCATGTCTCTACAAATGACCCAATTTTGTTCCTTTTTATGGCTGAGTAATATTCCATTGTATATATGTACCACAACTTCTTTATCCATTCGTCTGTTGATGGGCATTTAGGTTGCTTCCATGACCTGGATATTGTAAATAGTGCTGCAGTGAACATTGGGGTGCATGTGTCTTTTTGGATTCTGGTTTTCTCTGGGTATATGCCCAGTAGTGGGATTGCTGGGTCATATGGTAATTCTATTTTTAGTCTTTTAAGGAACCTCCATACTGTTCTCCATAGTGGCTGTATCAATTTACATTCCCACCAACAGTGCAAGAGGGTTCCCTTTTCTCCACATCCTCTCCAGCATTTGTTGTTCGTAGATTTTCGGATGATGCCCACTCTAACTGGTATGAGGTGATAACTCACTGGAGTTTTGATTTGCATTTCTCTAATAATTAGTGATGTTGAGCAGCTTTTCACGTGCTTCTAGGCCATCTGTATGTCCTCTTTGGAGAAATGTCTATTTAGGTCTTCTGTCCATTTTTTGATTGGGTTTTTTTTTTTTTTAATATTGAGCTGCATGAGCTGTTTATATATTTTGGAGATTAATCCTTTGTCCGTTGATTCATTTGCAAATATTTTTTTCCCATTCTGAGTGTTGTCATTTCGTCTTGTGTGTAGTTTCCTTTGCTTTGCAAAGGAAAGCTTTAATTTGGGCAAATTTCATTTTAAGTTTCATTACGTCCCATTTGTTTATTTTTATTTCTATTACTCTAGGAGGTGGATCAAAAAAGATCTTGCTGTGATTTATGTCAAAGAGTGTTCTTCCTATGTTTTCCTCTAAGAGTTTTATGGTGTCCGGTCTTACATTTAAGTCTCTAATCCATTTTGAGTTTATTTTTGTGTATGGTGTTAGGGAGTGTTCTAATTTCATTCTTTTACATGTAGCTGCCCAGTTTTCCCAGCACCACTTATTGAAGAGACTGTCTTTTCTCCAGTATATATACTTGCCTCCTTTGTCATAGATCAGTTGACAAGAGGTGTGTGGGTTTATCTCTGGGCTTTCTGTCCTGTTCCATTGATCTATATTTCTTTTTTTGTGCCAGCACCATATTGTCTTGATTACTGTAGCTTTGTAGTATAGTCTGAAGTCAGGGAGTCTGATGCCTCCAGCTCCGTTTTTTTCCCTCAAGACTGCTTTGGCTATTTGGGGTCTTTTGTGTCTCCATACAAATTTTAAGATATTTTGTTCTAGTTCTGTAAAAAATGCCATTGGTAATTTGATAGGGCTTGCATTGAATCTGTAGATTGCTTTGGGTAGTATAGTCATTTTCACAATATTGATTCTTCCAATCCAAGAACAGGGTATATCTCTCCATCTGTTGGTATCATCTTTAATTTCTTTCAACAGTGTCTTATAGATTTCTGCATATAGGCCTTTTGTCTCCCTAGGTAGGTTTATTCCTAGGATTTTATTCTTTTTGTTGCAGTGATCAATGGGAGTGTTTCCTTAATCTCTCTTTCAGATTTTTCATCATTAGTGTATAGGAGTGCAAGAGATTTCTGTGCATTAATTTTGTATCCTGCAACTTTACCAGATTCATTGATTAGCTCTAGTAGTTTTTTGGTGGCATCTTTTGGATTCTCTATGTATAGTATCATGTCATCTGCCAACAGTGACAGTTTTACTTCTTCTTTTCCAGTTTGTATTCCTTTTTCTTCTCTGATTGCCGTGGGTAGGACTTCCACAAGTATGATGAATAATAGTGGCAAGAGTGGACATCTTGGTCTTGTTCCTGATCTTAGAGTAAATGCTTTCAGTCTTTCACCATTGAGAATGATGTTTGCTGTGGGTTTGTCATATATGGCCTTTATTATGTTGAGGTAGGTTTCCTTTATGCCCACTTTCTGGAGAGTTTTTACCATAAATGGGTGTTTAATTTTGTCAAAAGCTTTTTCTGCATCTATTGAGATGATCGTATGGTTTTTCTTCTTCAGTTTGTTAATATGGTATATCACATTGACTGATTTTTGTATATTGAAGAATCCTTGCATCCCTGGGATAAATCCCACTTGATCATGGTGTATGATCCTTTTAATGTGTTGTTGGATTCTGTTTGCTAGTATTTTGTTGAAGATTTTTGCACCTATATTCATCAGTGATATTGTTCTGCAATTTTCTATTTTTGTAGTATCTTTGTGTTGTTTTGGTATCAGGGTGATGGTGGCCTCGTAGAATGAGTTTGGGAGTGTTCCTTCCTCTGCAATTTTTTCGAAGAGTTTGAGAAGGATGGATGTTAGCTCTTCTCTAAATGTTTGATAGAATTAATCTATGAAGCCACCTGGTCCTGGACTTTTGTTTGTTGGAAGATTTTTAATCACAGTTTCAATTTCATTACTTGTGATTTGTCTGTTCATATTTTGTATTTCTTCCTGGTTCAGTCATGGAAGGTTATACCTTTCTAAGAATTTGTCTGTTTCTTCCAGGTTGTCCATTTTACTGACATAGAGTTGCTTGAAGTAGTCTCTTAGGATGCTTTGTATTTTTGCGGTGTCTGTTGTAACTACTCCTTTTGCATTTCTAATTTTATTGATTTGACTCCTCTCCCTCTTTTTCTTGATGAGTCTGGCTAATGCTTTATCAATTCTGTTTATCCTCTCACAGAACCAGGTTTTAGTTTTATTGATCTTTGCTATTGTTTTCTTTGTTTCTATTTCATTTATTTCTGTTCTGATCTTTATGAATTCTTACCTTCTGCTAACTTTGGGCTTTGTTTGTTCTTCTTTCTCTGGTTCCTTTAGGTTTAAGGTTAGATTGTTTATTTGAGATTTTTCTTGTTTCTTGAGGTAGGATTTTATAGCTATAAACTTCCCTTTTAGAACTGCTTTTGCTGCATCCCATAGGTTTTTTATCATCATGTTTTCATTATCATTTGTCTCTAGGTATTTTTTGATTTCCTCTTTGATTTCTTCAGTGATTGCTGGTTATTTAGTAGCATGTTGTTTAGCCTCCATATATTTGTGTTTTTTACGTTTTTTCCTTGTAATTGTTTTCTAATCTCATAGCACTGTGGTCAGAAAAGATGCTTGATATGATTTACATTTTCTTAAATTTACTGAGGCTTGATTTGTGACCGAAGATGTGATCTATCCTGGAGAATGTTCCGTGCGCAGTTGAGAAGAAAGTGTAATCTGCTGTTTTTGGATGGAATATCCTATAAATGTCAATTAAATGTATCTGGTCTATTGTGTAATTTAAAGCTTGTCTTTCCTTATTAATTTTCTGTTTGGATGATCTGCCCAATAATAGTCCCCCACTCTTATTGTGTTACTGTTGATTTCGTCTTTTATAGTTGTTAACAGTTGCCTTATGTATTGAGGTGCTCTTATGTTGGGTGCATATATATTTATAGTTATTATTTCTTCTTCTTGGATCGATCCCTTGATCATTATGCAATGTCCTTCCTTGTCTCTTGTAACATTCTTTATTTTAAAGTCATTTATCTGATATGAGTATTGCTATTCCAGCTTACTTTTGATTTCCATTTGCATGGAATATCTTTTTCCATCCCCTCACTTTCAGTCTGAATATGTCCCTAGGTGTGAAGTGGGTCTCTTGTAGACAGCATGTATATGGGTCTTGTTTTTGTATCCATTCGGCAAGCCTGTGTCTTTTGGTGGGAGCATTTAATCCATTCACGTTGAAGGTAATTATCAATTTGTATGTTCCTATTACAATTTTCTTAATTGTTCTGGGTTTGGTTTTGTAGCTCCTATTCTTCTCTTGTGTTTCCCACTTAGAGAAGTTCCTTTAGCATTTGTTGTGGAGCTGGTTTAGTGGTGTTGAATCCTCTTAGCTTTTGCTTGTCTGTAAAGCTTTTGATTTCTCCATCAAATCTGAATGAGATCCTTGCCGGGTAGAGTAATCTTTGGTGTAGGTTCTTCCCTTTCAGCACTTTAAGTATATCATGCCACTCCCTTCTGGCTTGTTGAGTTTCTGCAGAGAAATCAGCTGTTAACCTTATGGGAGTTCCCTTGTATGTTATTTGTCATTTTTCCCTTGCTGCTTTCAATAATTTTTCTTTGTCTTTCATTTTTGCCAATTTGATTACTATGTGTCTTGGTATGTTTCTCATTGGGTTTATCTTGTATGGGACTCTCTGCACTCCGTGGACTTGGGTGGCTATTTCCTTTCCCATGTTAGGGAAGTTTTCGACTATAGTCTCTTCAAATATTTTCTCAGGTCCTTTCTCTTTCTCTTCTCCTCTGGGACCCCTGTAATGTGAATGTTGTTGCATTTAATGTTGTCCCAGAGGTCTCTTAGGCTGCCTTCATTGCTTTTCCTTATTTTTCCTTTATTCTGTTCCACAGCAGTGAATTCCACCATTCTGTCTTCCCTGTCATTTATCCCTTCTTCTGCCTCAGTTATTCTGCTTTTGCTTCCTTCTAGTGTAGTTTTCATTTCAGTTATTGTACTGTTCATCTCTGTTTGTTCTTTAATTCTTCTAGGTCTTTGTTAAACATTTCTTGCATCTTCTCGATCTTTGCCTTCATTCTTTTTCTGAGGTCCTGGATCATCTTCACTATCATTATTCTGAATTCTTTTTCTGGAAGGTTGCCTATCTCCACTTCATTTAGTTGTTTTTCTGGGGGTTTATCTTGTTCCTTCATCTGGTACATAGCTGTCTGCCTTTTCATCTTGTCTATCTTTCTGTTAATGTAGTTTTTGTTCCACAGGCTGCAGGATTGTAGTTCTTCTTGCTTCTGCTGTCTGCCCTCTGGTGGATGAGGCTATCTAAGAGCCATAAATTTTTATTGTGTGTTATTTATCATATATGAAAGAACGGTAGAGACTGAAGCAAATAATATTTTCTTTCAGAAAGTTCATGAACTTTCCTTTGCCAGGTGTCCAGCGTGAGGGGTTCATCTTTATGATCTACTGAAGTATTGGACCAAGTCCAGATAGGATTAATGATCATAAGTTTACCTCTGCTTTCACGTGTCTTAGTGAGAGCAGATTGCTTCTACCTGTACTATTAGATGATCAGATCTCCTGTCCAGCCCTCCTTCTACAAATGTTCTTTGGGGTAAAATTAGTGGACAGGAGGGACAACTCTGTATTTGAGATACCTTCAGATTCCTATCCATCATACCAGCAAATTCATCACTATTACAATTATCTTAGTTCTTTTATCAGGAAAATTTTTCTGCTTGAAGAAAGTTAACTCTTGCTCAGTGGCCTTCAGAATTAGCTAATATTTCACGCTTATAAGTTGCTACTTTTAAGGGAGAGTTTATCCATCTCTGGAACTTTTTGTACCCACTGTTCTTCAGTGGCTTTAAAGAAATATATACTATTTCATTTTATCTAGGCTTTTCTCAGAATTAAGGCAGAAGTGATTTTTTCTTTTTTTGGTGAACGTCCTAGCTAAAAGCAGAACTCTCAATGTAGTATTTTTGAAATTAGCCTAAATTGGAAAAACACTGACATTTCTATTAATTAATTAGTCCAATAAACTTTAATGATCACTGTCTCTATACCAAGTATTTTTCTTGATTTGGGGAATTTATCAGTAAAATACGTAATTGTTGATATCCTCAAATACCCATGATCCATACATTTTAGTGGACCAAAATATTGATTAGTTGAAATAGTCAATTAATAGCATATTTACATAGTTTTTCCCTGAGGAAAAGCTATTTTCCTATAACTTTCACAATGGATCTGTAATATTCTGTAATTTGATGTTATTTTTTAACGCTGATTTAACCAGAAATTCTATTATTCTTGCATGAACTAGGTTAGTTCTGATCAAAATTCCTAAGCCATGAATTATCTTACTTAAATAATATGTTACTCAGAAATTCAATATATAAAATAGAGATAAAGGTTGAACTGCCCTGGTTATAGTGGATCTGGGGGATTTGAAACCTCACTTGCTTATCTTCCTTTTTCTGCCCTGCAATACTTTCTGCCTTGAAGATGCCTCTGAAATAGCTGCAAGGTTTCTCTCTGTTCCCAAGGTATATAAAGAGCATAATTTGAAAACCATTAAATAGATCATTCAGGCAGGTAAGGGATTTTTCTATTTCCTTTTTATGACCATTTTCTTCAAATTTCTGAGACAAATTAAATTCTTAGATGAAGTTAATGGTTGGTTTGAAATTAACTGCTGATATATATGTTTGAATACACAGAGTTATTTAATAGTTCTTTGGGGTTTTCTTCAAGCTCACCTTCATTGAATTGTAGAATCTCAGGGGTTGGAAATAGCCTTAGAGATAATTTAGCATAACCTCCCACTCAGTGAGAGTCTCCGTTCTACAACATCCCTGACAGATGGTCACTTAGCTTCTGCTTGAGCATTTTCCACTATTGGAGTTCATTACTTTCTGAAACTATTTCATCTTGACTAACTCTGTTTATTAGAAATTTCTTTCTTTACTGATCCCAAACATGCATCATGGTGATTGCCAATAGTTGATAAAAATTATTCACCCAATTTCCTCATCTCCTCCCTACCTGACCTGATTTTTATATCTTTCTTCTTAATGTACTTATATTCCTCAGTGTGCATTCTACTATCACAGGATTTATTTCTTTACTCTCAGTGGGGAATTGTGGAGGATGCATTCACTTCAACAAATGTACATGAGGAATCAATGTGCAGGTAGACTACTCTAAAGGCCATCCCATAAGAATGTTTCTTAGACGCTCATGATCCAAAAAATCTGATACCCAGGATCCATGAGAGGTTCCTAGCTGAGATCCATTGAGTGGGCTTCCTTTCAGGCTAATCTTATGATTTTTCTTTTCCTCTCCCTGTCCTCCTCCTCCTCCTTTTCTTCTTCCTTGTGTGTGTGTAACGGGGAGGAGTCTATTACATACAATAGTTAAATAATAAGTTATTAACTGAATACTAAGTATTAGCATAAGTTATGAGCTACCCATGTTAATCTTTCTTATTCATATTTTTAATGGGGGGGAAGTAGGGAAGGACATGAAAAATATCTTGTCAAACTTTCATTTGTAATTGAGCTTGCTATATTTTAAACAGTTGAAGAAAAAGTGAAGCTTTCTAAATCCTCAGAAAAAAATTTTGTGCTTGTGTTGTAATTTAAAGATTAGTGAAGACATACAGATGGCCAAAAGGCACATGAAAAGATGCTCAGCATTGCTAATTATTAGAGAAATGCAAATCAAAACTACAATGAGTTATCACCTCACACTGGTTGGAATGGCCATCATCAAAAAGTCTACAAATAATAAATGCTGGAGAGGGTGTTGAGAAAAAGGAACCCTCCTACGCTGTTGGTGGTAATGTAAATTGGTACACCCACTCTGGAGAACAGTATGGAGGTTCCTTAAAAAACTAAAAATACAGATACCCTATGATCTCACTCCTGCTCATATATCTGGAGAAAACCATAACTTGAAAAGATTACACCCCAGTGTTCATAGCAGCACCATTTATAATAGCCTAGACATGGAAGCAACCTAAATGTCCATCTACAGCTGAATGGATAAAGAGGTATAGTTATACAAAGGAATATTACTCAGCTGAAAAAATTGAAATAATGCCATTTGCAGCAACATGGAGAGACCTAGAGATTACCACACTAAGTGAAGTTAGCCTGAGAAAGACAACTATCATATGATATCACTTATGTGTGATATAAATCTTTAAAAAATGATACAAATGAACTTATATACAAAACAGAAAGAGACCCACAGACACAGAAAACAAACCTATGGTTACCAAGTGGGAAAGGGTGGGAGGGATAAATTAGGAGTTCGGGATTAATATAATACACAACTATATATGAAATAGTCAGTAAGGACCTACTATATAGCACAGGGAACTATACTCAATATTTTGTAATAAGCTATAAGGAAAAATCTGAGAAAAATGGATATGTATGTATGTATAACAATCACTTTGCTGTACACCTGAAACTAACATGTTATAAATCAACTATACTTCAATATAAATACATAAGTAAAGTTTGAAAAAAGATTAATAGAACATCTAAAGTTTAGACAGCTATCCTTGCTAATGGTAGTTAAAGATAGAAAATGCCATACAAACTCCAGAGACATCTGACCATTTTTTATTATGATTTCTTCATGTGGAACGCCCTCCTCATTTACTTCTAACTGTTCCACGTCTAACTATGCCTGTGAATCTGTGCGAGCCCTAATATTTCCTTAATACTTTTCCTGAATATTATAATTTCCAATGAGCTCAGCTTCTCCAAGTCCCATATTTGTAGTTTAAAAACATTCATTGAATAATTAATGGTTTGCCAAGCTTTGTATCAGGTACTACAAATAAAATGATGAAAATGCAGTGTTCAAACAGCTGAAATTTAGAGGGGAGAACGAAGGCAATCAAAAATTACAAAATAGTGTGGAAATGCTATGACGGAAATAAGCATGGGGCTGTTTTTGTGAAGAGTCAAAGGACACTCAGTTTTCTCGGCGTGTGTTTCTGGCAGATATGGAGTGATGTAGTGTCATGGTGCCAGGGAAGAAGTCTTGTGTCCTGAAGTGCTGTGCAAGTTCTCATTATATTGTAACCATTTATTTATATGTCTATTTTAATACATTATTGCTAGCAGTATATTAATGGTAGTAGTAATTAGAAACTCCCCCCCCCCCCATATGAGTTCAACTGGTAGGTTATCTTTTTATCTCTGGAGGCCTTCAAGCTATGTTTGCAAACATATTAAGCATTGGATATAACATTAAAAAGAAAACCTCCAAAGTCCCTTCCAAAAATAAGCAACTATACTTTTTCAATTACATATTAAACTTTTTAGCTTTTGATTCGTACTATTCTCCAAGATTTTTGTTAGACTGAACAATTGTTATTTGACCCTGCTTTGCTAAAGTTGTTGTTTTGTTTTTAAATGTTTTCCGCTTAATTTTATGACTGTGCCAGTTTTTCCTTTTCTTGTTGATGTTTATGCTTCTCAGATATTTGTTATCAGTGATCACAATTTTAGATGCCTTTCACCCAAGCCATACATATTTAAGGACTTAATCTAATTTATGAATTACTTATTCTTCCAAAGTCTGTTGTGCCCTCTGAAATTCCTTCAGGTCTTTTCCAACTTCTTGGTTTTGAGATGCCTAGTTGAATATATTGCATCTCATTTACATTTACTGTGTATTTTGCATATGGCTTCCTGTCTTGTAGTTGCTTAATTTGGTTCTATTTCGTCGTAGCTTCCAAGTCAATATGCACAGATGAACAGGCATTTCTAAGACAGATGGTGCCAAATAACTATTATACTTTACTCATATTGAATTCCAGGTTAAAATGACAAAACTAAGTAATAGCCAATATAAGAAATGTAAAAACTAATTCGTAGCTACTAGCTAACTCATGCATAATCAGATCATTATACAGAAATGTTTTATATTATATTCACTGGAGTTCTCAACACGATTTCGCTGAAATCACACTATATCTCCACAAATATTTGTTGTGCTCATTTAACCATATATAAAAAGTACAAGTTAAGCTGAAACATCTTTTATTTCCTATGGTGTAACCTCTACTCAGGAACGCCCCTTCAAACAACAGATTTAAAATTGAAAATGTGTTTGCCAACATTTAAAATTCCCCAAAGCTCAGATTAATTACCAAATGCTCCTGCAACCTCTCTAGCAGCAGCACCCTGAGCTGCACAGACCTTATTTTGTACAGAATTGGCATGTTTTTGAAGTTTGTGAACTCTATGTAGACTTCTTACGCACAGGATTCTGGCTAATTCATGAAAAGTTCATTTTGCAATAATTAAATGTTAGTCTAGGACTATAGTCAACAAACTGTTGAAAGTGTTGGAAATTATCAAGCAAATTTGACCAGTTTAAGTGAATAGCATAATTAATTTATATGACTTTCTTTAAAGGGAATTTAATTCATAATGAGACTTGCTCAGTCACTCAGTGTCATAGTAATTAACATCTACTAATTCTCATAACAGTAAACATTTATTACTTTCTAAGAATTTAGTAATGAACTCATCACTGAGGGTATGGTGATGGTTAGTTCTGATAGTCATGCAATTCATATTTGTGTACAGCACAATACACATGTTAGGTGCTCGAACAGAGGTTTTCACAGATTGCTAATGAGCACTGAGGAGGGGACACAGTATTTCCTGATGAAGAGCAGGACAGATCAGGGAACACTTAAGAGGAAGTCAAGGTTGGAACTGACGTTGAGAAATGCTTGTAGGACTAGAAGACTAGAGAAGGAAGATGAAAAAGGAAGAGGGAGGGAGAAAAAGACAAGACCAACAGGCATGTGTCCAGTGGTCTGGGAAAGGTTGCTGTAGTCATCAGTTGTAGCTAATTTGCTGTCATTAGAGTTGAGGGTTTATATTGGCAAGTGCTCAGAGCCGAGTCTAGAAAGTGGGCAGGAGTCAGTGAATACAAGACTTTTAATTTTATGCTAAGAGGATTAAAATTTTTATTTGATATACATCAGAGTCAGTGACACATTTTAAAAGTATAACAATCCCTTGAGTAAGTGTTTAGGTCATCCCGGTGCGCTGCCTAGTTTCTTTCCTTCCTTTTGTCCGCCCTGCTTTCCATCCTATTTACTTGCTCTCCTTTTCCTCCTCTCCTGTCTTCCTTTTCACCTACTGTCCTGACCTATTCCCTTCTATACTTTCTCTCTTTCCTCCTCCCTATCCTCCTAATTTTCTCCTGCCTCAATGGATTACTTTATATTGCTTTGATATTTTTCTATAAAATCCAACATTTTAAAATATTTTAAACATTAACATTATGCCAGTGTAGCTTTTGAATTTGTTTGACAGTTTCAAGTATTTTTGAACCTATAATGTTTAAAATAAAAACTAGTTATTTATCCACTGTAAGATACAAATTCCTGTAACCAAAAGAGAATGGAAAGCAAGTCATTCATCTAAACTAATCATTTGAAAATATGGAAATAAGAATGGAATATTATTTTATTCAAGAGTTATTTCCCCCCTGACTTTATGCAAATGGCTTAAAAAAACTTCAAATAGAAATAGAATACATGCTGTTTTCTTATTTTTTCGCATGTTTTCTTTTTTTTTCTTGCAGTACGCGGGCCTCTCGCTGCTGCGGCCTCTCCCGTTGTGGAGCACAGGCTCCAGACGCGCAGGCTCAGCGGCCATGGCTCACGGGCCCAGCCGCTCCGTGGCATGTGGGACCTTCCTGGACCGGGGCACGAACCCGTGTCCCCTGCATGGGCAGGCGGGCTCTCAACCACTGCGCCACCAGGGAAGCCCTAGCATGCTTTCTTGATGAATGCTTATTTTGTTGCTAAACATTTTCCTTTCTGATGGTTCTTTGAGATTCAAACCTTTACATGTACTAACCTTTATATTTAGTGGTTCACTAAATATTTTATAGACTATCAAGAAATGTACTTGAGGGCTTCCCTGGTGGCGCAATGGTTGGGAGTCCGCCTGCCGATGCAGGGGACACGGGTTCGTGCCCCGGTCCGGGAAAGTCCCACATACCGTGCAGTGGCTGGGCCCGTGAGCCGTGGCTGCTGAGCCTGCGCGTCCGGAGCCTGTGCTCCGTAATGGGAGAGGCCACAGCAGTGAGATGCCCGTGTACCGCAAAAAAAAAAAAAAAAAAAAAAAAAAAAAGAAATGTATTTGAAATGAATGACTTTTCTGTGTTGTACAAAGTTTCCACAGGTAGTTATATGCTTTTTTTTAAAATTAACTAATTCAATTTATTTTTTCTTGGCTGCGGTACGTCTTCACTGCTGCACACGGGCTTTCTCCAGCTGCAGCGAGTGGGGGCCACTCCTTGTTGCGGTGCACGGGCTTCTCATTGTGGTGACTTCCCTTGTTGTTGAGCACGGGCTCTAGGTGTGCAGGCTTCAGTAGTTGTGGCACACAGTCTCAGTAGTTGTGGCACACAGGCTTAGTTGCTCTGCGCCATGTGGGATCTTCCTGGACCAGGGCTCGAACCTGTGCCCCCTGCATTGGCAGGCGGATTCTTAACCACTGCACCACCAGTGAAGTCCTGTTATATGCTTTTTGAATAAGTTAGTCCACTAAATGGTTTAAGAGAAATCTTAGAGTCAGTTAGAATTAAATCAAATAGGTGTAAAGACTATCCCAAGTACTGAGTGAGGATCTAATGTGAAGTGTGGAACGGAAATCTTCAAGGTTGGAGAAGGTGAATATTACAGCAGGGAAACTAAGATGTTACTTTTGAAAGATTATGTGAATTTCAAATTTTTTTTATGAATTTAACTATTTAATTCTGCCCTCTTATTCAACTTGATGTCAGATTTTATACAGATAGATGTCATAGGCTTTTATTATTGAGCAACCACTTAATTTGTTTGATACTTCCCCTCCAATTATTATTTCTGAGTTGCAGAGCAGATTCCTTGGCAAATTTGAACCCAGATCTTTTATTTCCAAAGCCTCTAATGAAGTTGCCTGTTAATGTGACAACAGTGCCTAATAGAAACGGGATAATGTCTAAATATTGATTGTGATGTCTCTCACAGCTTTTGAAGTACTTCTATTTAATTCAGTTTAAAGAAATAAGGAGTTAGGAACTGGCAGATGAAAAGAGTGCATTTAATTTTGAAACATAATTCAGCATATTTACGTGTAATATTAAAAATGAGAACTTAAGAAAATTATAGTCATAGTATTAATGGTGTTGAATTGTAAAACCATTGCTGTTATACCCATAATATATGTGCATCTGAGCATTCTATACTTTCTAATGGGATATTTTTTAGTGATTTCAGCAAGCTGATAAAATAGGAGTTTTCCACTGTTATCCCTCCTAGAACATTAATTTTTGACAACCACTTATGGAGAAAAGTACTTTTGTGGGTGTCCAGGAGTCCAGTGGAGAAGTTATAGCATGCTATTGGAGAAACAAAACACAAGAAAAGACAGTTGAAGAGGGTAAGAATAATTTCACTTTACATGCATCACCCCTCTGCCAAGGCAGCACAGCTCAATGATGAGGGAAACCCCCTCAGACCCCAATTCCTCCCACAGAGGAAAGTGACTGCATTGTGAGTGAGCACCTGGCCTCCCCAGGTGTGCAGGACACAGCCCAAGATGCCCACTTCTTTTTTTTTTAGATGTTGGGGGTAGGAGTTTATTAATTAATTAATTTATTTTTGCTGTGTTGGGTCTTCGTTTCTGTGTGAGGGCTTTCTCTAGTTGTGGCAAGCGGGGGCCACTCTTCATTGCGGTGCGCGGGCCTCTCACTATCATGGCCTCTCTTGTTGCGGAGCACAGGCTCCAGACGTGCAGGCTCAGTAGTTGTGGCTCACGGGCCTAGTTGCTCCGTGGCATGTGGGATCTTCCCAGACCAGGGCTCGAACCCGTGTCCCCTGCATTAGCAGGCAGATTCTCAACCACTGCGCCACCAGGGAAGCCCCCAAGTTGCCCACTTCTTTCTCACCTCACCAAGAAAATTGAGGTGATGGGCACAGCTGAGAGATCGGGAGAGGCTGGGAGCACAGGAGTCAGGACTCAGAGCTCATCAGAGGACTGTGGAAGTGTCACGGACTCCATCAAGGAGACCATCAATGAGCTGTTTGGGATACCTCTCCTGTGGAGCCCCCAGCTGGCCCAGAGGCAATCCTAATGCTCCACATGCCTCGCCCGCTCCTGCCTCATGGCTGACCCCCATGCACCCTGACAGATGGTCAGAGCAAGCCTTTGTAGGTGGAGCATGAGCACACGCAGAAAGCCTGGCCAGCTCTCAGAATTGGGAGCAAACACACAAGCTTGAGCACTTCAGGGAACTGCTCCAGGGGACCCACATGGAAGGCACTCAACACTTGGCCTGGCTTTGCAGGATTTAGAGGAGGCATACACTCTTAAAAGTTCCCCACTGCAAGAGGAAACAAGAGGTATGGAGCAGGCACATCTGTAGAAGAGTTCTGAGAGAGCCTCAGAATCTTTAGCTGAGCTGACCGGTGAAGTTATTTTTCTCCTAAAGCCAGTCAGTAAAGACTAGAGGATGTGACTGCTTCTCCAAATATGAAGACAGCAATGCAAAGTTTAAGGAACACTGCAAATCAAGGAAACATGATACCACCAAAGGAACACAATGATTTTCAGTAACCACTCCCAAAGAAATGGACGTTTATGAATTGCCTGACAAAGATCTCAAAATAATTGTTTTAAGGAAGCTAGAGAGCTATGAGAGAACATAGAGAGACACCTCAACAAAATGAGAAAAACAATATATGAACAAAATGAGAAGTTCAACAAGGAGATGGAAATCATAAAAAAAAAAAAAACCCAGAAATTCTGGAGCTGAAGAATACAATGAATGTATGTGACAACATAAAAACTAATAAAAGTGTAAAGCTAACTGGTAAAGGTAAGTATACTGTCACATTCAGAACTCTAATACTGTAGTTGTGGTATGTCAATCCCTCTTAACTGTAGTATAAAGATTAAAAGAATAAAGTTTTACAAATAACTATAATAACTTGTTAATAAATACACCATATACAAAGTTACAAATTTTTATATCAAAATATAAAATAAGGGAGGAGGTAAAAGGATAGAGTTTTTGTATGTGACCAAAGTTAAGTTGTTATCAAGGTAAAATTAACTTATAAGATGTATTTTATAAACCTCATGGTAACCACAAAGCACAAACCTATAGTGGGTACATAAAAGAGAAAGGGAAAGAAAATAGAATACCATTAAAGAAAATCATCAACTCAAAAGCAAGACAGAAAGAGAAGAAGAAAGGGAGAAAGAAATATAAAACAGCCAGAAAACAATGAAAAAAATGTCAATAGTAAGTCCTTACCTATCAATAATAACTGTACATGTAAAAGGATCAAACTCTCAATCAATATTTATAGAGCAGCTAAATACATAAACAAACAAACAAACAAAAAACAGGACCCAACTATATGCTGCCTATAGGAGACTCACTTCAGCTTCAAGACACACAGAAGCTGAAAGTAAATGTAGGGAAAAAGATTATTCCATGCAAGAAACAAACAAAAGATCAGGGGTAGCTCTGTATATATTGGACAAAATAGATTTTAACAAAGTCTATAACAAAAGATAAAGGAGGCTGTTATATAGTGAGAAAGGGGTCAACTTATCAAGAGGATCTAACAATTTAAAATATATGTATACCCAACATCAGAGCAATTAATTATAGAAGCAAATTTTACTAGATATGAAGAGAGAAACAAACTATTTTTTTCTGACTATAATGACATAAAACTAGAAATCAATAACAAGAAGAATTCTTGTTAGAAAATTCACAAATATGTGCAAATTAAACTGTACACTCCTGAATAACCAGTGGGCCAAAGAAGAAGTCAAAAAGGAACTCTAAAATATCTTGAAACAAATGAAAATAGAAACACAACATACCAAAACTCATGGGGTACAGAAAAGCAGTTCTAAGAGGGAAATTTATAGCAATAAATGCCTATATTAAGCAAAGAGAAAGATCTTAAACAACCTAACTTTATAACTCAAGGAATTAGAAAAGGAACAAACCTAGCCCCAAGTTAGCTGAAGGAAAGAAAAAAACTCAGAGCAGAAGTAAATGAAATAGAGATCAGAAAAATAATACAAAAGATTAATGAAACAAAGAGTTGTTTTTTGTTTTTTTGTTTTTTGCGGTACGAGGGCCTCTCACTGTTGTGGTCTCTCCCGTTGCAGAACACAGGCTCAGATGTGCAGGCTCAGCAGCCATGGCTCACGGGCCCAGCCGCTTTGCGGCATGTGGGATCTTCCTGGACCGGGGCAGGAACCCGTGTCCCCTGCATCGGCAGGCGGACTCTCAACTACTGCGCCACCAGGGAAGCCCCTAGAGTTGTTTTTTTAAAAAAATAATATTGACAAATACTTGACTAGCCAAGAAAAAAAGAGAGGGTACTCAATAAATATAAATGAAAGAGGAGGCATTACACGGATAGCACAGAAATACAATGTATCATGAGACTACTAGGAACAAGTATATGCCAACAAATTCAATAACCTAGAGGAAATGGATAAATTATTAGAAACATATAATCTACCAAGACTGAATCATAAAGAAATAGAAAACTGAACAGACCAGTGGTCAGTGAGGAGATTTCATTAATCAGTTATCTCCCAAGAAAGAAAAGTCCAAGACCAGATGGTTTCACTGATGAACACTTCCAAACATTTAAAGAAAAATTAATACCACAACTTCTCAAATTCTTTCAAAACATTGAAGTGGTGGATCACTTCCAAACTCATTTTACAAGGCCAGCATTACCCTGATATTAATGCCAGATAAGGACACTACAATGAAAGAAAATTATAGGCCAGTATCCCTTTGAACATGGATACAAAAATCCTCAACAAATTACTGGCAAACCAAATTCAGTATCACGTTAAAAGGATCATACACCATGATCAAGTGGGATTTATCCTTGGGATACAAGGATGATTCAACATATGCAAGTCAATAAATGTGAGCATCACCTTAATAGAATGAAATAAAAATGATTTGATCATCTCAGTAGACACTGAAAAAGCATTTGACAAAATCCAACATCCTTTTATGATAAAAACTCAAATTAAGTATAGAAGAAATGTACCTCAGCATAATGAAGGCTGTATATGACAAACCTATAATTTACATCATACTCAATTATAAAAAATTGAAGATTCTTTCTCTAAGATGAGGAACAAGACATGGCTGCCTACTCTTGTCACTTGTATTGAACTTAGTACTGGGAGTCCTAGCCAGAGCAAGTTGGCAAGGAAAAGAAAGAAAAGTCATTCAAACAAAAAGGGAGAAATAAAATTGTCTCTGCTTGCATATGACATAATCTAACATACAGATAATCCTAAAGACTCCATTGAAAGCTATTGGAATAAATGAATTCCGTAAGGTTGTATGATATAAATCAACATACAGGATCTGTTGTGTTCCTATACATTAACAACAAACTGTCCAATAAATAAATTAAGAAAACAATCCCATTTATAACAGCATCACAAAGAAAACTCTAATTAGGAATAAATTTCACCAAGATGTGATTGATCTATACAAGGAAAGCTTTGAAACATTGATGAAAAGATGATAGGAGACAGAAGTGAATGGGAAGATATCTCATGCTTATGGACCAGAAGGATTAATATTGTTAAAATCTCCATACTGTCCAAAGCCATGTACAGATTTGATGCAACCTCTACCAAAATTTCAGTAAAACTGGAAAAAAGAGGGTCAGAGGGAGATTACACACGCCAAGAGAAGGCAGTGTGAAGATGGAGTCAGAGATTGGAGTGATGGCTACAGCCAAGGAACGTGGCTTGTGTGCTGATGATTGCATTTCACATAGCATCAAAAGAGGTGAAGTTAGAAAGAACTGGCCAATTTGCAAGCAAGAATGAAAAGAAAAAGAGAATATACAGAAATGGGGCTTGACAAAGGCAACTGCTCTCTAAATCCAAACAGTAAGAGAGTATGAGAAACACGTTAGAAAACTTGGAGTCACCACTGCTTATTGAAGATCAACCTTTTGTCCAAGACCAAGTTAAGAATATAGATTCCACACTTACTGTAAATTATCCTCAATGGATTATTGTGCCTCAAGGCAAAGTTCATGTTAAGACAATGGGACCAAATAAAGGTTCTTAATTAGATAAAATGACTTCAGGGCAGAAGCACAATGTATTGGTTCTTCTCCTCAAGCCTGAAAGTTCAAAGCTCCTGGCCATTAATTTACAAGAGAGACACAAAGGCAAGATAGCAAAGCCATATGGCTGTTTTGGTACCTCTGTCAAAAAGCCAGAATTCTGAGTATGGTTATAGGCCCATGAAAAAGATTGGTATTAGGTATATATGAAGCCTGTTAAATGTTTGAAAGAGATGTACTTCCAAAAAGAACTGGGAGTCTCTGATTAAGATTTCAAGTGATGCTTGGACCCCCCAAGTATTTCTTACACATCCTTGAAAACATTCCAAATTACTTTTCATGAAATTCTATCACAGGTGCTTAGTTGGGGTATATAATAAAATGGAGTTCAAGTTTGGCTGTTGCTCAGTGAGTCTGAGAATTTTCAAAAGAAAGTTATGAAATTAGGTAATAAAATAAGAAGAGATGTAACATATATGAGTGTTGTTAAGATATAAGGATAAGGACTAGACTAGAAATCTGTAGTGTTGCCTTTATGCCCCATCATATAGTTCCAGATTCTTGGCCAAGAAATCTTATCTTTCTGTGTCACATTGTTTTTTAATGGCAAAACCGTAGTGATAATATATCAGGTCACGATTTCAGAATTTTGTTTTGAGAATATAATGGAAGGGAACGTTCTTTGAAAATGTTAATTACAGAGTGGTGTGAAGAAGACCTTGAGTCACGCAGGAAATCAGAGCTCTGTAGTTACCTATATTAAGCCAATAGGTGATGCAGCCTCCACCATCACCTAATTGCCAGGATTTGTTTAGAACAGCCACTTTGTTTTGAGCCTGTAAGATATGTGCAGCTGATTATTTTACAATTGAGATACTGAACATTTCAACAAGAAAACGTGTCTTTTTCTAAAAAGACAGCTTCCACATGGAGTGGTTTTTGACACCTAAGGTTGATAGAACAAGAGACCATTGTCTTTCCAGATTATATTAAATTTTCATTGTGGCAGGTCAAATACGAAATTAAGAAGAAAAGTAAAATTTTAGAAGTTGGAGGTTCTGCTTTGAAGATAAAAATCTAAGGAAAGCTCAATAGAAAATGTTTTCATTTAAAGTGAATTTACATTCTGGGCACAGCAAATTGTAATTTTTTTAAACTACAGACTAAGTGAAGCATGCGATGTGAAAGTGTGTATTTCCCCTAGCGCCTCATGAATGCATTCTAGAGCTCTGTCAAAGGTCAAAACCACTCTAAGCAGCGCCATGTCAATTAAAACTGTCTACAAATTGAAGTGCATTTTGGCTGTTGTTCAGTTACTCTGAGTAATGTCGAATGCCTGAAAGGGTCAGTCACCTTCAGTAGTCTGAACTGGGGGCCAATGTTTTAAGTTTGATTTATTATTCAAAATAGAAGCTATGCTGTCTTGACCAATTTAAGATAGCACCCACAATTTATTTCCTGCCCATGCCATATGCATAGATGAGCTGGCCTGGAGGTGCTGCTCAGTTTCATCAGAGCCCTCAATCTGAGATCCAGAATAATGTAGCAGCTACAGTGTGAACACTGGTGGTAACTGTCTGTGAAGGAGACAAGTACATAGTTGTCAAAGCAGGCACTGCCACCATCTTTCTGCCCTCCTCTCGGCCCATAGCAATGCACACAGCCATGTCAGACATACAGCACAAGAAGCTTAAGCCTCCTGCAGGCAGGGGGAAACCAATGGAACATAATATGCTCAACACATTTGACTGTTAACAGTGCAGATTTATTACGCACATTCCAAATGACTACTTCTGTAAATAGAATATTTTTTACTTAAGCATAATGATGTTTTCCCCAAGTCCCAAATTTACTCAGCATTTAGCAAATTTTTCAGTTACTAAGTTAAGAAAAAGCCCAGCATTCCAACAATGTAGGGACTAAAATATAGTTTTGTTCATAAGTAATTTTTGTGCTGCTGCTCTTTATTCTCTGGCTGTGTTATAGTTCACAGGGGATACTGATGGGTAATTAGAAAATGCTACCAGTGGTAAAGGGGGCTGTCTCATCTCTGCCAGAAACTGGTGCCATTAAAAGTGCTCGCCTAGCAACACTCGTGCTATCTTAGCAAAGACTGGAATCCCTACAGCATTGGCTGGCAGGCAGTGCCACTTTGGGGGAGCTTGAAATTATCATTAGAGAGCTGCTGTGTGAAAGATGAAAATACGAAAGGGACTTAGGATGTGAGAGTGTGAAAGTAAGTTTGAGTTTTATGAAAGCCCAGCATCTGAAAACCAAATACAATTTTTATACATTTTTGCTATATAAAATGCTAGTTTTATATAATCACTATAGATTGAACTTTGTATCAACAGAAAATGACTCCTTTAAATTTAATATTTAAAGAATTTAATCGTTTTAACCTGGAATCCTACTTTAGCTATTATATTTATCCTGCTTTCTTTGTATTTATATTTTTTGGACACATTTTACACATTTTTGATCTTCCTATAAATTTGTATGATTGATTTTTCTTGTTCATAGCATATATTTTTAACCTTATTTGAGAACCGTGGTCTTTTAGAAAGGAATTTTAAGCAACTTATGCTCATTTAAATGAGAGTGATTCAGCAAGATGGCTGAATAAGACGTCCCCCGGTCACACCTCTTTTCAACAGAAATAATTTGGCAACCATCCATGGAGAAA
This sequence comes from Hyperoodon ampullatus, assembly GCF_949752795.1. NCBI lineage: Eukaryota > Metazoa > Chordata > Mammalia > Artiodactyla > Ziphiidae > Hyperoodon > Hyperoodon ampullatus. Next base: position 190,344,547 of record NC_136915.1, read on the forward strand.
AGCCCTTCTGTGCGAGCTTTGGGATTCAGGCAGGAGACTGTGAAACTGTTATTGACCCTCCTGAGTTGGACCCCAGCAAGTGTCCTTCCGCCTAGTGTCGCTAGAGCCAAGAGAACAAGACCAAGTTGGGTTCAGAAGCAAAGGAAAGTTTGACTCTTTGATCAGAGAGTGGAGAGGTGTGAGCTCAGGCTCCAGAGCACAGGCTCTCCTGACCGGCAGGGGGCGGGGTTCTTCCGCGGGTGTCGGGGGAAGGGGCGCAGCTGCGCCGCTCAGGCTCCAGACCGCAGTGCCGGTGCAGCGTCTGCGCACAGCCCGCAGCCAACACCATCTTGGTTGGAGTGTCGTGCGCAGTATCTGCCCACGGCCCTGAGCTGAGGTGCCGGTGCAGCCATTTAGCGCCAGGAGCTCCAGTCTGAAGGGACAGGTCTGAGGCCTCTGCATGCGAACCCTGTGAGCCAGTGAAACTAGACTAAGCACAGAGGAAAAGAAAAAAAAAAAAACGGTTAGACTTTATTTCTATTTCCTGGGACTTGTTAATGGACTTTGCTGGTGACAAATTCCTCCTCTACCTTTTGTCCTTCTCCTAATTCTTGAGGGGTGCTGAGGGCGCAGGTCCATCTTCTGTGCCTGCTTTCTGCTGTGTGGGCGTCATTATAACCCTGGTGGAGGAGTGGAACTTCTCCCAGTGGCCTTTAGAGGTGTTTCGATGTGTTTGCCTCGGCCCTGACTGTTCGTCTCCTTGAGTGACTACCATTTGTCTATCCTTTTGGAGACAAAGGACCCCAGACAATTTAAGATATGTGGCCTAAATATTAACAAGAGAACAGTGGTCACATCTCAGCTTTTTCCCAAGAATGCAGGTATCTCAGTCTTTGGTCTGTAGGCAAGTGTACGCTGATGTCAAGGCTCACTGCTGTGGCCTGAATATCCCTGCTCACACTTGTGTTTTTCAGAAGAGAAGCTTCAGGTCAGAGAGTGGTTTGCATGTGTAGTCAAGGGGGTCCATTGCCCCAGGTTGTCTTTCCAGAGGTTGGGGCTCTGGGGCCTCTTTAGTGTGTTTTTCCCAAGGAGTGACCCCTGCGACTCCAGGGCAGAGTAAATGGTAAGGTCACTGAGTGAGGTCCGTTCCACTTAGGACTGAGCTGATCTTGGGGGCTGCCAGTTTTCCAGGTTTTTGGGTGCACCCAGGCTTCTGGCCAGAAGGCAGAAGAGGGGCAGGTTAGTGGATGTGGGCTGCACCTGGTCACCATATTCCATGAGAGCTTTCATGTCTTCTCTTACATGGAGGACAGACCTGAGTTGTTGTATTTCAAGGGGGATAAGGTGTCCCTTCTGAGCTTGGGGATGGGTCTACCCTACATGAGTTCAAATGCACTTAACTTTAACTTCTCCTTTCGGGCTAACTACATGTGGAACAGGGCAATGGGAAGCAACTTAATCCACTTTTTTTGAGTTTCCTGACATAGCTTGGCCAAGGCCCATTTCAAGGTTTGAATGGATGGATCTCTCTACTTTCCCCAATGATGACTGGGCTCTCCAGGCTGAATGCAAGGTCCAATTTTTATGCCCAAGGCACTAGTGGAGTGGCCAGCAGGGTGTAGGAATTGGGAACTACTGGATGTATATCCTTGGTGGCTTCATTGGCTACCCTGCAGTCCTATACCATCAGGTAGTCCCCATGAGGTTTCTTTACAGGGAGAATGGGGGTACTGCAGGCTGACTGGATGGTCTGATAAGGCCCTTTTCAGTTGGGCCCTGTATAACAGGGGCGATGCCCAACAAGGCCTCCCGATGGAGAGGGTACTGTTTTCTCTTGGGCCACCTGTCCCTGGGCCCAGACCATGGGATTTAGTCCAGGGAGGTCAACTTGTTCTGTGCATAGAGGTTTGTCCTCAGCCATTAACATAATCATCATGTGCCCTTTGTCTAAGGGGACGCCAGTTTCCAGTTCTTCTCCCATTGGGTGGGTAGTAGCCCCACATTTATGTAAGATATCTCTTCCTAGCTGGGGTATAGGACATTCGGGGACATGTAGGAAGGAACGGGTGAGCGTGTGGTCACCCAGTTTACATTCTCACGGTCCTGTGAATGCCTGTTCTTGAGCTTTCGCCATAATTTTACAACTCTTGTGACCAAGTTTGCCTCCTCTGGTGTCAGAACTGAGTAGTGGCACCAGTGTCAACTAAGAATTCGACAGGCTTTCCCTCTATGTCTAATGTCTGCTAGGGCTCCTTGGGTTTCAACTGGAACGCAAGCTTAGGAGCCCCTGGCCCTATCATTGTTCATCTCTTTGGACCATCTGCCCTCGAGGGTAGTGGCGGACGTCTGCCGTTTCCATCCCCCTTCAGGGGTGGTGTGGGCATTGTCCCTTCCTGTGTCCCTCTTGTTTTTACATGGCACACAGATTAGGCCCTATTTCTTTGGCTTGCTATCCCTCAGTGAGAGCTCACTGAATTCGAGAGTCTCTGTGGGTGGTTATTCCAGATTCCCATGCTGACCCGTTGCCATTGGAGGGCAACAGCCAGTAGGTGGGCTTGCCTCTAGGCCTTTTTATCCTCTGAATTCTCTTCTATTTCTCAGTTATGAGACACCCAATAGGCAACCTCTAAGAGGCAAGAAGTGCAGCTATCTGATTCTGTTTCCAGTTTCTGACATTTACACCTAATTTCAGGAACGCTTTGGGAAATGAAGTATGACTTCAGGATTACATTCCCTCCCAAAGACTCAGGGTCAGTGGTACTATAGATTTTGAGGTATTCCCTGAGGTGCTCTAGGAATGCCAGGGGGTTTTCTGTTGGCTTCTGATTTATTTCCCTTCTCTTATTCCAATTGACAGGTTTCTTTCCAGCTGACTGGATTCTGTTTAGGATCATATTTTTATAATGGCTCAGCCTCTGTCTTCCACCCGCTTCTCCAGTGTCTTGGAGGTCCCAGTTGGTTTCGTTATCTGGGACTGCTTGTGTCCCAGGTCTGAAAGTAGTAGGACCTACATTGCTTCTGTTCTCTTTATCTGCTTCCTCTTGGGCATTTGAAAAGGCCATGGCCTTTTCTTCCCCATTTGGAGTACATTGAGGAGGCTCTGCATGTCAGCCCAGGTGGGGTCATGGGTCTGAAAGATTCCCCTAATCGGATTCAGGAACCTCTCTGAATCTTCTCTCAACCCCTTACTATGACTTTCAGATCAGAAGTGGTAAATGGGAGGTGTACCTGGATGGGCCCTCCTTCTCCATCAGGGACTTTCCTCCAAGGACATACTTTTCCTGGTGGGTTGGTGAACCCTGGCTAGTAATTAGTCCTACTTTGTGCACTTCAGGACTGGGTTCTGGGGGATGGGGCTGGTATGGTGGGGGCCCGTATTGGGACATATGGGAGGGAGCAGCAGGAGGAGGGTTAGAGAGGAGATCAAGAAGGTCCTCAGGAGGAGGGTGAAGGACTGGTATTACCTCAGTGCAGGAGAGCCTGCATCCCTTTCGAAGGCCTTTGTTCTGATACAAGGCCATACAAAACTGGACATAGGGAATTTCATCCCGTTTCTTTTGTCTCTGGCATAGCAGGTCCAGTTGTAAAATGGTGTTGTAATTTACAGACCCATTGCTGGGCCAAATGTCCCCATCTCTCAGCAGGTATTGGGGCCAGGCTGTATTACATTGGAAGATTAACTATTTTGGGGTCAGGGGTGATAGCTAAAAGAACTTCCAGTTCTGCATGGTGCACCCTTCAGTATGGTGGACATTTGCTTCCCCATACCTTAGATGTTCTGTTTTGAATTTGTTCCCAGGTGCTGAGGGACGTGGTTGGAGTGACTTGTTGGCACAAGATTGGACCCAAGTAAGATTTCCAGTTCAGGAAATTTGCAACCAGCCCCAAACTGGTTTATTAATGGACTCCTCAAAAGACCAAAATAGGAGAAATCCAAATGGCATGGACTTTGATATAACTGGAGGTTTCCCTTGAATTTGTAATGGCTTGTGCTTGAGATAGTTAGTCCCTTCTCAGTCAGAATGTCCCACAGGAGGTTAGACAGGACTTCCTCCAGGCCAGAGGAGCTTAGCCATGTTAGTTCCTGACCAATGTGAACTTGTATGGAGTGGCACAGCTGTCTGAGGTGTGGTTCTTCTCTTTCCTCCTTTCGGGTGAAAGGAGGAGTTTTTTGACTTCCCACTGGGTGAGAGCTAAACGCATGAGGGATTCCTACAAGTTACTCACCAGATCACTGGGACAGCTGGTATTCTGTGCTGATACTGGGAGGAGAGCTCGGGGAACTTTGGTTGATAAAGAATTACCCAAGGTTCGCCTCACAAGCAGAAGGGAAGGAGAGGTAGGTCGGTGGATGTTCCTGGTCTTCTGAGTGGCTCATAGGGCTTCTCAGCCCACTTCAGAGAAACTAGCACTGACCAGAAGAGCTCAAGTCATGGTCATGTACCTACCTTGGTACTCTTTCACACTCAGGCATCCCCAGTGCCTTTCCCTGACCTTGAATTGGGCATCCTTGTTCCATTTTGTCAGGTGGTCCTCATTACCTGGGCCTTTTCCCAGTCTTGCGTCTTGGCTCATGGGGCTGCCCGATGTCCTTTACCAAACTGGAAGTGATGGTGGAGAATGCTATGGTTGACCCCTGGAGTTTAGTGAGGAGGCAAAGAACCCTGGTGTGGCTGCTACTGACTTATCCAGAGGCTGAGAGGATAGCATTACTGGTGAGACAGTGGGCAAAATGGCCGTGGCTCCTTCTCATCCACAGGTCCCCACCATCCCTGGATGTCTGGCACCACGGGAAGGCCAGTCAAAGGCAGTGAGGAGACATGCATGAGTTTCAGTCTCCAATCCCCTATGAATCCACTGTGACCCCCTCAAGGTGGCACAGTCCAGATGTCTCTGGGGGCTATGCTCTGTGTGTGCCCCACACCCAGGTATCGGGTTGCTAGGCAGAGGTGCTCTGAATTCGGTCAAAGCCTGTCACATTCTGATCCATCAGAGTGAACTCAAAGATCAGAGGCAGTCATCCTCACATGAAACTCCCAAAGCCTCTGCCATCCTTCCGCTGGAGCTGGTGTGAGCCGGGGTGAGCTGGGAGCCTAGTGGATAAATGGAGGTGAAAAGGCTGTGGTCCATCCATCCCATCTGGGTCACCAAAATTTTGTTACTGACCCTTTCAAGTTGGGCCCCAATAAGGGTCCTTTTGCCCAGTGTTGTTCGAGCCGGTAGAAAAAGACTGAATTTGGTTCAGAAACAGAGAGTAAAGCTTTATTCTTTAGTCCAAGAATGGAGAGGTATGAGCTTGTGCTCTAGAAGACAGGCTTCCCTGAGAGGCTGTGGGTGGTGCTGCTTTATTACATTATCATCAGTGGGCAGGGGACAGAGTTCTTGGGAGTCAAGGGTAGGAGGGCAGCAGTGCTGCTCACACTCCAGATTGCAGTGTCGTGTGCAGCATCTACACAGGACCCTGAGCTGAGGTCCCGGAGCAGCCTTTTCGCACCAGGAGTTCTGGTCGCAAGGGCCGGGTGCCAGGCCTCTGCACGCGGGACCCTGTGAGCCAGTGAGACTAGACTAAGCACCAAGGAAAAGAAAAAGATTCGACTTTATTTTATTACCCAGATTTATTTTTATTCCCCGGGAATTGTTAATGGGCTTTGCTGGTGGCGGAACCCCAGTGGAGACCAAGACTGAGGGGAGCCATTTTGAGAAGGCAGGCCCACACCAGGCAGCTGACATAACAAGGTCCCTGCTGTAGACAAGGAAACAGCTCTGTACCCCTGAGGACTAGGCTACAGCCTCATTTGTCAGGATGCAAAATCACCATCAAAAGGTCAGTTGCATTTGTATGCACTAACAGCAAACTATTTGGAAGAAAAAACCCCCACAATCATATTGACAGTAGCATTAAAAACAATAAAATATTTAGAAATAAATTTAACAAAAGATGAAAGATCTTTACACTGAAAACTATAAGACTTTGATGATAGAAATTGAAGCAGATGCAAAAAAATGAAAGAACATTCTTTGTTCATAGATAGAAAGAATTCATATTGTTAAAATGTCCATACTTCTCAAAGCGATGTATAGATTCAGTGCAATCCCTGTCAAAATTCCAATGGCATTCTCACAGAAGTAAAAAAAAAAAATCAATCCTAAAATTAGAATGAAATCACAAAAGATGCTGAATAGCCAAAGCAATCTTCATGAAGAAACAAAGCTGGAGGCATCACACTTCAATTTCAAACTGTACTACAAAATGATCGTAATCAAAATAGTATGTTACTGGAGTAAAAAACAGACACATAAAGCAATGGAACAGAATCAAAGACCCAGAAATAACCCACGCCTACATGGTCATCTAATATTTACAAGGGAGCCAAGAATATTCCATGGGGACAGGATAGTCTCTTCCATGTAGGATGTTGGAATAAATGGATATTCACATGCAAAAGCATGATTGACAAAAGCTTACAGCACTCACAAGAATTAACTCAAAATGATTTAAAGACTTAAATATAAGATCTGAAACCATAAAAGTTCTAGAAGAAAACATAGAGAAAAAACAAATTAACATTGGTTTTGCAAATGATTTCTTGCATATGATACCAAAAACAAAGACAATAAAAGCAGAAATCCATGGTGGCACTACATCAAACTAGAAAGCTTCTACACAGCAAAGGAAATAATCAACAAAATGAAAAGGAAATCTACAGAATGAGGGAAAATATTTGCAAAGCATATATCTTATAAGGGTTTAATATCCAAAATATAATAGGAATTCATACAACTCAATAGCAGTAAAGCCCCAGTAATCTGATTTTAAAAATGGGCAAAGTACCCAAATAGATATTTTTCTAAAGGTGATATACAGATGGCCAACAGGTACATGAGAAGTTGCTCAACTTATCAGGAAAATGAAAATCAAAATCACAAGGAGATATCACCTCACAGCTGTTAGAATGGCAAGCATCAAAAAGACAAGAGATAACAAGTGTTGGTGAGGTGTGGTAAAAAAGAAACCCTTGTGCACTGTTGGTGGAAATGTAAATTGTTACAGACATTATGGAAAACATTATGAAGAATCTCAAAATTTAAAAACAGAACTACCGTATCATCTGGCAATACCACTTCTGGGTATATATTTGAATGAGGTGGAATATTTATCTGAAAGCGCTATCTATATTCCTATGTTTATTGCAGCATTATTTACAATAACCAAGGCATGGAAACAACCTAAGTGTCCCTTGATGAATGAATGTATAAAGAAAATCTGGTTTATATATACAATGGAATATTTTTCAGCTCTGAGAAAGAACTCCTGCCATTTGAGACAACATACATGGACTTGGAGGGCATTATGCTAAATGAGATAAGTTAGAGAAAGACAAATACGGTATGTGCTCACTTATATGTGGAATCTCAAAAAGTTGAACTCATACAAAGAATAGATTGGTGGTTGCCAGGGGCTGAGAAGTAGGGGAAATGGGAAGATATTGGTCAAGAGGTACAAATTTGCAGTTAATAAAATATAAGTTCTGGGGCTTTAATGTAAATTATAGTTCATTTAGTTAACAATACCATATTGTATGCTTGAAAATTGCCAAGAGAGTAGATCTTAGATGTTCTCATCACATGCACAAAAAATGGAACCATGTGAGATTGTTAAAAAACAAAACTCAATAGAGTAAATATTAAAGATCTTACTGGTTTTATTCAATGATTTATGAATTGGGCAGCATCCAATCTAGCAGATAGAAGGGAGCTCCAAGGATCTGTACAAAATGAAAGACTTATAAGTAGAAGTGAGCAAGAACAAGGATGTTATACTAGGTAAAAATGCAGGCTGGTTATTGCTAAGTTACTTTCTCTATAGTGGATGGCAGATGTCTATCAGGCAGATCACCTAACTAGTGCTGATCAGGCAATCCTAAGTGAGTGGTTTAAGATTCCATTTCTAGGAGAGCCAAAACTAATTAAGTCTCTTGTAATGTTGGACTTAGCATATGTAGCTCCATTTTGGGCTAGTTTTTTTGTTTTTAACAGAAATAACGGATTAACCTCAGAAGTAACCTTATTGTAATCATTTCACAAGGGAAATATGGTATATATTGAATCATCACATTGTAATCCTTAAACTTACACAATTTTGTATGTCAAATAGATCTCAATAAAGTTAGAATAAATAAATAAAAATCTTTTGGCATTCTATCATAAGAGTTATTAATTGACATTTTTATGGTTCCTTTTTTGTTTCTTTATCATGCTTTATAAAATATGTTTATATTTTGATTTTTGATAGTTATTTAAAAGTTAGCTATTTTTAAAGATGTTATAGAAAAACTTAAATATTCTGAAGTTACATTTGGTCTTTCCTTAGCATTTCCTACCTTAGAATTTCTCATTATTGGCAATTTAACCCTTCTAATTGTTCTAGTCATAAACCTTGGTGTCATCTTTGACTCCTCTCTTAAATCAGTAATGAGTTCTTGTTGGCTTTAATTCTACATGCAGTGCAAAACCCAGCTACTTCCTGCCACTTCCACTGTTAGGATTTTGGTCGAGGCCACTGGCATCTTTACTTGCATCACTGGGGCATCTCTTAACTGCTCTCCCTGCTTCTCCATTTGTCCCCCTGAGCTAATTTCAACAAAGGATCTAGAGAAGTCCTTCTTGTATATGTTAGTTTACCTCTCTTTTCTGCTCACATCCCTCACTGATTCTCCATTTCTTTAAAGTTCAATACTTGCAATGACCTACAAGGCCTCACGTGATCTGTGTGCCTCCTGTCTCCCCTCTGCCTTTCTGGTGCACTATTCTTTCTCGTGGTCACTTTGCTCCAACGGGGCCTTTGCACTGGCCCTTCCCTCTGCCTGCGATGCTCTTCCTCTTGAATCCTTGTGGTTCATGCCTCACCGCCTTCAATTGTTTGCTTGATTGCTTGCTGCTTTCTCAGTGAGCCTTGACTTGGCCACTTGATTTTAAAATGCTCCCTGTTCTCTCTCCCCTCCCCTCTTCCAAACCCAGGTACTCCTACTTATCTATAACACTTTCTTTTTCCATATTATTTTCATCTTCTAATGCACTGCATAATTTAGTATGTGATCTGTTTCATGTTTATTGCTACCTAGATTTTAAACTCTATGAGGAAAGGGATAGTGTATCATTTTATTTTCTCTGATATATTCCAAGTGCCTAGAACAGTTTCTGGCATATAATAGGTGTTCAGTAAATATGTGTAGAATAAATGGATGAAAGAGCATAAGTAATTCAGTAAAGCAAAAATAATAAAGAACACAAAGATTGGAAGAAAATAATATTTCTCTCATTTCTCACAAATGATATAATAAGGTAGGAAAATTATACACACATACACAGATAAATGATTAGAATTTACATGATGATTAAGTTATAAGACTGAATTAGCAACATTAAAATAAAAATATATAAAAATTTCCCTACATTCCAGCAACTCACATTTAAGAAAAATATTATAAAAATCAATAATTTAAATGACATTAGAAATATAAAATTCCTTAAAGTAAATCTAAATGAACATCCATCAGTTCTTTCCTGAGCAAAATATAAAAATACATTGAGAGACAGTAAAGAAGACCTAAATAGAGAAGTCCATCTTGATTATAGATTCAAGACCCATTTTTAAAATATATAAATTCCCCTCTCATTCTTAGAGTAATGCAACTGCTTTCGAAATCCCAGCAGAATCATATAACTTGACAAGCTCATATTTATGTATATATAAATGGAAAGGTTGATAGTCATCAAGACAGTCTAAAGCAAAACAATATAGGAAAAACTTTCTCTAGCACGTGTCGAGGGTTACTATAAATTTATTTTAATTAGGACAGTGTGGTGTTGGCATAAACTACAAGCAAAATACAAAGCTCAAAATCAGATCCACTAATACATGGACATGTTCATATGTGACAAAGATGAGGCACAGGTCCTTGGGGTTTCGGATGGGCACCTGAATAAATGGTGCTGCCCCAGTTAAGAATCCGTTGACATACCACATTTTATTGCGCTCACTTTATTGTGCTTTACAGATATTGCATTGCTTACAAATTGAAGGTTTGTGGCAATCCCGCATCGAGCAAGTGTTTTGGCGTCATTTTTCCAACAGTATTTGCTCACTTCATGTCTCTGTGTCACATTTTGATAATTCTCACAATATTTCAAGCTTTTTCTTTATCATTATATTAGCTATGGTGATCTGTGATTGGTTATCTTTAATGTTACTACAACTACTCTCTGGAGGCCCAGACAATACTTACCATTTTTTAGTAATTAGCATTTTTTAAATTAAGGCATGTACATGTTTTTTTAGATATAAGGCTATTGCATACTTAATAGGCTACAGTATGGTGTAAACATAACTTTTACATGCACTGGGAAACTGAAAATTTGTGTGACTTGCTTTATTGTGGTATTTATTGTCGTGGTCTGGAATTGAACCAGCAATATCACTGATGTATTCCTGTATATGGACAAAAAAATTGGACCTCACCTCAATACTACCACATATAAAAGCATGCCCCAAGTGAATTAAATATTAAGATATAAAGGCAAATCTTTAATGCTCTTAGGAAAAAATAAGGAAAAATATTATGACTTCAGGGAAGTAGTGTAATACTTAAAGAAGTAAACAAACAAAAAGGACCCCTCCCCAAAATAAAGAGTGTTTGAATACGTTAAGTTAAAACTTCCATTCATCACAGCCACTATATAAAAGTAACTGGCAAAGGGCTCTATTCAGAATATACAATGAACTCTACAAACCAATAAGACTTTAGAAAAATTTTAAATGGAGAAACTGTGAATAGATCATATTAATTTTGGTTGTTCACTTCAGTGAAATGGCTTGTTTGACTAAATTTTTTTTCTCCTGATATAATAATTTGGCTCACTGACTATTAGAATAGAATGTATCACTTTATTTTTATATCCTAAATTTGTTCTAATTCAGTTGTTTATTAATCTCAACCAAGATATTCATTCTTGCAGATTCAAATTTGATAGAGCTATATATTTACCAAAAGAAATATTAAACGCATTGAAGTACAAATGAACTTTAGTGAATTAATCATAAAACAGTATAAAGTGACTCTTCATCATATATTTTTTGAATTTAATAAATTATTTTTATTAGTAAGAAACTTATTAAAATTATTAATATTATTATGGAATTTAACCCATTGATGGAGCTCTTTTATTCCCCCAAGTAGAAACTTTATTAGGCAGAACTGTTATTTATTGATAAGTCAGTGTAAATTGATGCATAATAAGGTCTTAGGAGACTGTTTTGTTTTTAATTATTCTTTTTTTAAAAAATTTTTTCATTAGTTTTTATTGTGAAATATGTACCTAAGGATATATATATACTTTATATGTAGAGGGTAAATAATAATAAGTGAATAGTAATTTACTCACATCAAACACAATATATTATTTAGATTTGCAAGTTTTTGGAACTTTTGGTCATATCATATTTATTCTGTAATTTGCTTGCTAACAATTACGTTGTTGATATTCACCTACAGTTATCTATATAGCCATAGTTTATTCATTTTCTTTCTCTCTTTTTTTTTTAGTAGAACACATTTTAATAATAAATGTTAATAGTTATCTCTAGGTGGGGATTATAGGTAATTGTTTATTTTTCTTCTTTTATTTAATTCTAGCTTTAACATCTTCATAATGAACATATGTTAAGAAACAAAAATTATTAATAAAACTCATCAAAGTTCTTTTTAAGAAATGATGATGCACGCATGGGGAGATCAGCTCAGTGCTTTGTGACCACCTAGAGGGGTGGGATAGGGAGGGTGGGAGGGAGGGAGACGCAAGAGGGAGGGGTTATGGGGATATATGTATACATATAGCTGATTCACTTTGTTACACAGCAGAAATTAACCCAACATTGTAAAGCAATTATACTACAACAAAGATGTTAAAAAAAAGAAATTATGATGCAGTTTAAAATTTTTTTCTATATATTATCTGTAATGTCATTTAGTTTTTTGCCTTTCTTCTTTTGGAATGTGAGTATTCCAAAAGAAAGGTGACATTAATACATGTAATTTTTACATATTGTTTGGTTGCTGAGGGTTCCTTTTAATGACTGAAACTACTTAGCAGAAACTTATTTTACAAAGAGCTTTACTGAGATATCTTTGATATATAAAAATTATAAATATTTAAGGTATACAGCTTATTTTTTGATATATGCATGCGCTGTGAAAAGATCACCACAGTCAAGCTAATGAACATATCCATCACCTCTACATGGTTACTGCTCTGTGTGCATGTGTCCAGAAGATTGAATTGAAAATGTATCATCTTGGAAAATTTCAAGAATACAATAGCATATCATTATCTATACCCACCCTGCTGTACATTACATCTTTATAACTTGTTCAGTTTACCTGACTGAAAATTTATAACCTTTCACCAAGATCATCCCATTTCTCCCTTGCCCAGCATCTGGCAACCACCATTCTACTCTGCTTCTATGAGTTTGACTATTTTACATTCCACAAAGTGAGATCGTGCAGTATTTTCCTTCCTGTGTCTAGCCTATTTCACTTAGCATAATGTTCTCCAGCTGCTTCAACAAACATAGGGGTACAGATAATCTCTTCAGGATACTGATTTCAATTATTTTGGATATATACACAGAAGTGGAGTTGCTGGATCATATGGTAGTTCTAGTTTTAAGCTTTTGAGAAATCTCCGTATTATTTTCCATAATGGTTGTACCAATTTACATCCCCACCAGCAGTGTACAAGTTTTCCCTTTTCTCCACATGCTCATCAATATGTATCTTTTGTATTTTTGATGCTAGCCATGCTGACTGGTGAGGTGATACCTCGTTGTGATTTGATTTGCACTTCCCTGATGAATAGAGATTTTGAGCACCTTTGCATAACTTGTTAGCCATTTGAATTTCTTCTTTTGAGAAGTCTCTGTTTAGGTCCTTTGCCCACTTGTTTTTTGGGTTTTTTTAGATACAGATTTTTTTTTAGAGCAGCTTTTGGTTTACAGCATAATGGAGGGAAAGGTATAGACCCTTGCCTCCACACATATGTAGCCTCTCCCTTTATCAACATCCCTCACCAGAGTGGTACATGTATTACAGTTGATGAACTATATTCACACATCAGAATCATTCAAAGTCCATAGTACACATTATGGTTCCCTCATGGTGCTGTACCTTCTGTGGGTTTGGACAAATGTATACTTACATGTATCCATCATTATGGTATCATACAGAGTATTTTCACTGTCTTAAGAATTTTCTGAGCACTGCCTATTCATCCATCCTGCCCTTACCCAACCCCTGGCAAATGCTGATCTTTTTACTGTCTCCACAGTTTTGTCTTTTCCAGACTTTTGTATAGTTGGAATCATACAGTATGTAGTGATTGACTTCTTTCACTTAGTAATATGCATTTATGTTTCCTTTGTGACTTTTCAAGGCTTGATAGCTCATTTCTCTTTAGTGCTCAATAATATTCCATTGTCTGGATGTACCACAGTTTATTCATCCATTCTTCTACTGAAGTAGAAGTCTTGGTTGCTTCCAGATTTGGGGAATTATGAATAAAATTGCTGTAAACACCTGTGTGCATGTTTTTATGTGGACATGTTTCCAGCTCTTTGGGGGTAAATACCAAGGAGCATGGTTGCTGGATCCTATGGTAAGAGTATCTTTAGAGAACCAGAACCAGTGGTGACAGCAGGGCCAGCTCCACCTGTGCTGGATCTTAGTGCCAGGATGCCTGTGGTGATACTTGCTGGGGCTTTTCTGGTCCAGAGAGGGGAATTCTACTGGCTCAGGCAGCTGGGATCTCTGAGGACAAAAACTGCAGCTCCCTCAGTGATGAAGGCTTCAGGGGATCTGCAGCAGATGCAATGGCTGTTAACCAGCAGCCTCCTCAGTGGTGAAAGCTGCTGGGATCCTCTGAGAACAGGCTGCTGTGTCCACTCCCAGGTCCTGGTTGGTGAAAGTTGCAGGGCGTCTGTGGTGACTGCGAGGGCTGTTCAGGCCCACAGGGAAAAGGCTATTGTGGTCTCCTGAGAGCAGACCGCAGGGTCCCATGGTGTCGCCCTGCCCTTCTTATACCCCTCCTTTCTTCTTTGTTCCTAGCTGTCTCCAGATGCCTCTGCTATGCCCATCACCCCAGTGGTCTTGATGGGGTGAAACTGCAGCAGGTTCTTCAGGCAGCACCTGGAGAGTCTGGGAGAGTTGGATGTTGACCCTGCTTTACTTTCCTTCCTGCCTGCCCAGTGGGACCCACCAGTGGAGGGGATCTGTTTTGGCACTGAGCTATGCTGGCCTGGGGGACAGGATGATGCAGGTGAGACGAAACTTTTCTTCCTACCTTTTCTTTGTGGTTCTTCTTCTTTTTTTCTTTATTGTGTTGCTGTAGCTTCTTGACTGGATTCCAGAGCTCCCCCAGAGCTGTTTTTGTTTGTGGGTAGTTGTCCAATTACTGTCTCTTTGTGGAGAGTTGAGGGTGAGATTTCCTACTGTGCCATCTAGCTGACATCACCCGGTAGAACTTTTTTAGCTCATTCATTTTCACTGCTATGGGATATGCCGGCGTTTTATTATAACCACAATTATTTATCCATTCTACTGTGACAGACACCTCCCTTTATGTATTTATTTACCTTTTGCTTTTATGAACAACACAGCTATGAATATTCTCTTGCGCGTCCTCTAGTGGTCGTATACAAAGTTTTCTCTAGGGGATTCTTCTTCTGGCCTACCTGGGGAGAACTCTGGTGGCTGCAGACGTTTAACAGCTCGACTGGGTCTGCAGGGTCCACAGTGGCCTCACTTAATCTGTCTGACAGTTGATGCTGGTTTTTGGCTAAGGCAAATCTGTTATCCTGTATCTGGCTTCTCTTCTCCCAGTTGGCTGAATTGGGTTTTTGCACAGCAGGATAGTCTCAAGGTTCTAAGAAGGTTAGAGCAAGAGATGCAAGGCCTCAAGTTCTAGACTCTTGTCATTCTCACCCATGCTGTTGGTCAAAGTAAGGCATGAGATATGTCTGGATTTAAGAAGAGGGGACATAGATTTCACCTCTCATAGCCATGTTTACAACCTAGCACAGTCTAATCTCTAACCAAAGTGTTGCTTTAGTTACCTATTGCTACATATTAAACCACCTCAAACTTAATGACATAACAATGACTTACTATTTTCTGTGATCTTGTGGGTGGCAACCTGCTCAGTTTGTGCTTTTCTACCTTGGGAGGGTTTATGAGGCTGAAGTCATCTGATGGCTTGAGTAGGCCTGGAGGATCCATGAAGGTCTCAGAATCTGTCTGGCAGTTGGAGCTGGCCGTTGGCTGGGGCAGTGTGGATCTCCTCTAAGTAGCACTTCACCCTTCAGTAAACTGGATTAGGATCCTTCACACCAGTGTGGTCTCAGGAGTCCAAGAAAGTGAGGGCAGAATTCACAAAGACTGTAACAGCCTAAGCTCTGCAGTCCACCCAACATCACTTTCAAAAAAGATTATTGGTCAAAGCAAGACACAAGTCCAGCCAGTTTTAAGGCATGGATGAATAAGCTTTTACTGATGTGAGGAGTTGCAACGTATCATGGAGATATTTTCAGTCGACCATAGCTTGTAAGGTTTTTCTGCTTTAAAGACTTCTTCCGATATTAGTAAGGTACATCAGCTTTACAAAAACAATAGTTTATATTTGCCTGGTCTTGTTTTGATCATTTAAATTTCAATCTTTTTCCATCTGCTTTAAAGAACTTTAACGAGCTTATGGTTTAGCTCTTAAAATCCATCCAAAATATATTTGCTTTTTAGACTTTGTTACATCTTTTTTTAAAAAAATTAAAAATTCTATTATTTTATAGTTTGAATGTTGGAACATTAATTTTATTCTCATGTTATGTGATGTATTACAATCTCTGTTGCTTAGATTTGCTGGTACTTCTAATCTGTCACTGAATTGGACAGAATTTCAGGATAAATGTCAATTTTATTTTGGGATTCAGCCAACATCCTTGCTAGTAGAAAGTGCAGGAAAATGTAGATAAGCATATTCTCAGGCAGTATTACAGATTTTCTCTTTCATCTAGAAAATAGTACAACTAAAATTTTTTGTTTGATGATGATTTGCAGTTACTTATTTCCAGAAAGACTCATACTATTTTAGTACTATCCTCAATGCTATCTTCAATAGAAAATACTATTCTCAAAAGAAATTTCTGAATTTCTAAGTTAATTTAATTTAATTTTATTACTAGTATAAAATTTTCTTTTACCAAAACAGTTTTCAATAATACAAAATATCCTTATTTAAAAATAAATTTCTCTGATTTCTTTAAAGTAATTTTTAACAGAAATGCCTCTTCAATATTTATTTGACTAACTTAACGTCTTACTTCTGCGGTTGAACATATTTTTGCCCTTATTTTCTGCTACATTTTAAATTTTGCCAAGATTTTTAAGCAAACTATTTTCTTAATTATTTATAAGATACTGGACAACGTGTTATTTTTACAATCAGTTCTATTTTTAAATGTTTTTGTCTTAATTTTCTTAAATGAAACCCATCTTTTAAAATTTATAAACAATGAGTACACTAAAGTAAACAATTACGATAGCAAATCTGAATCTGTGAGCATGTGAACTATGACAAAGTCATCTCATTTAGCAGGGAAATTAAGTGTATAACAGTTGTGTCATAGACACTAACAAAGTACAGGGCAAGAGCAGCAGACAGGAGATCGTAATTCAGTATTTTCTTTTGAGTATTATTGAAAAAAATGTCCTTGACTTTTTTCTCAAAATACAGTTGAACACATTCTTTTGTTAGATATTAGTAATAACAGCTGTGAATTCTTATTTAATGGGTGGACGGGAGAAGATCACATGCCATGGAAAAATGGCTAAAATAAAGTCAACACTTTATTTTCTGAGAGTGTGGTTGAGTTGATTTACAGATTTGTGGATTTACTTTGGATGAGGCACAGTGGAAAAATGGGAGTTTATCTTTTTTGGAGACTTTCAGAATTAGTAGTGAGGGACTGAAACTGAAATCAAGTTAGTCGCTTATTTTCCTTTCCTCTTCGACATTTAATGGGTGTTAAAGCCAAGCCTCTGGCCTTGCCCTTCTCCAGGAGAGATGGGGCATACCTGAGAATAGGGGATTTAGGTTCCAGACCTCCCAGCTTCACCCAGAGGGCTCCTTGCAGGGCTCCGCCCCTTTTCTGCTTCCTGACCAGGTGCTTCAAGCATCATCAATCAGCCACCTGCTGACCACTGAGCAGCACAGGGAAGCTACAGAGGCTCAGGCCCATTTAACCACAGTTTATTAATAAAATCAAGTAATCTGCTCAAATAATTGAGATTTAACAGTATTTACGAACCTTTATTATTTGTTAGGCTCACAAATAGCCTTCCTATAATAAAATGTTGCTCTAATAAACTTCACCCTGACAAGCCTCAAAAAAAACGTCCTGAGAGCCGGCTTCATTATCAGCAAGCTGCAGGCTTTGCTTGAGTCCCCGGAGCAGGTGACAATTTGATTTTTAAGTGGCTTACTGATACTTTGCATTGATGTAGCACCATTCAAACCACATCTCAGAGTGCTTTACAAAACATTAATTAATGACAGCTCATAATATCCCATGGAGGTTGGTGCATTTTGCAGCTATCCTTTTAGGAAATTTCCAGGGGTTAAGAGACTACATAAAAGTCACACTTCAAAAGCAGCTGTGAAGCTATGAACTGAGTTAGGAATATGAAACTATCAATTTCTAGCACTATCAAACAGAACTCACTTCCCCTTACTGTGAGTCAATAACCAAACTAACTGACATGTTGTTTTTCAGGTTTTCAAAGCAAAAGTAGCATAATTCAGAAAGCAGAAAGGTCAGTGCTTCAGAAAGCCTTTTGAAATAGGTCTGATAATGCCTGTAAATTTCTACCTGATGTAAAAATAGTTGAATTTTATAAATGGGACTGTTTACTATAAAAGACACCACCTGGGCTTCCCTGGTGGCGCAGTGGTTGGGAGTCCGCCTGCCGATGCAGGGGACACGGGTTCGTGCCCCGGTCCAGGAAGATCCCACATGCCGCGGAGCGGCTGGGCCCGTGAGCCATGGCCGCTGAGCCTGCGCGTCCGGAGCCTGTGCTCCGCAACGGGAGAGGCCACGATAGTGAGAGGCCCGCGTACCGCAAAAAAAAAAAAAAAAAAAAAAAAAAAAAAAAGAAGAATGCCAGGTTCTTATCATAAATGTATTCCATTTCTCTGAGTGGTGTATTTGAAAAAATCAACTGGAGTTTTTTGCCCCTGTATATTTAATTTTTAAAACTATATAATCCACATAAATTATATAACATTTAAAATTTACAAAGAATATAAAATTGAAAAGTATCTACCTGTTTTGTTTGGTCCCAAGCCACCTAGATAGTCTCCAAAAGCAACGTCAAAATTTCTTAAGTAGGGCTTCCCTGGTGGCTCAGTGGTTAAGAATACGCCTGCCAGTGCAGGGGACACAGGTTCAAGCCCTGGTCTGGGAAGATCCCACATGCCGCAGAGCAACTAAGCCCGTGTGCCACAGCTACTGAGCCTGAGCTCTAGAGCCTGCGAGCCACAACTACTGAGCCCACATGCCACAACTACTGAAGCCTGTTCACCTAAAGCCCATGCTCCGCAACAAGAGAAGCCACCTTAATGAGAGGCCTGACCACTGTAACGAAGAGTAGCCCCCGCTCGCTGCAACTAAGAAGAAAGCCTGTGCACGGCAACAAAGACCCAACATGGCCAAAAATAAATAAATAAATAAATAAATAAATAAATAAACTAAAAAAAAGTAGATTTCCAAATTTAGCTGTCAATTTATAGACATTTGTGCATTTGCTAATGCAAACAAAATTATGTCTAATACATATTTTCCTAAAATTTGATTATCACTTAATATATTAGAAATCATTTCCTATTAGTATGTTTAGAACTATTCCTTTTTTGAGCTGCATATTAATTTTTTTTAATGAATAACTCATTAACCAGTGCTATATTGATGGGCACTAAATTTTTTTCCCAGTCCTATCCTATCATGACTAGTTTGGAATGAATATCCTTGTATATATTTCATGTTATACATATGCAAGTACATATAAAACAGTAGAATAAATACCAGTAGCAAAATTACTATGTCAAACTGTGTGTATTTTTAACTTTGACACATATTGCTGAATTGTGTTATAAATTTGACAGTCCCATCTGTATGTCTTTGTCCCTGCCAATACTGAGCACTATTAATTTTTTTTTACTTTGCCAATCTTATAGGTATAAATATTTCATTAATTAGAATGCACATAAAAAATTAAAAGACACGTAGATTACATAACCAACATCAAAAATAATAACTTCTGTTGATGCTTAATTTTGACTGATATTTTGTGTGTAATGCTCAATAATTTAAATATACCACCTGCCCAGTATTATTGCATGAATTTGGAGCCATGTTGGTTTATATTGTATAGGTAAATATAATTCTCATGATTCATTCTAATTCATTCTAACTATCAATTTTTTTTTTTTTTTTTTCCGGTATGCGGGCCTCTCACTGTTGTGGCCTCTCCCGTTGCGGAGCACAGGCTCCAGACGCGCAGGCTCAGCGGCCATGGCTCACAGGCCCAGCCACTCTGTGGCATGTGGGATCTTCCCGGACCGGGGCACAAACCCGTGTCCCCTGCATTGGTAGGCCGACTCCCAACCACTGCGCTACCAGGGAAGCCCCTAACTATCAATTTTTAAATGATAGGTTTTTTCTGAAGTTTTAAGTGGTGTTTTTATAATATCAGATTAACTTATCATTTCTCAACACAAGGCTTTAGGATATATATTTGAAAGATTTGGTGCAAATTTTTTGAATACTCTTTTGAAATTTGGTAGGAATGAAAGTCTGGCTCCCGTGATTTGTATGTTCATTTGTGTTTGTCTATTTGCTTGAAAAGCAATTTTTTTCACTCTGTTACAAATGCAGTTGGAGCACAGCATGTGTGTGTGTGTGTGTGTGTGTGTGTGTGTGTGTGTGTGTGTGTGTTACATGTGTGTCGTGAGCACTGTTTGCATCATTATGTTCTTGGTTTTCTAAATGAAATAGAAAAGATGTTCACGAATGTAATCTATGTTTTCATGAGAGAGAATTTTAATTTAACAGAGCTGTTCTACTGACAGATTGGAGTTGACATTTATGAAATTTATGTTTATTTTACATGCATATGAGATAAAAGTTTTAAGCAATTATTACTGTAATTCTTTGACCTCGATTATGCTGATGTTCAAACATAGTATTCTTTGTAACCAGGATAAGCTCCATAATTCAGTCACTCCGCTACTTCGTTTTCCTTTTTTTCATGGAGTACAGAGCTCACATTTTTCGGTGTTTGTAGCTCTGTTGACCAAAGAAGCTTAATATGAGCACACAGAGGTGGGGATGGCACGTGTGGAAGGGATTGGTGACCCACACAAGCATGAGGTTTGTCTAGTTCATTTACACCTTGCATTATATTCTGTATTATCTCCTGGCTTTAAATGTGTTTCCACTCACATCATTGCACACAGTTGATGTTTCAGTATTATGTGCCACATTTGTTGGGGGACTTTTCCTATCCTTGCCACAAATAAGCCCTGTACACAGTGTGAGAAGGACTGGTGTGTGTTAAGTGAATTAAATGGGGCAATTCACTGGATAATTTAACTGATTTAATCAAAGTCTTTTGGGTAGAGAGCTAACATTTTTCCTATTAAATAATTAAATCAAACACAATTGATTTTATTTAAAAATACAGGCATGCCTTGGAGATGTTGTGGGTTTGGTTCCAGACCACCTCAAAAAAGCGAGTATCACAGTAAAGCAAGTTTACACAAATTGTTTGGTTTCCCAGTGCATATCAAAGTTATGTTTACACTCTACTGTAGTCTATTAAGTGTGCAATAGGATTATGTCTAAAAGAACAATATACATACCTTAATTTAAAAATGTTTTATTGCTAAAACATTCTGACCATCGTCTGAACCTTCAGCAAGTTCTAATCCTTTTGCTGGTGGGGTTCTTGCCTCAATGTTGATGGCTGCTAACTTGACTGTTCAGGGTGGTGTTTGCTGAAGATTGCGGTGGTGAGGGCAAATTTTTTAAAATAAGACAGACAGCAGGGAAGTTTGCCACAGCGACCAACTCTTCCTTTTGTGAACAATTTCCCTGGACCATGCAATGCCATTTGATAGCATTTTACCCATAGTAGGACTTCTTTCAAAATTGGAGTCAACACTCTCAAACCCTGCAGCTGCTTTATCAACTAATTTTATGTAATATTCTAAATCCTTTGTGTTATTTCAACAATTGATAAGTTCGCTGTCTTATATGCGTGGGATTTGTGGTGCCCCAAAACAATGACGATAGTAGCATCAAAGATCACTGATCACAGATTATTGTAGCAACTGTAATAACAATGAAAGTGTTTGAAATATTGTGAGAATTACCAAAATGGGACACAGGGATGTGAAGTGGGCAAATGCGGTTGGAAATGGTGCCATTAGCCTTGCTTGACCCAGGGTTGCCACAAACCTTCCTTCTGTAAAAAAAAAAACAAAAAACAAAAACACAGTATCTGTGAAACGCAGTAAAGTGAAACATGATCAGATGAGATATGCCTGTGCATTTGAAGCCCACTATGACATTTAGCCTGTTAAGTTTTGCTTTGGGCCAAACTTTGCACATTTAAATGAAGAAGGAAACAAAATAACCAATTTCCCTAGTTATTTGTCTGAAACCAGTTACTCTACGCTAGCATTCCAAGATGGTTTGTTATGATGATAATGAGTGTATGCTCTTCCCAGGCTGCTTTGCACTTTGTCTAAGAGGAATTTTATCCCATAACAGAAAGTAGACACTCCTTGAAGACAGCCACGGCTTGTGTGGATTTTGAGTTCCCAAAGACTGAGCTCCTAAGGGAAAGGGCTGAAGCAGCTGTGGTGAGGAAAGGAGCCCACGGTTTCTTTCTTCCTGTGGTTCTGGGTCAGCAGCTAGTTTGATGGGTCGGGGGGAGGGGGTACAGGAGGAGCCTGTGCAGTGCACATCAGGCTACTAGACTCTGGGTTTCAGGGTCCTTACACTCTCCCCATGCCAAGGCCCACAGGCATTTCTCTGGCCAGTTTGGCGGAGAAATTCTGAAGTCCCAGAAATTCCAGGAACCTGTGATCTTGGACAACGGGCACAATTGCAGTAACTGGTTGAAGGTAACTAGAGGGGACTCCCAAGTGTTCAGTTACCAGTAACATCTCTGGAAATAACTAGTACTACCTCAATGCACAGTAACATTACTGTGAACTTAAAAAAAAATCTTGGTGCTTGGCTTGCACCCCAGAGATCCTGATTTAATCAGCCTGGGTGGGCAGATTATGTCTGTGCAGGAAAATGTGTGTGTATACACACACACACAAATATATATATACACACACATACATATATGTTCACGGTGGTTCTGATGAGGGTCCTCACAACAGCTTTTGAGATGCGTATTATTGTTTTCTTTCTCAGAGAATCTCAAACTTTAGGGTGCATTTTAAAACACAGATTGTTGGGCCCACCCCTGAGTTTCTGATTCAGATCTGTGGAAGGGCATGGGGATTTGCATATTTTAAGTTCCCAGGTGATGCTAAGGTTGTGGATTGGAGACCACACTTCGAGAACTACATTCCTCGAGGATCAAAGAAGCTCATAAACTTGAATGGAAATAAGGATCTTTCCAAGTTCACACACCTAGATGGGTTAGGGCTTGAAACTGGCATTCTAATTTTAAGTCCAGTGATTTTTTTTTTTTTACAAGACTAGTATGTTAAACTTTATGAATTACTTTTGTATCTATTATCTCAAATGATGCTTGAAAGAACAGTGCTGACAAGGGCGGTTATTGTGTAATCATGAAGAAATTTAAGCTCAGACAACGGAAGTGACTTTTGCATGGCCATGTAACAAGTAAATAAACAAAGAATAGAAATTAATCAAGATACCTAACTGTAAAGTCCCTGTTTTTCCAAGTTGTTCTAATCAGCCAGAATGAAAGTGTTTCATACTTTAGGTATTTTTTTCAAAAACTTGTATAGCACACAATTTTGTATTAACTACATTCTAATTCAGTGGGGTGACATAGTATACATAGTATTAGAACTCTTTACATGACTAAAATTTGCAACAATATTTGGAGTAAATCTTTTGGTCCTAATTTCAGATTCTGTACTATTAGAATAAATTAAATTATGTAAAATCTTCCTATGTCCTGAAAATATGTTTATTTGGAAGATGTCCAACTTCTAAAATACCTCATTTGTGATAAATTGTTTGGAGGTATAAGGATTGCCTAATTTATTTAAAACATGTAGACTCTGTTTTTGAAATACCAATAGGTAGGTACAGATTGTTTTCTTTCAAACTGTTATATATTTTCTCTTAAACAGTCAAAGTATGTGTTTCAGAAAGAAGAGATGTTTAAAGACCCATCAGTTCAGGATCTAAAGTTTTATTTACTTGGTGCTTTTCCCTTTTTCTTTGGATTTGGCAGAACAAATAGAAGTGTTATTCCTTTGAAAGGCTGTTTCATTGCTATGCCTGCCTGAAGCTTCATCTTTCTATGTACACTTTAAAATGTGCATTTGTCCCTTTCAAGGGACACTATCTGTTTGCCAACATCTGCAGAACACTTTAATGAAAAATACCCAGTGGTTATTCAGACTTCTTCATCTGTTTAGAAGCTGCCAGGAACTCAGGCAGACTGACAGACAGCTGCTTCTTTAACATCATCAAAAGTAAGTCACATTAGGGCTTCCCTGGTGGCGCAGTGGTTGAGAGTCCGCCTGCCGATGCGGGGGACACGGGTTCGTGCCCCGGTCTGGGAGGATCCCGCATGCCGCGGAGCGGCTGGGCCCGTGAGCCATGGCCGCTGGGCCTGCGCGTCCGGAGCCTGTGCTCCGCAATGGGAGAGACCACAACAGTGAGAGGCCCGCGTATCGGAAAAAAAAAAAAAAAGTAAGTCACATTAGTGCATACTTTCACGCACACACACACACACAATTATGGATCCAGAAAGGTATTTACATTTTGATGATCCTCAAGAAATATTTCTGGAAATAAAGTTTGAGCTAGCTATACATTTTATACAAGATCTGTTTTAATATTTATAACATAAATGAATAGATACTACCTTGCCCCAAACAAAAATAGCAATGTCAAAACAACAACACACTCAGCTAGAAAACAAAGACCCCAACCAAAGGCCTGCAAATGCTGTAAGCACACACTTTTGGGAAGGAGGTAGCAGAATAACTTTAACAGGATAGACATATTTAATTTGAACTAGGTGGGGGTCATTTTTAACATTGAGTAGTTAATATTCTCAACCACAAAGAAACGTTGAATTTTAAGACTTAACAGTGTTTCTGGTTTAAGTTCACTTGTATCTGGAGGTTAAAAAATCATTTCTGACCATTAATACCTGGTAGCCTGAACGCTACCAAACTTAGAAGAGTGTTCTGTCTACAGTGAGGGAGTGGGGTGGGGAAAGCCTAGCCTTAAGTGTTGTAGCAATAAAGTAGACTAGCTCCCGGCCCAGCCGTCTGCATCCGGGTCCGTGAACCTGCAGGAGACTGTCCCACCTCAGACTGCCCTCACCCCCGGCCACCTGTGTCAGTGAGGCTAGTTCTTTCCAGTTACGGTCAGGTTTTTTCCTTAATACCCATACCAATGCTTCCTCTTCTATTTTCTATGACGTGTAGACTCATTTATCCCTCTGACTTCACGTGGTCGTCTCATCATCTCCCTGTTTAGATTGTCAGCTTCTTAGGCTCCAGACCTCATCCTACATTCTTTGCACTGTGCCAGACCTAGGAGATTCTGGGCATGTAATAAGCAGCCAACAGGTGGGTGAGACAACATTCCATTTTATTACTGCGGTCTGGAAATTGGCTGTGGCTTGGAAAAAGAGTCAGCTCACTAGTAGAAAGTGTCTGGATTCTGTGAAGATCTGGTTCAACTGTCTATATTTTTTTTTTTTTTTTTTTTTTTTTTTTTTTGCGGTACGCGGGCCTCTCACTGCCGTGGCCTCTCCCGTTGCGGAGCACAGGCTCCAGACGCGCAGGCCCAGCGGCCATGGCTCACGGGCCCAGCCGCTCCGCGGCATGTGGGATCCTCCCGGACCGGGGCACGAACCCGTGTCCCCTGCATCGGCAGGCGGACTCCCAACCACTTCGCCACCAGGGAAGCCCTGCTGTCTATATTTTTAATAATGTCTGGAATACAATTTTAAGGTGAGATGACTAAATCTTTGCAACAGGCAACTATTACTTGCTGTAGTTAGAATACCTTTGTTTCAGTTGTTCTGCCATAAAGGCAACAAGATTAGTAATTAGGAAAAGGGTTCATGTAAAATGTTTTAAACTTACAAAAGTACTCTATTTAAAATTGGTTAGCCTCAGAATTGTTCACTGATTGGAGCATTCATATGAAATAACAAAGTTTGTAGGAATTTCTTAATTTAATCGGAGTAAGAAACCCAACCAGGGGCCCCCAAATAAAATTATTAATGAGCCTTTCAGTATATTATCCTGACTGGCCACTTATCTGTGGTAGCTGAGATTTAAAAGAAAAATTATTTAAGGACAATAGATATGATTTGTAAAATCACTAGAACTGACAGATTGTGAGGCTTCTCCCTAAGTCTTCTTCTTAGGCCAAGTTGCATTTATTTTACTATCATTATTATTGAAGACACCTTTCTTTCTAAAACCCTTGAAACTAATTTTTAAATTTATTTCATTCTCCCATCCCTGCCTCCTTTCCTTCTTTCCTCCCTCCTTTCTTTCTTTCCTTCCTTCCTTAATATCTTGTAGCCTGAACAGTCTGAAGTTCTGAATAATATTCCACATCGCAATGAGGTGCTAGAGTGAGAAAAGCAAAGCATGGTCCTAACTTGTTGACAAAGCGGTCTGGCTCCCCTGGGCTCATTGGTGATTACCTGATGTACTCCTCCCTCCCTCCCTCCCTTCTTTGTATCCCCTCTTCCTTCCTTCCTCAAATTAATCTGATCCTCTGTCCAGGAGTAGAGAACTATTTCTTTACTCATCCTCAGCTCTTATTTTAAGTAGGACCAAATGTGTTATTTTTCAGTTTTCTTTGAAGACATTTTAAGGGGAGGGAGAACACAGATGTCGCTCACAATTATCTACTTAGCCGTCTGGAATCGCAGAATTAGCCAGAATGCTTTCGGGAAGAGTCCACTTCTCGCAGGATTCCTCTCATTCAGTCATCTCAAAGTGGGGTCCCCAAACCAGCAGCAGCAGCACCTGGGAAATTGCTAGAAATACAAATTTTGGGGGCCCCAACCCAGAGCTGTGGATTCAGAAACTCAGAGAAAGGAACCCAGGAGTCTGTGTTTTCACAAGTCTTCCAAGTGGGGCTAAATGCATGCTCAAGTTTTTGAACCTAGTAATTGTTTTTTGGCAGAATAAAGAAACTGGAAGGGCTTATTCTAAGATTTGTAGTATTTTTCTCAACATCAAAAAAAAAAAATAGCAAAGTCAGGTAGTAAGCATGGCTGATCACAGAGGGAAAACTAAATGCGATTTCTGCGATTCAGATTAGATTCTTCTATTTCGTCACACAGACACTTAAGGGTGATTCTACTCATCCCTTAAGACTAAAAATAAGATGTTTTCATATTAATTAGAGTCTGACAGCAGTCAACATTTATTAAAGAGCACAAAACAATAAAATAATTTATGTTTCTGTAAAGTTATCTTTGGATTTTAGTGTGGCAAAGTGTGAGAAGGGATTAGATATGGCAGAAATTTTCTAATCCTTAGGTAAATGATGCTAGAGGGGAAAGTGTATACAAACATTTGCAAATTGTGTTGAAATATGAACACAATTTCTTTTTTTTCCTCAGTAAGTTTCCATAGTCATTTCTCTAAATTCCCTTTCTGTCACAGAATGCTCTTTGATTTTCAGGCATGTATTATGTAAAACCAAGAATAGAGGCTTTCAGAAATTGTTGATTCTCACAAACTAACTTCAAAGTTCTTAACATATGGTTGTTGTTGACTGAATTTATTTTGCAGAACAAGAAACTAAGATAAGATTTGATTCAGCACAGAACGCTATGAAGTATCACTTTATGGAAAGCCATTAGCTAGGACTCTAAAGTATGAAGTAACATGAGCAATGCAAATAACAACAATGTAATTAAACTGTCAAATGTGATAGAGAAGTTTATGTGAAAATGCTTGTAGCCCCAGTATTCTCTGTTTCTTTTCCCCCTGGCTTTTAAGGCAACATCAAAACAGTTACTTCTGAGAATATTTATAACCTGTCAAGAGAAAGGACTGGAGAGGTTGTGACAATGTATCCCTGAAGGAAAATGTTAGTTTCAAAGCACCATTGATGTAAATACTGCCTCTTTTCTATTTTGTGGAATGGGTTGCTATGCTGATAAGTCTGTGTTAGAAACATGGCATTAGAAACACGAGTGTATTTTTGTAATAGAATTATGGATGTGGGATAATCTTTAATATAGGAGCCATAAGTCAACACAAAGATTGCTTTTCAAGGAAAAATAGCACAATAACAACAAAAAGGTGCTTAAGAGGAAGTTTGATATGGTTGTTGGGAGATAGTGTTGAGAGGAGAGAGGTTTTTGCAGAGAAATGTTGCTATTTCTGCTAAGCTGTGCCAAAAATTGGAACATGTCCAAATTTTTTCTTTTTTCTTTTTTTTTTTTTGCGGTACTCGGGCCTCTCACTGCTGTGGCCTCTCCCGCTGCGGAGCACAGGCTCCGGACGCGCAGGCTCAGCGGCCATGGCCCACAGGCCCAGCCGCTCCATGGCACGTGGGATCCTCCTGGACCGGGGCATGAACCCGTGTCCCCTGCATCGGCAGGCAGACTCTCAACCACTGTGCCACCAGGGAAGCCCTCAAATTTTTATTGTAACAGATGCATATACATTCTTAGACACACACACACACACACACAGGGACACACACACACGGAATGTCCTCTCATTGGTTTTCATTTGGTTTTGTATGTACGCTGAGATTAGTTTATATATGAAGTGGCAAAATATCTCTGCAAACAAACAAAACAACTACAATAAAAATGACCAATTTATCTCCTGAACTAACATAACAGGGAATGTGAATGTTCTGAACAGAGGGACTTATGCCTAACTAATGGGAGTTAAATATTATTTGTCGAAGGAGAGAGATGAGTTAAAGATGAAAGGAGCAATTTGAATAGCAATAGATGTAGGAGAGATAACAGGGATGAGTGTGTCTGACTATGTTATTTGTTTAAAAAAGAGAAAATTCTTTTTTCCCACTTGAGGGAATTTCATTTCAGCAAACCATCAACTGTTTTTATGGAATGAACATAAAATCTGTAGGTTCAATTTGTTTACTAATAAAAACTCAAAAGAATAGCAGTTTTTACAAGGTTATTGTGAAGAATAAGTACGATACTGTATATATGGCATATGTGATATGATTTCATACGATATCTGAAAGTGCTCATAAAAAGTACTATTATTGCCAAGCTTTAGAAAATATTTCTCAATATTTCTAGGTATACAAAATGCTCCTAATGCAACAGTATGACAAGTGCCTAGGGCTTGTTGTAGTTCTGTGTCTGTTACATGTCAGATCACATATATACATTGATCCTGTTTAGGTGATCAATGATTCTGCACAGCTTCCAGAAGTAATAATATATCTTTATTTTTTCATAACAAAAATGGATGATGTAAAAAAAAAAAGGGAAGAAAGGAAGGAAGAAGAGATTTCATTCCTTCATCATGATAAAAACAAAAACATGAATAATCTCCAGAAGTTGGGCCTATTTAGCTTCCCCAAACCCAGCAGTTATCCTTGACTCCTTTATTTCCTTTCTCACCTCCATTTTATTTCCCTCACACTCCACCTCCATTCCATAATAATCCTGCCTTAAAAAAAATTCAATATACCTTAGCTTAGTACAACGCACTGTTCATAACGGATTTTGCAAAAGCAGTTTCTTGTAGCTCCAACTGGGATGTCTTTATTTCTCTCAGGGAAGTTGTCACCGAAGGGGAGGGGGTAAGAATTGTTTTGGTGTGCTTTCCCACATTTCCCACCAATTTCATGTTGACTGTAACACCTTGCTGTCCGTTGTGTGAGGACCAGAAATCAGGATAAGGGGCTGGGATCAGAATAGGTATTATCCAGCCGGTGGAGTAAATTCACCTCCGCGGGTCCACTCAGAGATTTCAGAGAACAGTGTTCACTCTCTACACGAGGAAGTGAAGGAGAAGCTCGTGTCTTCTGAATAAGTGTGCCGTATGTGCGTGTACCTACGTCCTGCTATCACCCTTCCTAGTGGATGCACAGATGCAAAGAGAGATGGTGCTAATTTACTCATCCAAATAGTCTTATAATAACTTTCATAATATTTACTGTGATTCTGTGGCTCAGCACTTTAGATTAATAGCAGAGTTGCTTTGGGGGCTTTCCTAGTATTCTGGGTCCACATTACTTGCTATATTCAATATCAGAACAGAGACAGCCAAAAACTTTTCTTAAGTGCTAATTTGAACAGGTTTCTTCATTTAGACCTGTATATTCTGAAAACTCTCTTTTGAAATTGAAAGTTTGATATACTTAGAAAACATATTACTTTTCAGAGTGACATAAAATCAGTAAGAACCAGGTAATGAGCCTGCAGCAGTTAATGCTATCTTGTAGAGGTTGTTTTTGAAATGTATATTGGGTGATAATATCCCATCTCCCACTGTTACAATATTATTCTGAGCCTAAAACTAGTAAAATTGTTGACATGAAATCCACAAAAAATAACGGGATTCTTAGAACTTTCGGACAGTGTATTTGACCTTTTTTTTTAATGTAGAACACTGCCGAATAGTGATATTTTATTTTATTTTATTTTATTTTTTATTAGTTTCTGCTTTATAACAGAGTGAATCAGTCATACATATACATCTGTTCCCATATCCCTTCCCTCCTGCGTCTCCCTCCCTCCCACCCTCCCCATCCCACCCCTCCAGGCGGTCACAAAGCACCTAGCCGATCTCCCTGTGCTATGCGGCTGCTTCCCACTATCTATCTACCTTACGTTTGGTACTGTATTTGACA
The DNA here is from genome assembly GCF_949752795.1 of Hyperoodon ampullatus. Classification (NCBI taxonomy): domain Eukaryota; kingdom Metazoa; phylum Chordata; class Mammalia; order Artiodactyla; family Ziphiidae; genus Hyperoodon; species Hyperoodon ampullatus. The sequence goes on from NC_136915.1 coordinate 190,374,755, forward strand.
TTTTAGTTAGGAAATGCTAAGTTGACTTAGAAAAAGTCAATCCAATTTCTGTGCTGTCTGTTCATTTTGTCTTACAAGTAAATTAAGATCAGTAGGATCACCGTGTTCATCTAATTCAGATCTAATTCAGAGATATTGACCTGCAAATAGATAATTCCATTGTCCTCATGGGCATGGTACCAAGACTCCTTGGGATTTCTACTGAAAGTTTGTGATAGCCTGTGTTCAACTCAACAAGTATTTACTCAGTTCCTCCAGTGGTGCCTAGATGGATTGGGTAGGAATGCATGGTAATAAAATTAGTTTTGTTGAGTAACGTGAAAGAAAGGTTTACAAGAGGAACTCCAGGATTGCACCAGAGCTATGCAGACAGCACTCTGTACAGCAGACAAGATCAGATGACTCTCCTTGTTCGGGGTCCCTAAACAATTTTTTAAAACAGCTGGCCTCTGTTCTCAGCTCTTCAGCTCTCACAGGCCTGTGAGCTCTTCATCATGATGGGAAGTGCAGTCTTTGTGCTTTTTCTGAAAATGTGAGAATCTTTTGAAGCTGTTTTCTTGTAGTCAGTGCAAATGGCAAGAAAGAGAAATAAGGAATTTAGTAAAGCTTTTTGCAAAAGATTATGTAAAGAGTTATCTGCAGGATTGATTTACTAGTTCATGGGACTTCAGGAGAACTATTAGAAGATTTGGTAAAAATGAACAAAGTTAGCTTGAGGAAGTAAACAGTAACCCATTGGGCAAATCACACAATTCTAAAAAGAACTTTTGTGTAACAAGAGAAGGTTTTTTACCCTATTCATGTTTCCATTATGGAAAACCACTTTGATTTTGGCATTTGAAAAAAAATTTCAGGGAAATCTATTTATATCAAGGTAACACTTATGGACAAAAACAGCAAAATGTATCTTCCTGAATTTATTTTCAGTTTCTATTTCCATGTGGTTTATTTTGGAAGCCTCCAAATCGCAATCTATATTCACACCAGATCCAAAATCACAAAAATGGTAGATGTACCCTTCTTCTACATTTCTCAACATCAAATCTATTGCAGATATGTCAGCATTTTGCAGATATGTCAGCATTTTATATTTTAAGTCACAGATTTGGAAACAGTGTATTTACTGGCTTGTCCCCTTAATGAATCAAATAATTATTTTCATATGTATAATTTTAGTGGTACTTCCAAGGAAATGTAGCTGACTGTAAAAAGGGTACAAATCTAAATTTCAAGAATACTAACTTTTGATGTATTTTAAATTCATAGTTATCTAATCTCAAATTTTAAATATACTGTACTATTTTTTTCATAAATATTGTTTTTGAGACTAGGTAAGGGGCTTTCTGCTGTTGATTACTTGGCAACTATTTACTGTTCATGTAGTGTAGGTATAATTGTAATATCCCTCTGTGAAACTGGGATTGTAAAAGTACTTACTTGACCTGGGTTATCTTGAGGATTAGTAAAATAATTTATGTAAAGTGCATCTGCAAAATGTATTCAGTACGTTATCAAGAATTTGGCCCTTACTAGCATTTGTATTGCACTTTATACATTTATAACTTTGTTCATATATATTTTTGATCTCCTTAATAGATTTATGAAGTGAACAAGATTGAATATATTTGTCCTAATCTGATAGTATAAGAACTTCTAAATTTCTTTATTTCTAGATGATACGAGTAATCTTATAAAAATAAATTCAATAAAACAAGACTAATAAAAACATTACATGATTTTCAAGGTTACAGAATTAGTGAGAAACCTAAGGCAAGGCCTCAGGTGCTTTGAGTTTCTGTCTAACTTTTGACTCCACCCCATGGATGAGCCTTAATGGATGTAACTGTGGTTTATGCTAAAACCATAAGAAAAGTTGTATAACTGTAATTGAATTTAAAAAAATTTTTTTCGGTATGCGGGCCTCTCACTGTTGTGGCCTCTCCCGTTGTGGAGCACAGGCTCCGGACGTGCAGGCTCAGCGGCCATGGCTCACGGGCCCAGCCACTCTGCTGCATGTGGGATCTCCCCGACCGGGGCACGAACCCGTGTCCCCTGCATTGGCAGGCGGACTCTCAACCACTGCGCCACCAGGGAATCCCTGTAATTGAATTTTGATAAACATTTGTGACAAAAATTCTCATTTTCATTCTTTGATCCCAATAAGTACTTGAAAAATATTTTTGTATCAAAGCTCCTTAATTAAGTATTAATGATTGTCTTTTAGGTGAAGGGGAAAAAACATAAAACTTTCCTGATTGGCTGTAAATCAGTCAGGATCATATTCCCAACTTACCTATAATATATTTTTCCTTGAAGTTGTTAATGTATTCACTTAAAGGAACGGAGTCAGTTCTTCTTAACGTGAACCATAATTTTTAGTGACAAACCATATCTTAGTATGTTTCCCGTGTCCTTAGCACATGACTTCATGGTGCACAGGCAAGGATTTGATGCTAATTTCCATATGAAACGACAAGATTAAAGTGAAGCCCATAAAACACAGATTCTTTTTGATCTCTTGTTTGATTGCAGGGCAGAGGTTTACTTCCATTCTTTGCCAGTTCCCTCAATGTAACATAGAAGTTCAGCAGATCACTAATTAGAAGAACACCATCAGTAAGTTAATTTGTGTTACCCGCTTTGCTAGCTGCTCTTCTATACAGCAGATACAGCACCTGAGACATATAAAATTGGAAATGGCAAAGATATGGACAAAACCGGTACCGTCCCAGTTAAAAATAAGCATCTCATGCTAGGCAGAAGTGTCCTCAAATGTAAAGATGACTGGCACATGACAGAGGATTCATGAAAAGGTAGAATGTAAAGTGCTTTACAAGTGTCCTAAAGGGATTTCAAGAATTGCAAGTATAAATAAGCAAGATCTATGGTGTACAGACAGAAAATACTTTAATTCATTTCCTTTTGGTCCATTTCAACCCATTCTGTGCCTAATACTTTTTCTGCCCTTGGGCAAACCCAGTGCTTGTATGTGTGTGTGGGATGTGGGGTGTCGGGGAGGAGTTCAGTCACAGGTAATCAACCATTCTCTGATTACTTGTAGTTCTATAAAAATTTCCAAGTTTAGTGATTATCATACGTAGTCCAGTGTAAGGATAAACACCTTACTTCACTAAAGTTAAAGCTTCCTCCCTCTCTCCGCTTCTGCTTTAGGCTGGAAGACTGTAGTGGGAAAAGGCAGCACAATACATTTCCTATCATGTTCCTATCAATGATTTCTACTGCTCTGTCCCGGGGCCTTAGGCTGCCCAAGTCTCCTCCAGGATCCCCAGTGAGCAGAGGCAAGGAATGGGCTCCTTGGACTTGAATTGATCTGTCATTAGTTGGTTTTCCCTGGCTCTGCCAAATATTGATTCTTTTTCTTTTCCCTCCTCCCCTTACTTGGGGTAGGTTCCTTTATCTGCTCTCTTAAGATATGTCCCTCAGCCTTGGGACATCTGGTAGGACTTCTCCAGCTTTGGTCTTCTGAGCTGTGTTTTCCCCAGAAGCCAACCCTGTTGAGTATGATGTAAGGTAAGTCCAGATAAGCACGTTTTCTCTCTCTCTTTTTGACCCTCACTTTCTCGTGGCTTATACAAAAACATGCCTTTTTTTGCTCCTATAAATTGTGGAGGAATAAAGACCTTCCTTTTTGTTACTCTGCTATGAGAGAAGCTGGCTTATGGCAATAATCTCTTTTGCAAAGTCTCTGTTATCCGGTGTTTCCTCTTTTTGATCTTAGCAGTATTAAATAAATAGAAGAAAAATTCATTTCTCATGCATACGTTTGAAGGAACTAATGCTTTGTATATTAGGAAAGACAATAGAAGTGCTTTCTAGTATGAAGTTTTCATTATTAAATTTATCTGAAAAATGAAATGCTCCAGGAATGTTATGGTTCCCTTCACAATAATCCCTCATGTTACAGACCTTCAATTCCAAAGAGTAAAATATGCTAACTGTCTTTCATGAGTGTTCCCAGTAGCACTGTCTGCATCATTCATGTCACTGCTCACAGGAGGAAAAGGTCATTCTGTCAGTGAGACCTGGTGCCTGTGTGCTCCAAATGTGAAGCGTGTTGTGCTTTAAGGCATGTCCACCAGGGTTGCAATTAAACTGAATTTGGGTAGATGAGATGGTGTGCAGGGTAGGAAAAGAATATTCAACAGATATCATTTAAGTAAACACTGAAAACTAGAGAGAATAACCCTCATATTTTGCTATCTGAAAATAGTCTCTTAAGTAAAAGCACAGATTTGGAGAGTTCTTTGTTTTTGTGTTCAAATTAATAGTAGGTTAATGGACTTTGACTTTTTCCTCCATGGAGCAGATAATAAAGGGTCTGAAGGATGATGTAGAACATGACCGATAACAGGATTATGACTACCTGGTAGGTCTGGGTTTAAATTCTGGCCCAGCCACTTGCAAACCAAGCAACATACTTAAGCTATTTGAGCTTTATCTATCTTGTTTATAAGACTGGATTAATTTTCTGAGAACTTGATAATAATGGATCCAGAAAGGGAACAAAGGCAAACATTAATGATCTCAATCATAGACTTGAAGAACTTGTACTTGACCTTATTGGAATTAGTTGTGAAATAATTCCATACAGAAGAAACATGTTGAATCAATTGGCTATCATTATCTTCTGATCATAAAAGTATTGAGTAGATTTTCTCCTTTAAACAAATTTTTTATAGGAGATAACACATAGATGTGCTGTGATTACACTGGGAATACATGAATTCAGTTGTCCAACTTATTTTAGATAATGTTTTAATTGAGGATTATTTGCCCAAAGGGTAAGATGCACGCAGTTGAAAGTTGAGAACGCTAATGATTTTCTGAAAATGTTTTTACACAATATAGATGGACTGATGCAGAGAATATCTGAGACGTTTTATGATGGATTCTATTCTCAGAATGACTCTTGTGTTGACCAATGAAATGAAGAGGCTAGACTATGGATGGGTTGTTTAGAAAAGCACCACCACCTAATTGTTCAATGGGTGTAAATCTGTTAAAATTGATCAGATAATCTACTTTGAATATGTGCAGTTTAGTGTACTTCAATTATGCTTCAATAAAGTTAAGGAAAAAAATCACCACAAAGTGTGAGATAAAAAAGAGTGGGGACCATATGAAAAAAAGGAAAAAGCTGTACTTCCTGCTGCAGCACAGGATAAGATATAACTGAGTCTCAGCTTGGAAGAGGAGAAGGAATTTGGAAAAGAGTTGTTGAAAAAGCAAGTAGGTTAACTGCTTCCTCTTCCTCTAATGACCTCTGGTGGGGGGGTGGCAGGGAAGAGAAGCTAGGAAACAGAAACATGAAGTCATTTATGTTGGGGAGATTGAGGGAGTATAAAATCCTGGGATTTTGCTTCTTGGCTAGAGTTTGAAGACAGATGCCTTGTAGACATGTCCAGCAACCCTAACTCGAGGGAAAGAGTGAACAGGATGGAAGCATATGTTTCTAAGAAGCTTCCCTTGGGCCTGAGAGTGGTATGGATTAGACATGAATGTTCGTGTGCTCAGGCAGTGAGGAAGAGGGTAGACGCAAGTGAATGGGCAAATCAGATGGGTGCCATTTATGTGTAAGCAGAGCTAAACCGTCAAAGTGATTGTTATTGAGTGTCTATGAGAAGTCTGAAGATGTAACTGCAGAAATGACTGCCGCCCATCAGAGCCAGCACAAGATACCAAAAGAATGGAACTCGGGTGTTACCAGCCAGGGATGACAGTAGAAAACACCTACAGACCACATGAACCTCACTGTCATGCCCATGTCCATCGTGCGTGATGGTCGGTAAGCCTCACCTCTCAACTTTGAGAGGAAGGAAAAGAATGCTTAAATTGAACCATGTTAAAATTTGGATTTAAAAAAATAATCCTAAATGGGCTCTGTATCAAAAAACAAACAAACAAAAAACTCTTAAATTTTCTCTACTGATCTGAATTCCATGTAAAGAAATGAAGACAGAATCATTCCTGAATTGTGTGGGCAATTTTAAGTGTGAAAAATTCACCAATATCTTGATCTCAGAAAGAATTGGAAAATAGAGAAAGAAAAAGCAAGCACACAAAAAAGCAAAACAAAATAAACAAGCAAGCAAAAAAAAAAAAAAAACCCTATTGGTATAGGTACTAAAACAGTAATTTTGTTAGCTGTATCTTTATTAAGCTGTATATCTTAACACTGTAATAATTCATAGCAGTATTCTTGCTACGTTTATAGTTTTTGTTATGTGAAACTATATTTGAAACCAAAAATCTTATACCTTAATTTGCTTGTAATAAGGAAGTGAAATGAGAGAATAATGTATATTTCCTTTTTACAACTATCACTAATAATTAGGAAGGGAATGAGCAAATGTAGTGAAAAGATCTATTTGAGAAATAAATTATTCATATCTGACAATTCCGTTGGAATTATGTTAAATAATTTGAAAGTAATATTTTGAAGATAAATCCTGTTTTGGTTTTTACATTATATGTATATGTGAAGTTAGATAGACTCATATATATGGCTCTCTGTAAGTATACATATATATGAAGATAAATTATTTTTTTAAGTCCATGTTATGATACACTGCATTTAAGTTTTGCCTTAATAGGCTTGACTCAATATTTACCAATATTCTTTTGAGGACTTTTTTTATATCAATAAGATAAACATCTAATATATACACTAATATGGTTAAATTAACATAACAGTCCTTTAATAGGTCCATACATGTGTTTGAATTCTTTGCTAATCTTATTTTAATCAAAGGTGAGAAACTAGGGGCCTTCAGGATGGCAGAGGAGTAAGACGTGGAGATCACATTCCTCCCCACAAACACATCAAAAATACATCTACATGTAGAGCAACTCTGACAGAACACCTACTGAACGCTGACAGAAGACCTCAGATCCCCCAAAAGGCGAGAAACTCCCCACGTACCTGGGGAGGGCAAAAGAAGAAAGAACAAACAGAGACAAAAGAATAGGGATGGGACCTGCACCAGTGGGAGGGAGCTGTGAAGGAGGAAAGGTTTCCACACACTAGGAAGCCCCTTCGCGGGCGGAGACTGCGGGTGGCGGAGGGGGGAAAGCTTCGGAGCCGCGGAGGAGAGCGCAGCCACAGGGGGGCGGAGGGCAAAGCGGAGGCATTCCCGCATGGAGGATTGGTGCCGATCAGCACTCACCAGCCCGAGAGGCTTGTCTGCTCACCCGCCGGGGCGGGTGGGGGCTGGGAGCTGAGGCTTGGGCTTCGGAGGTCGGATCGCAGGGAGAGGACTGGGGTTGGCTGCGTGAACACAGCCTGAAGAGGTTAGTGCACCACGGCTAGCCAGGAATCCAAATTGGAAAAGAAGAAGTAATTCTGTCACTGTTTGCAGATGACGTGATACTATACATAGAGAGTCCTAAAGATGCTACCAGAAAACTACTAGAGCTAATCAGTGAATTCGGTAAAGTAGCAGGGTACAAAATTAATGCATAGGAAGCTCTTGCATTCCTATACACTAATGATGAAAAATCTGAAAGAGAAATTAAGGAAAGACTCCCATTTACCACTGCAACAAAAAGAATAAAGTACCTAGGTATAAATATACCTAAAGAGACAAAAAACCTGTATGCAGAAAACTGTAAGACACTGATGAAAGAAATTAAAGATGATACAAACAGATGGAGAGATATACCATGTTCTTGGATTGGAAGAACCAACATTGTGAAAATGACTATACTACCCAAAGCAATCTACATATTTGATGCAATCCCTATCAAACTACCAAGGGCATTTTTCACAGAACTAGAACAAAAAATTTCACAATTTGTATGGAAACAGAAAAGACCCTGAATAGCCAAAGCAATCTTGAGAAAGAAAAACACAGCTGGAGGAATCAGGCTACTGGACTTCAGACTTTACTACAAAGCTACAGTAATCAAGACAGTATGGTACTGGCACAAAAACAGAAATATGGATCAATGGAACAGGATAGAAAGCCCGGAGATAAACCCACGCACATATGGCCACCTTGTGTCTGATAAAGGAGGCAAGAATATACAATGGAGAAAAGGCAGCCTCTTAAATAAGTGTTGATGTGAAAACTGGACAACTACATGTAAAAGAATGAAATTAGAACACTCCCTAACACCATACACAAAAAAACTCTGAATGGATAAAAGACCTAAATGTAAGGCCGAACACTTTAAAACTCTTAGAGGAAAACATAGGCAGAACACTCTATGACATAAATCACAGCAAGGGACTTTTTTTTTTTTTTTTTTTTTCCGGTACGCGGGCCTCTCACTGTTGTGGCCTCTCCCGTTGCGGAGCACAGGCTCCGGACGTGCAGGCTCCGCGGCCATGGCTCGCGGGCCCAGCCGCTCCGCAGCATGTGGGATCCTCCCGGACCGGGGCACGAACCCGTGTCCCCTGCCTCGGCAGGCGGACTCTCAACCACTGCGCCACCAGGGAAGCCCGCAAGGGACTTTTTGACCCACCTCCTAGAGAAATGGAAATAAAAACGAAAACAAATGTGACCTAATGAAACTTAAAAGCTTTTGCACAGCAAAAGAAACCATAAAGAAGACGAAAAAGACTACCCTCAGAATGGGAGAAAATATTTGCAAATGAAACAACTGACAAAGGATTAATCTCCAAAATATACAAGCAGCTCATGCAGCTAAATATTAAAAAAACAGCCCAATCCAGAAATGGGCAGACGACCTCAATAGACATTCCTCCATAGAAGATATGCAGATTGCCAACAAACACATGAAAGGATGCTTAACATCACTAATCATTAGAGAAATGCAAATCAAAACTACAATGAGGTATCACCTCACATTGGTCAGAATGGCCATCATCAAAAATTCTACAAACCATAAATGCTGGAGAGGGTGTGGAGAAAAGGGACCCCTCTTGCACTGTTGGTGGGAATGTGAATTGATATAGCCATTATGGAGAACAGTATGGAGGTTCCTTAAAAAACTAAAAATAGAATTACCCTATGACTGAGCAATCCTACTACTGGGTATATACCCTGGGAAAACCATAATTCAAAAAGAGTCATGTACCATAATGTTCATTGCAGTACTATTTACAATAGCCAGGACATGGAAGCTACCAAAGTGTCCATCAACAGATGAATGGATAAAGAAAATGTGGCACATATATACAATGGAATATTACTTAGCCATGAAAAGAAACGAAATTGAGTTATTTGTAGTGAGGTGGATGGACCTAGAGTCTGTTATATTGAGTGAAGTAAGTCAGAAAGAGAAAAACAAATCCCGTAAGCCTAAACATATATATGGAATATAAAAAAAAAAAAGAAAAAAAAAGGTTCTGACGAACCTAGGGGCAGGACAGGGATAAAGACGCAGATGTAGAAAATGGACTTGAGGACACGGAGAGTGGGAAGGGTAAGCTGGGATGAAGTGAGAGAGTGGCATGGACATATATACACTACCAAATGTAAAATAGATAGCTAGTGGGAAGCGGCTGTGTAGCAGAGGGAGATCAGCTTGGTGCTTTTTGACCACCTAGAGGAGTGGGATAGGGAAGGTGGGAGGCAGATGCCAGAGGGAGGAGACGTTGGGATATATGTATATGTATAGCTGATTCACTTTGTTATAAAGCAGAAACTAACACACCATTGTAAAGCAATTATACTCCAATAAAGATGTTAAAAAAATAATGTTGAGAAACTAGCTAATTTTGTGTCCTTTTCCGCTAAAATTTTCTTCACATGACCCTGGATTAGTTCCCTTAAGATTCACAGCTCCTATGTTTTGCAGTCATTCAGATCATGAAGCTTGAAAACAGCTTAGTATTCTGTCAAATCATTGTCACCCGGGATCCAATCCTAATTCCTCAAATTTATCCATTAATGTGCAGTCTTTCTAATAGAAGTCCTTGAGAAATTCACACTCAAGTGTCTCCTTTTCTGTCTCTCTTAATATAAAAGTTTTCTGAAATTTTCCATTTAAATAGGTAGGTAAATAAAAGTCAAGATCTGTTGACATGCTGATGATGACTAAAAAAAAGATACATATATCCAAAATTCTTCATTCCTGAGTCCTATGTATAGAAAATTATTGTAATCAGTATATCTTTCTATCTTTAGCAAGTTCATTTGCGAAATTTAAATTTACAAAATCTAAATGAACAAAATCTGTCCCTAAAGCACATGATCAATGTTAATGTTTTTTTTCCACCCATAAGATATTTTTCCTTCTTTGTGTTGACTGAGAAGAGAATCTATATTGATTGTCATCCTCATTTTATTAACATTTTATTAACGTTTAAATTTCTCTCCCTGTGTTAATCTTTTGCTCAGTGGTATCCAAATAGGTTTTTCTCATAGCAGAAATATATGTTCCTGTAGTTAAAATTATGACCGAATACATACGAGCATTCATCAGAAGTGTAAAGACATACAGGCTGGAGAGCTGTTTGCTGTGAAGGGATTCTAAAGCGGATCAGAAGAGGCTTGGTTCTGCATGAGTGCTGTCATTCTCTAATGTCCTGCTGGAGAAATCTTCCACTTCTGACTTCACTCTCCCTGCATAGAACATTTAGGTACCTCTCTGCTTTCAGTGGGAGCACATCAAGGGCAGGGGTATTTTGTTAATTTTTGTGCTTGGCTCATCAGAGGTGTGCCATAAACGTTGAGTGACAACTCAATAGACTCTTGAATACAGGGAAGCAGAGTGACTACCGCAGGGTCAGGATCTAGGAGTGCTGTGATAGCTTGTTTACCCAGAGTGGAGAGAGATTTGGGTCCCTGAAGGCAAAGTACTTCACTCTTTTGTTTGAGGTCAGCCCTGGTTTTTAGAAATGAACAGTAAAATTGGAGTATTGAATGAGAGTGTGTACTCAGCTAGACTATTTATGTGCAGTATTTCAGTTACAACCTATGACCTTATTAAGTAATAATGACAATCCCTAATTTACAAATGAGAAAATGAAATTATGAGACTTGCACATAGAAGATGGTGGAAGGGTCTTTCAGACTGTGTTCATTCTTTTTTCATTATGGAGTATTTCCATTTGTGGCAGTTAACTCACTAAGTGACAAGGTACCTCTCTATCTTTGCCTTGGGAAAGATCTTCAACGTCACTGATACCAATAATATAGTTATAATGCTGCTTACTCTTTAGAAATCATTTTCATATACATTTAATATACCTTAAATTATATAACAACTCAGTGAGGTTCAAAAGAGGTGATTATTACCATTTTATATGTGCAGAAAATTAGATTGCAGAATTTTAAGAGAGTTGACCAAGTTTTTATGTTGAGAGTAGTTACTAGACTCAAACTAATCATCTAGCTCTAAATCCAGTGTTCTTTCCATGATGATAATTATAGTCATTAAAAAGTAACTGTTCATTGTAGGCTATCTATTAATGAAGTGTTCTTATCCTGAAAATAGTCTCCTAGGACAATCATATGCATGATTCCTCACTTTATCTTTGATTTCCTTCCCTACGTTTCCTTCTCCTTCCTCAGATATATTATCTAATGTGACCTAAAAGCTTGGCGAATATCCATTTACAGGAGGCAACTATTAGAATACTTATTGAATTACTACTTTTTTGTTTAAATGAAGATCTGTACTTTCTACAATCAGAGGTCATTCTGTGAGTCTAGTCAATTGCCACGGTTTATAGAAATGTAAATGCTCTACAGGACTTTTCAGACCTAAGCTAACTGACAGAAATGAGTGACTGTAATGCACTTAGGAAAAAATGAGTAGAGATGACACAAAAACATAAGTAAGATTCCATTTGTTTGTAGTTGCTTCCCATACACAGAGCTGTTAACATTAAATGTATGGGTACAGAAATATATTACTTAAATAGAAAGGAAAAAAAGTGAAAAAAAATCAGAAAAGGTTAGAGGAAAAATATTCATTTATGTATATTTAATTGAGAGACTACTGTGTTCCAGGCTGTGTTGCTAGATAATTATTTAAGCTTTATGCTGTCTTTAAAATACAGATACTTTAATATTTTGCAAATAAAGAAACTGAATCCCATTGACATTATATGACTTTCCCAAAGTCCCCTAGCTGGTGTCGGGACTGTTATCCAAACCTAGGGTCTCTGATTTGCAAGACTACTTTCATTTTGTTGCATATTTTTATCATATGATGGGGAGACCTAATAGGTTGATTGTTTTTTTTCTGTTATTCACCCAGTAAGTTGGGACTATTTGTGAATCTGTATATTTTCCTCTTTCACCCTCTTCTTGAATATAAGCTCTTATCTATTCATTATCTCTTGTGTGAGAGTGAATATGCCAAGTAAGGAAAGGTTTACTTTCCTTTGTACTTTTTGCCGTAAACCTTTCTGTGATGTTTCATAAGACTGCATTCTTATAAAACTAAGTTATACTGAATGAGGCAAATAAATTTATTTTGTCTCTTGCAGAAGAATATACAGTAAATACTGATGTAATTAATAGACCTGTCAACTGCATGCTGAGTAAATGTGTGAGATATTTGTGCCATTTTCTCTCTGAAAGTAGCATTTCTCATTGATTTATGGTTAAGTGTATCACTGATAAGAAATTGCCAAATAAAAACACCTGAGTGTTTTAATTTAAGGAAATATTCAAAGTGAAAATAAAGTCACTGAAGCTTCACAATTACTGTAGTCATGGCTGGATATACTTAAAGTTGAGAATATGCCCACATTTTATTGTTGTAGCTGAGGTGATGCAGGGTACATGGTACTGATTGAACTCTGCACCAATGGAACGGAGGCTTTGGGGAGAAAGACACATTTCACACCTGAGTGGCTTTTTGCAAATTGAAATTGGTGCTTCTTTCTGTCAAAGAATTCTGGTCCTGAAAGATTATCTTTGCCAAAAGTATCCCCTAAATGATTTTATATTTTGATTTTGAGTTCAATTTCCTACAGAGATTTAAGGCTACATTTGCATCAGGTTATTTATTTTCTTAATTTAATTCTTTTAACATTTAGAACAGTTCTGAAGCCAGTATTACGGGTGATACATATGTGTGTGTGTGTATATTATATATACATACACATAACATACATACATACATACTGGTAATACGTATACATACATTCACATACATACACACTGGTAATCAGTAAGAGGAGGCCGTATTCTTGTAATTCTTTTTTTTTTTAATAGCTCCTTTTTTTAAAGAAAACATTTATTTACTTATTTATTTGGCTGTGCTGCGTTTTAGTTGCGGCATGCGGGATCTTTAGTTGCAGCATGCGGTATCTAGTTCCCTGACCAAAGATCAAACCTGGGTCCCCTGCATTGGAAGCATGGAGTCTTAACCGCTGGACCACCAGGGAAGTCCCTATTCTTGTAATTCTTAACTTGAAGCATTTATTTTAGTATTTCTGCTTCTATTCTTTAGGAAATATTTGTAACAAGCTCGTTGTATTTAATAGCATTTCACATAGCTAATCGCTAACATTACCATAGAAGCTAAAATTAAATTTGAAGCAATAAACAAATTGATCATTCTTACACAAGTATTTTTCATATGTTAAAAGTATCTTGTAAGTATTCGGAACTTGAAATCTAAGCTGTGTTTTCACTGAAAGAATGATAGGAGAACAATAAGAGTTTCTAGTTAAGGCCTGAAATCTAGTTTAAGTAAAAATTAGAAAGAATTTTGGGCTCTGATCTTCATCTTCAAAATTATATTGGTGGCCAGAAGACCATTTTCTTGGGACTTCTTTCTAGCAGTGGAAGGGGCAAGGGAAGAAAGAAAAAATGGAAAAAAAACCTACATGTTAATTAATTAGTGAGACTTTTTAGAAAAGTGCTCACTAGGCAAAATCATAGCGCTAAGCACTTCTTGATCTGGCTTTTATCCCAAATCTATTTATGCAGTGATAGTACTGTGGCATGTGGAAACTGAATCTCAGACTATTTTGTGGCCCAAAATACCCTCCCTCTCACTATTTTTTTATCCTTCCAAAGCTCTTAAACTTCAAATGCTTGAGCCCCACCCTCCGATGACCCCTCTCCCCGCTCTCAATCTCGAATCTCCGTTAAGGACCATCTCCATGTGTTGACTTTTTTTCCCATTCCCTTATGATCATTGGAGGTGCCTAGTCTAATACAGATAATTACATGTTAAGGTATTGTTATATCAGATAACATATTTCCAATTTAATAGTAATTTTTAGTATGAAGTTCTTGCAACAATAAGTTGTTAGTAACAAATTCAGGCTGTGGATTTTCTCCTTGTCTTTTCAAACATGCTGCAGGAAAATAAGGATTTCATATAGGCGGACTTGCATGTTAAAATATTAGCATATTAATAAACATATAAATAATAGCATACTATGGGGACAAATTTCAAAGTAAACAAAGATATACTTTGACAGACTTTCCCCTCCTTTTAGGTAGCTGCTCCTGACCACACTCTATTTACATACTCAATCCTCTTCCAGAGTCTACACACTCAGTACTGTTCCCTGATCAAACCCGGTTATTCCGGACTGCCCCATGTAGACTTTCTTTTGTCCTTGGCCACCCTGCTTCCCTCAAGTTCATGGTCTGGTTGCTGTCCAGCAGACAGAGCCTGTCATGAGGTCATGCAATCAAATCCATGCAGATCGAGGCAGGAGAGCAGGGCTGGGTGAGATTTAGTGACCGGTAGGAAATAGTTATCATGGAAATGACAATTATGCCTGTGAGAGAGATAGTGAAGTCCAGGTAATTCAGTATCAGCTTGTTGAAAGGCAAGAGGTACATAAGCAGGGACCTTCATAGGAGTAAAAAATATTTTCTGTACCATTTTAATATCCTATGATTACATCCTTTATAGCACTTTACTACACTTCAGTATAACTACTGGATGACTTGTCTCTTTCAAGAGGCAATGGATTTCTTGAGTCCATGGACTCTACCTTTGGTCTTTGTATTCCTACTGCTTATCACATAATATTGTCAAGTAAATACATGCATTTTCAATGGTTACAGAGGAATTATTACTTTAAATAGCCGTCTCTGATGGAAGAATCCTTTTATTCTGGACTCTTCAGGGCCATTCCTTGGACCTCTACCTGGAGACTTGACTGATGTCAGTAAGTCTCAAATGTTCGTGGTTTATATATCATCAGTTATACTATGTGTGTGCTGAGGATGAGGGGGCCTGGGGGAAAAGGGACCTCAATTCCCATTTTTAGATGAGTTCAAAGCAGAAAAAGACACTAGAAATTTGCCTAAAGCCTGTTTTCCCTGTTCTTCCTATAGTTTTAGGTAAAACCCTGTATTAAGTAATTTCCTGCTTAAAAATTGTTAAAATGCAGAACTGGAAGCCAGGGGGAGTGATTGTGGTCTGCTGGAACTGGATTCCAGAGCAGCGATGATGACCTGCCAGAATGACCCCTCTGTTTTCCTACTTGTTCTCATCCTTAGTGAGTCAGTTGCTCTCTGGGCATCTCCCTCACTTAGTCCCAGGTCACTCATGTCTTTTAAAGTAAACATTTTGTTAATTTGAATAAATTCTTCTAAGTTTAAGATCAAGAAAATTTCTTTTTTTAAATTTCTATACCAAGCATAGTGCCTGAAATATATTAGTTCATTGGCTGTAAGGAAATGGATGATTCGGAATATCTTCCTATGTAAAGTAACACCTGGCTCTCTGGAATTAAGAATATGGTATTTCCTTACACAACTTAAAAGAGTCACACTAAAAGATTTGAGTTCTGGAGACCTCTGGAGAGTTCTGGAAACTAGGGCGTGTTTTTTGAACTCTTTGGGGGTAATATAAAAGCTCTTGTGGAGTTAGTGCTTCTTAGTTTACACTGTGCAGTTTCATCAGTCCTCTACTTCTGTACCCATTTATAGGGAAAACCGCATAATGATGGGCGTGGTGGAGAAAAGGAACCAAAAAGTACTGATCAAAGCCACTGTTGAATATTCAAGAAATTGAGTGATGAGGATAATAGACAGGACATTAGTCTATTTAAATTCCTTAATAAAACTGGATTCTAATTTTTTTAAATTATAAAATTGGATTTTCTTGTCCTACTTACTTGAAATTATAGACTTCACGCAAAGATTATAATTTAATGTGATTGAATGTTTTCTAACATGTCTCTCTGAGACTCAGTATTGAAGATATTTATATGTTATCTATATAACAACTGAGTAGAAACTAAATTCATAGCAATATATTTGGTTAGTGATACACCTTCCTAACAATTTAAGATCTTGAGCACCTGAATTGTTCTCACATATATATATATATATATAGATATATTTTCCTGTACTTTTTGCCTGGGGATTTAAGCAGACAGACCTTTCATGGCCCCTGAAGACATTATACTGTGTTTAATCGACATGCAAAGTGCTATATTCATAGTCAACTCTGCAGAGTAAAATGGAAGGGTAGTTTTGCCAAAAAATGGATAATGATTAAGGTTAAAGAAAATTTTAAATGAGCCTATATGTTTATTTTATTGTATTTTAGTATAGTTGATTTATAATGCGTTAATTTCCGGTGTACAGCAAAGGGATTTAGTTATACGTATAAATACATACTCTTTTTCATATTCTTTTCCATTATGATTTTTTACAGTGTATTGAATATAGTTCCCTGTGCTATACAGTAGCACCTTGTTGCTTATCTATTTTATATGTAATAGTTTGTATCTGCTAATCCCAAACTCCTGATTTATCCCTCCCCCCGCCCCGACTTCCCCTTTGGTTAAGTTTGTTTTCTATGTCTGTGAGTCTGTTTTTGTTTCATAAATAAGTAAAATGAGCCTATAATTCTGGCTTTCTCAGAAAAGACAAAAGCTTCATACTTATGTGCCAGGGAAAGATACAAGGGAAAACAATCTAGTCTAGAAAAAAGTTTGTCTCACTTTATAAATAACCAAGTATGAGACTTTTCTAGAAGATGTAAAAGATATTTTATCTAACTGCATTGGGCCTTAGAGCAAAGAATGAATTGAAAGGGAGAGTTTTATTCAACTTGCTACAACATGTTGGTACCTTGGGAGACTTTTCTGTTTGCAGGAGGATCCATTCAAATATATATGTACGGAAAGCAAAAGAGGAAGCAGAGGTAACAAAAATTCATTTCTCATGAGTTTGGAATTCAGAAGGCTGCTCTTTTTTTCTGTTCTATTCTTCCTCCCCTCCCCCGCCCCTTCCCCCCCTCCTCTTTCAATTCTCTTTAACTTTTATTCAGTTCATTCCATTCATTGCAAATACTTTAGATTTGATAACTTGCTAAAATCATACTGACTACCTTACAAGAATATCCTTTTGTATCTTTGCAAAACTGGTAGTTCGTTAATGTCCACAAATTGTGTCTATCCCTATGGAAAAGTATTATCTATAGTAAGATCTCAGTTTATAAGAAAATTGGTAGGTTATTTTCTCTTTTACTACTCACTCATTTAGTTGCTCACTGGTAATCTTGATCAGAACATTTCCCACTTAGAATCATAAACTTCCACTTTCAAAAAACAGTGTTAGAAGAATTCTGGTGATTTGTACTTTTAAAAAAACTTTGCTATCTTTTTAAACTGTCATGTAAAACATGGAATATTAATACCTTGTTTAATTAAATTTATTAAATCTCTTGAGATACTCCTAGTTATATTTGTATGCTACTCTATGGTACACAAACATAAAATGTCTCTGATTAAAATAGGTTACTGTTAATACTGAAAATACGTCAGCCTGTGTGTTTTTTTAAATACTCAAAAATTTTAGAAAATAAGGTTCTACATGTTGTAGATATGTTTGTATATGTATCCACACACACGTCCCATTTTTCTGAAGCAGCTTTGGTGACTTATCTGTTCCCCAGTCCCAGATGCCATGGGTCCTGAGCAGCATCTTATATGTGCCTTCACTTTAGGCTAGCTACTTCTGGCTGTTAATATACAAGTCAAGTTACCTGGCCTTCTTGGAGATTCCTTAAGCTACCTGGTATATTTTCACGGACACTTTTCTGTGTAATTAGCTGCACTGGATTCTGTTGTTTGAAAACATGGGCACTAATCAGTAATCTCTCAGAGTGCAATAATGTGATTATAGCACATCCCTAGGCCACCCTAAGAGTATGATTTATTTTACTTTTAATTGGAAGATGTGGAAGAGGATGGAAGTGTGTGTGAAAAAGTGTGTGCAGGGCTTCCCTGGTGACGCAGTGGTTGAGAGTCCGCCTGCCGATGCAGGGGACACGGATTTGTGCCCCGGTCTGGGAGGATCCCACATGCCACGGAGCGGCTGGGCCCCTGAGCCATGGCCACTGAGCCTGCACGTCTGGAGCCTGTGCTCCACAACGGGAGAGGCCGCAACAGTGAGAGGCCGTGTACCGCAAAAAAGAAAAAAAAAAATTATTTTTTCACAAATTCTATGTCAAATGGGTTTCACTTCCAAAGTGCGTAAGTGAACTTATTTTGATATTCATTCAATATATTTTAATTACAGAATATAAATAATAATACCTCATATTGTGCTGCATTTTTAACATTTAAGTGCTTTCACATGTTATTTCGTCTGATAATTTCAAAAACCCTAAAAAGAGTAGGTATCACTCATGACTTCCATGCTAATCAGAGGAAAATGCAGGCCTATACGTAGATGTCTCTTTTATTTTTCCCTTTGCGGTACGCGGGCCTCTCACTGCTGCGGCCCCTCCCGCTGCGGAGCACAGGCTCCGAACGCGCAGGCTCAGCGGCCATGGCCCACGGGCCCAGCCACTCCGTGGCATGTGGGATCTTCCCGGATTGGGGCACGAACCCGTGTTCCCTGAATCGGCAGGCGGACTCTCAACCACTGTGCCACCAGGGAAGCCAGGTGTCTCATTTTTAATTCATGCTGTCAAAAGATTATTCTTTCTGTGTGTACCTAAGCCATAGTTGGTCTTAACATATGTGGACATCGTATGGCGTTGGCATCTACTTTTGTTTCTCCTTTTATTTGAGGGTCAGAAATTTTGAGTCTTTGGGTATTTTTAGCTTGATTGACAGGAAGCCTCTATAAATTGATTAAATTATTAACTAGATGTGTCAAGTCATTATCTCTAATATGTGAAGACTGCAATAGCACTTAGACATGACTCAAATCTATTAAGTTTTCAGTATATTCCTTGAAAATTAAAAATATGTAATTTTTTATTTAGACCATCTTAATAGCATAAGAAAAATGATTTTTAACTCTTATTTGCTCATAAAGTCTCAAAAAAAACCCTGAATTTATTTCCCACTAACAGTGTCTTTAAGAGATGATGATATCACATAAAACCTTCACTAAAAAGAATTGCACTTATCATTACAAAATCATGATAATAAGTTACAAGCATGGTAATAGAATTCTGTGCTTACCTGTTTATTATGCCATTCCCTGATAATTTAACAAGAGCGTTTTGTAAATTCCAAGCTCTAATTTTGAAAAAATGTTTCTGTAACTTATGAACATACTATGTAAACAAATGAAAATATAGAAAATAGAATATGTGGGCAGATGTCAGATTCTAGTCATATTTAGTGGTCTTGTATATATTCATAAAGGCAAAAGGTGTTTTTATGACTAGTTCAGGTACTATTTGGGAAACCTATCAGTGACTCTTTATTTCTCAAGATTTCACATATAAGCTTTCAGCTTTGATCTGAGTGATGTTATTTTTAGAAAATTTGGTGATGCTGAAATCATACATATAAACTTCTAGATCATGCTTCTGAAAAATTGGTTTCTCTAATCTGAGGGGCATTCAGAAGCACATTAATATTGTCATGTCACTACGATGTGATGATGCATTTTCATGGTAGTTTCACAAATGATGCCCAGATCGTTCAAAAAGTTAATGCCATTCAGACAGTAATTAATTATATCCAAAAGGTTGTGAAATATTTCACTTGATTATAAAGTACTTTTAAAAACATATTTACTTTTGGGAAACTATATGGAAACATATACTATTTATTTAAAAAACCTAAAATCAGGCACCCTGAATTGGCATTATGTTAAACAATTTTGAAGAAATCTGCAAATACTAGCATTGAATTTGTTATTGTTTATGTGACTTTAATCTTTTCCAGAGACTTGTTGAAACTTTTAATGGATCACATAAGAATTCTTATATTTATACATGGTATTATATGACATAGGTCATATAGAAGGCTTGATTTACTCATATGAATTCTGGTTAGATTATGCTATTGTTTGGATATTTCAGAGAATTGAGAGTGAGGTTGATGGTACATTGCAAATTTTAATTTTTGAAATGTTTTATTTTATCTCATTTTAAAAGAACTGAATACAGGGCCTTATTCTACGACAGAAATTAAAGCTCTAAATGCAGAGTGAGAGAAGCATTTCGAAGACCTTGCTGTAACTATGTTGGCCATTTTATCATGGAGCAATCTTTTATCACTGTGTCTTATTGAAATATCATACTCTTCATTAGATTAATTCTTTAGAGAAGAACGATACCAAAGCAAACAGACAAACAAAATAATGTTCACTGGCTCACGCCATGATACTCTGGCATGGGGGTGATAATGCGGGTAATTGATTAATCGAACAAACTAATAAACAGATCCATTTGAAGGGGTGGTTATCTTTTAGGTCGATGAATTGGGGTAGAACTCTATTTACGTTCTCAGGATCATCATAAATGCTGAACTTCCCTGTTCCCCTCTTCCTCATCCTATTACATACCTAAAACCCATCCACATCTCTTACATGGTTCACTGATGTCTAAAAATTAATAACTAAATGCATATTTAGTTTCTTTGGGTAAAAGCTTGGTCTTTTCTTACTAAGTGGGTATTATTGGTAAATTTTCACATTTTCTCTATTAAGCTGTTTTACCTACACTTTCATGAGGGTATTAGATACTTATGAGATGATGTGATGCAGGAGGGTTATTTCTGAGATGGGGACACGTGTTCCTGGAAATACCAGTGTGAAGGATTTGGGGTTAAGGAAGAAAGAAATGAAGAGGAAACATTGTAGGTGACAAGGAAATGTTTCACAAGTCTGCCTAGTGCTGTCTAGGGGTGGGGGAAGAATGTCTGAGTTTTTACTGTCAAGTAACTGAGAACATCCCACCTGATACATGTATTTCAAACAATATTTAGACTCCCATTGCTTAAAAAAACAAGACTATGAGAACTATGAAAAATAGTAAGAGAAAAGTAAAAAATAAATGAAAAGGGGAACATGCAGGAAAATAAGCAAATTAAGTGGATTCTACTTAAAAAAATCTAATTAGCAAAGCTCATTAGCTTATTTATTGACCATCAGAGGAAGTTGTAAAAGCCTATAAAAATAGAATTAAGGTGGAAAATATGATAGTAATAAGAAGAAACCTTTTCCAAATAAGCAGTCAAGTATTTTATTCAGTCCTTTTTATTCCTTACAGTACTGGTACTTTCAAAACTTCAGGAGCCAGTGAAAAAGGAAATAATAATCAGTATAGCTAAGAACTTTTGACACCTTGAGGCATTTTAAGAAAAACTTCTGACTCATTGATATATTCTAAAAAAATCTAAACTACAGCCTTGGCTTCTGTTTTTATAGTAACTTTTAATGAATTCATTCTAAATCCATAAGGATGCTGAGACCAAATTATATTTGTCAAAGAAAAATGCTAGCTAAATAATTCATTGCTATTCACCTATACTTTCTCTTTCTCAGCTCCTAAATCCTGTCTAACCTT
This sequence comes from Hyperoodon ampullatus, assembly GCF_949752795.1. Taxonomy (NCBI): domain Eukaryota; kingdom Metazoa; phylum Chordata; class Mammalia; order Artiodactyla; family Ziphiidae; genus Hyperoodon; species Hyperoodon ampullatus. Next base: position 190,396,442 of record NC_136915.1, read on the forward strand.
TGAACATATTCTTTCTGATTTCATTAACTTTTAACTTTCCTGTTATTTTTAGGTAGTTCCTGTGATTGCTTCTGTGAGATAGTTCTTTGAGTGAAGGGAACATGTGTTCAAAGATAAATGTTCAGTGTCTAACTTAAAATTTATCATACGTGATGAATTATTTCAGAATTAAGACAATTAAAAATAGCATATTAGGGGAGGAAAGCAGGACTAGTTGAATACAGAAATTTCTTTAAATTAGTATCTCTTGATCATTCAAATTGGTTACTCTAATAGAGACTTAAATGAAACCTACCAAACTGATGGACAGGTGAACAGACAGACACTGTGAACCCTCAGAAAAGCCAAGTATCCTTAAAGGTGACAAGACCAGTTTCTTAGAATTCCTTGAACCTCTTTTGAGCCATTCAAGTCTAACATCATTTTTTTTTTTTAGTGATTACTTGTTATATGCTCTTTGTTGTTAGGTTACTTAATTCAAAATGAAAACAGCATATTTGTGAAATACAGTAATAATGCTACATCTCTGTTTTTTAGCTATTATGCATATTTCTCTCAATTTGAATTCTAGATATAAGTTTACATTCCACCTGTTTTTTTTTGACATCTTTATTGGAGTATAATTGCTTTACAATGGTATGTTAGTTTCTGCTTTATAACAAAGTGAATCAGCTATACATATACATATGTTCCCATCTCTCTTCCCTCTTGTGTCTCCCTCCCTCCCACCCTCCCTATCCCACCCCTTTAGGTGGTCACAAACCACCGAGCTGATCTCCCTGTGCCATGCGGCTACTTCCCCCTAGCTATCTATTTTACGTTTGGTAGTGTATATATGTCCATGCCACTCTCTCACTTTGTCACAGCTTACCCTTCCCCCTCCCCATATCCTCAAGTCCATTGTCTAGTAGGTCTGTGTCTTTATTCCCGTTTTACCCCTAGGTTCTTCATGACCTTTTTTTTTTCCCCTTAGATTCCATGTGTATGTGTTAGCATATCGTATTTGTTTTTCTCTTTCTGACTTACTTCACTCTGTATGACAGACTCCAGGTCCATCCACCTCACTACAAATAACTCAGTTTTGTTTCTTTTTATGGCTGAGTAATATTCCATTGTATATGTGTGCCACATCTTCTTTATCCATTCACCTGTTGATGAGCACTTAGGTTGCTTCCATGTCCTGGCTATTGTAAATAGAGCTGCAATGAACATTTTGGTACATGACTCTTATTGAATTATGGTTTTCTCAGGGTATATGCCCAGTAGTGGGATTGCTGGGTCATATTGTAGTTCTATCTGTAGTTTTTTAAGGAACCTCCATACTGTTCTCCATAGTGGCTGTATCAACTTACACTCCCACTAACAGTGAAAGAGGGTTCCCTTTTCTCCACACCCTCTCCAGCATTTATTGTTTGTAGATTTCGTGATGATGGCCATTCTGACCGGTGTGAGGTGATAACCTCATTGTAGTTTTGATTTGCATTTCTCTAATAATTAGCGCTGTTGAGCATCTTTTCATGTGTATCTTGGCCATCTGTATGTCTTCTTTGCTGAAATGTCTATTTAGTTCTTCAGACCATTGTTTGATTGGGTTGTTTGTTTTTTGATATTGAGCTGCATGAGATGTTTGTATATTTTGGAGATTAATCCTTTGTTGCTTCATTTGCAAATATTTTCTTTCATTCTGTGGGTTGTCTTTTTGTCTTTTTTATGGTTTCCTTTGCTGTGCAAAAGCTTTTAAGTTTCATTAGGTCTCATTCGCTTATTTTTGTTTTTATTTTCACTACTCTAGGAGGTGGGTCATAAAATACCTTGCTGTGGTTTATGTCAAGGAGTGTTTTTCCTATGCTTTTGTCTAAGAGTTTTACACGGTCTGGTCTTACATTTAGGTCTTTAATCCCTTTTGAGTTTATTTTTGTGTATGGTGTTAGGTAGTATTCTAATTTCATTCTTTTACATGTAGTTGTCCCATTTAACCAGCACCATTTATTGAAGAGGCTGTCTTGTCTCCATTTTATATTCTTGCCTCCTTTGTCATAGATTAGGTGACCATAGGTGTGTGGATTTATCTCTGGGCTTTCTATCCTGTACCATTGATCTATATTTCTGTTTTTGTGCCAGTACCATATTTTCTTGATTACTGTAGCTTTGTCATATAGTCTGAAGATGGGGAGCCTGATTCCTCCAGCTGTGTTTTTCTTTCTCAAGATTGCTTTGGCTATTCGGGGTCTTTTGTATTTCCATACAAACTGTATAATTTTTTGTTCTAATTCTGTGAAAAATTTTATTGGTAATTTGATAGGGATTGCATTGAACCTGTAGATTGCTTTGGGTAATATTCTCAGTGGTGGAAAACTGAAAGCATTTCCTCTAAGATCAGGAACAAAAGAAGGATGTCTACTCTTGCCACTATTATTCAACATATTTTTGCAAGTCCTAGCCACGGCAGTCAGAGAAGAAAAAGAAATAAGAGGAATACAAATTGGAAAACAAGAAGTAAAACTGTCATTGTTTGCAGATGACATGATACTATACATAGAGAATCCTAAAGATGCCACCAGAGAACTACTAGAACAAATCAATGAATTTGGTAAGGTTGCAGGATACAAAATTAATGCACAGAAATCTCTTGCTTTCCTCTACACTAACAACAAAAGATCAGAAAGAGAAATTAAGCAAACAGTCCCATTTACCATTGCAACAAAAAGAATAAAATACCTAGGAATAAACCTACCTAAGTTGGCAAAAGGCCTCTACTCAGAAAATTATAAAACACTGATGAAAGAAATCAAAGGTGACACAAACAGATGGAGAGATACACCATGCTCCTGGATTGGAAGAATCAATATTGTGAAAATAACTATACTAGCCAAAACAAACTACAGGTGCTATTTTTTTATTCATTCAGCCACCCTATGTGTTCTGACTGGATCATTTATTCCATTTATATTTAACTTGGTTATTGATAGGTATGTACTTAATGCCATTTTGTTCATCAGTTTCTCCTTGCTTTTGTAGTTCTCTGTTCTTTCTTCTCTTGGTCTCATCTCTTGTGGCTTGAAGATTTTCCTTAATTTTATGTTTGCGCTTCTTTCTCTTTAGTATTTTTTGTATCTTTTATAGGGTTTTGGTTTGTGCTTACCATGAGATTCATGTATATCTATATATTTTCATCCATTTTTTCTTCAAATAAGTTTTCTGCCCTTTACTTTCTTTCTTCTCTTTCTGGGACTCATACATTGTGAAAGAGTACATTTGAGGTCCCAGAGATCCCTTAAACTACCCACGTTTTTTAAAAATTCTTTTTTTCTTTTTGCTCTTCTGATTGGGTGATTTCCACTATTTTGTCTTCCACGTCCCTGATCCATTCTTCCGTATCATCTAATCTGCTTTTGATTATCTCTAGTGTATTTTTCATTTTAGTTATGGTCTTCTTCATCTCTGACTTGTTCTTACTTCTATTTTCTAGCTATTTGTTGATATTTTCACTATGTTCTTCCATTCTTCTTTTGAGTTTGGGGAGCATATTTGTGAACATTAGTTGAAGTCTTCCTCAGATAATCACTTATCTCTGTTTCATTTAGGTGTTTTTTTCTGGGGCTTTATTTGTTCCTTCATTTGGAATATATTCCTCTGTGTCCTCACTTTGTTTGACTTACTATGTGTGTGGGTCTTTATGTTTGTTTTCTTTTTCTTTGCTTGTTTGTTTAATGAATTAGGTGAAACAGTTACTTCTCCTGGTCTTGAATATATGGCTGTGAGTCAGCACATGGTCTGTGTGATTGTGTGTGTGGATGGCTTTGGCAGACCACCTGGATCTGGAATGAGCATTGCCTGGGAGGGTCCCTGAGCATGTTGCACTGGGGCTGAATTGGCAGGATGGCTGGATCTGGGTGTGAGCTGGAGGGATCCTGGGGTACACTATGCCAGGGCTCCATGGTGGAGCAGCTGGAGTTGGGGTCAGTGTGGGCAGGGGTCCAAGGATGCTGCACTGTGGCCGCCTTGGGTGCCAGCTGGAGCTGGTGTTGGCTAGGGGCCTCGGGTGTCCTGGTGCAGCCTTGGAAGACTGGCTAGAGTGCCTGTACCGTGTTTTTGTCTGGGCTGTCAAGGGGGAGGGCATAAAAAATGGTGTTCTCTGGTGCCTCTGACCCTTGAGAGAGTTTTAGCAGTCCTCAGCCCATTTGGCATATACTCTAGGGTTAGTGGATGTGTTTCTTTTATGTATAGTCTATATGCCCTTTACACTGCTGTTTCTTCACTTTGTCCCATGGTAGTTGAGTCTTAGTGCAGGCCCTTCAGTGATTTCTCTCCCTACTGCAAGTCTCTGTGTCTGGGATGGGGTTCCCATTGACGCCATGGCTCTGTGTTGCCTACCTATCTCAATGTGATCCCTTTATTGTTTATTGAGAGGCAGCTGTTCAGTCAGCCTTCAGTTCTTCTTCAGGAGGAATTGCTGTACATGTAGGTGTGGATTTGATATGTTCTTGAGAGGAGGTGACTTCAGGGTCTTCTATGGCGCCATCTCAGACTGGACCCCCTCTTGCTATAGTCTTGAATAAAGTCTTCCTTGGCTCTTTAACTCCACTTGGTGCAATTTTCCTTTGATAGTTCACATAGAAATTGTCTTCTAGGGAAACACTTAGAAAAATGTGTATGGTCATAAATAATTTAAAAATTGGCTCCAGTGCTTTACAGAAAGGGTTCATTTTGCAATACATGTGCTATCCACACTCTGACAAATAATCTCTTTCATGTAACAATAAAAATAATTAATAAAAGCAGTAGTAGGTAAAGTCTATTACAAATTTATATTAGGTGCGATTTCAAGGAGTTTCCATTGCCTAGCTTAAAAAATTTTAAACAATATTTTGGCATGGTTAGCATTATAAATAGATAAAATGAGGTTCAGTGAGGTTAAATATATTCCTTCAGGTCCCAGTTTATACATAAGGATTTTCCAATTCTGGTCTATTGCTTGCAGAGTGCTCATTATTAACAGTGCCTGGACAACCTTATGTCTATTCTGGGGATTGTTTAGCGCCCTCTCTAACATATTTGGGAAGAGAGATGTGACATGTGCAAATGTGTTTTCTTTGGGTTGTGATCAGTTAGGAGAAGGAAAGCTAAAGATGCATTGAAAACTACTAAAAATTTAAAACTAAGGGAAAGGCAGAGAAAATCATTTTTTAAAAACCTTGGGACAAATACCTCATTTGACTCCAGGCTGAGCTAGTAATCCTAAGGATTTTTTGAAATTTCAACAATTTCAGTCAGCCCACATGGGGGTATATATGCCTATAAATGAACATTTTACATATGAGAGAAATATACAGTAAATTCAAATGTTTTAAAGTGTGTATAAGTAAAACAAATTATTTAAATAGATTTTTATTCAGATGGGTGTTACATATTGTCTCTTATTTGGAAGTACTTTCCTCCTATAATGAATTAAAGCCTAAAAAATACACTGAACATAGGCATTTTCTCTGTGAATCAAAGAATACTAATACAGTATATACTAGGTATTAGTAATTTGGTTTTGAAATTAAGCTTTTAGACAATTCTGAGACATGTTTCAAGGCATAATCTGTAGTTTAATTGCATCTACATTAAAATTGTATATATATATATATATATACACAATATATAAAGTTGTGTGTATGTATATATATAAAATACAACTTATATTTGTAGTTTCATAATGTCATTATATACACTGAAGGATACTGAGTAACTAAGGTATTTATTTTTCTCTATGTCATGATGTGTCTGTAAAATAAAATTGTATTGAAAGCCATCCACAGATATAAGTAGAGAGAAAACAAGACACTATTTCTGGTGTATGAGATAAAGATAAATGTCCTGGTAAAGACTAATTCTCAACTTAATGAGAGAAACAGAGAGAGAAAATAATAGTACAAACACAGTAAACACAAAATTAAGAAATAACAGTGATAAGATGGGAAGAGGGATCTGTCGTAGGTGATGTAAGTTTTTAGATTAAAGTAATGCATATCTTACTTAGTAAAATTATTGAAAGAGTCCGTCACATAATAATCATTCAGGGAAGGGGCTCTTGGTAATAGTAGGGCAGTTCTGAATCAGATGGAACAGTAAATGTGAAAGACGAGATATAGGAAAGAATGGATAATTTGGGGTGTGGGGAGAGAAAGAGAAAGAGAGAGAGTGAGTACTGTGTGAGTCTCAGCTCTTGACAGTGATAGTCTCATCTAGGAATGCCTAAGGCACTCACCTGGGCCTATATTTACCCATAATGAGCCCCAAAGATGTTTGCCCCCCATGCCACTGGGGCCAGTGTTGTGGCTGGACCAGCCCTTGTGGTTCTTATTACGATTGCAGGATGCACCTCAGCAAAATCATCAGGGGACTTTGAAGAACAAGATTTGTTACACATAGTCTCTGGAATGTACACAACACAATTGGGGCCCCACAGGAAGAGAAAGAGAGAGAGAGAGAAGGAGGAATGAAGTGTGTACCTGAGGTGTTGTCTTTATTAGGGTCTGAGGGTGGCATGCCTAGGGTTTTAAGGGTTCACTCCTATTGGCTAACTTAAAGCTTAAGTATGAGAATTAAGGTGCAGGAAAGGGAGAAAGAGGATCACTGAAACCATTAGTTATCTAGGTCTTTCTAAAAGGGGAACTTCATGGGTGGGGGTGACCTGGTTCCTTATTTAGTTGTTTTGTGAGGAGTTGTGTTATATAGGTGTGTTTTTTTCAGATGGATGTCTTTGAATGGATGCCTTGGCAACCAAAAGCCTAATATCAGGCATTACGCTGCAGAGAGGAAGGGAGAGAAAGAGAGGTGGGGTGGTGGGGTGGGGGTGGGGGAGAGAGAGAGGGAGGGAGGGAGGGCAGCATTAATATTCTAATATTAATATGTTGGACTGTAATACGTAAGAGGACAATTTGTGAAATATGCGGCTGTAGGAAATTGTAAATCATGTTAAGAAGTTTCCTTCTAATCCTAAAGGCAATAAGAAATCTTAGAACCTTGTTAATCAGGAAGAGGAGTTAGATATGTTTCAGAAAGTATTCTCTGGCTCTGATGGAGAATAAATGGATTGGACTCCTGGCTTCCCTTCAAGGTGCAGAAAGCTGGAAAGCACATCATAATGTTAAAGTAATGAGAAGTACATGACATTATACAAATCTCAATTTTTCTTGAGTCTATTCAAAAACTGAGATGGCAGCACAGCTGGCTAACACAGAATCTAAGGAAGACATGCACCTCTAGGAAGAAATGGGACATGACCACTTGTTTAACTGGAATAGATACTGATAGATACTGGTCAGAAGAATTCAGCTAAGCTTTTTAACAAATATTAAAGGCCAAATGTAGGCTTACAAGAGAATATAAAATCCCTAGGGCCACAGACACAAGGTGAATTTGTATGCACTAACAGATTCTTCTCAGACATCATGAAATATTTACAAAAGGGATCGACCAAAGTTTGGAGTAATCCTTCCTCAGGGTGCAGACTAGGGTACTGGAACAGCAGTCACTGTGATAGAGGCAGGAAGTCTCATCTAGATCTTCCACACCTATATCTCCCAAAGAGATAAAGCTTCAAACTGCTGAGGGAAGGTCCAAAAATGTTATTACCCCTAGGGTACTAGTGAAAACCAATGCTGGCTAAGGAAAGGAAAGAGTATAAAGTCATCTACCACTGAAACAGTGGCAGGAATTTGTGTTGGATCTAAACCTACAGCTGGAGGTGAGGCAGGACAACTGAGTAGCCCTATTCCCAAGCCCCACTGATATGGTCCTAAGACAGAAGCTTAAGTAGAGAAGAGAGAACAACCCTCCTCCCTGCAGAAGGCTACAAGATTCACCTAACAAGGAACACTGGTCTACTGCTGAAGAAGAAACAAGAGAGGAACCATAGCATCAAAGAAATCCTTTCTTAGTTCATTGAGAGTAACCACAGAAACACATCTCATGCCCACTTCAACTCCTGACTTGATGGATTCATCCACTACACTAAAGACCTAGTAGAAGGAAAGAATGACCATTTGTAGATATTGATTAAAAAAATTACCTTTAGTCTCTTTTCCCCTATTTAAAATGTCTTGCTTTCAATAACAACAAAAGTAAGGCATAAAAACAATCAAGGATAAACTGCTAGAGAAAACAATGAATAGAACTAGATTAGATAAAGCATAGATGATGGAATTGCCAGACAGAGAAGTTAAAATAACTATTATTAATATGTTACATTATCTAGTGGAAAGTGAACAGTGCACATGATCAGATGGGTAATTTCATCAGAGAGATAAAAAATATAAGAAAATATAAAAGAAAATCCTGGAAAACCAGAAACACAGTAATAGAGAGAAAGCATGGTTTAAAGGGGCTCATTTGTAGACTTGACACAGTCAAGGAAAGAATAAGTGAACTTAAAAAAATATTAGAAGGGAATTATCCAAGCTGAAGTACAAAGAGAAAAAAAGATAGAAAATAGAATATTTAAGAGTGTAGCACATATCAAACAGTTTAATATATATATTAAATATGTACACAAACATATAAATAAGTAAAAGCCAACTAAGAGAAACACTGTAAATGTAAAGGCATAGACAGGCTAAAGGTAAAAGGATGGAAAACCTAGTCCATGCAAATACTAAGCAAGAAAAAGCTGGAGAAGATACATTAAAATGCAACAATGTGGATTTCAAATCAGGTAATACTGGCAGGAATAACGAAGGACCTTACATGATGATGAAAGGAACAATTTACAAGAAAATATAAAAATCGTATGTATATAGGAACCTAAAAAAAAGAGGTTCACATACATTAATAAAAAGTGATAGAATGTAAAGGAGAAAAAGACAAATCCAGAATTACCATTGTAGGCTTTAAAACTCCTTTTGCAGTAACTGATAGAAAACACAAACCAAAATAGCAAGACCCGAACATAATTACAATTAAAATTCTTGCAAAAATTTTAGTAGAAACTTACAAGATGAATCTAAAATTTATAGGCAAAGGTAAAGAAACTTAACAGTCCAAGCAATTTTGAAACAGAACAAAGTTTGACACTCAAAGGATTGGATTTTTAAATCTACTAAAGCTATAATAATAGAGATATTGTGGTTTTGGAGAAAGCGGAAATGTGTAGATCAATGTAACCAGATAGATTCCTGAAGTAGACTTATACTTATGTGATCAATTTATTTTCAACACTGGTGCAATGATAACACAAAGAAGAAATAATAGTTTTTAATAAATTGTGTTAACTCAATTGGGGATGAATTAAAAAAAATTTTTACCTGTATCTTGCACCCTAGTGTAGATTAATTCATCACAGATGATGTAAATATAAACCTAAAGCTATGAAATTTCTAGGAGAAAACATTGGATACGATCCTTATGACCAAGAGTTAGGGATCTGTTTCTTAGACATAACACTGAGAGTATGATTTATAAAAGAAAAAAATGAATAAATTAAACTTTATCAAAACTAAGAACTACTCTTTGAAAGACTTAAGAGAAGAAAATCACAAGGTAAAGAATGAGAGAAAATATTTAAAAATCACATGTCTGATAAAAGACTTGTGCACAGTTATATAAAGAACTTTAAAGAAAACATTATAAGAAAACAAAAAAATCACAATTAAAAATGGGCAAAAATTTTGAATACACATTTTATCAAAGAAGATATATGGATGGTAAATAAGCACATGGAAAATTCTCAACATCACTAGTCATTAGGAAAACAATTAAAATTACCCTGGGATACTTCTACATACCTACAAGAACAGCCAAAATAAACACATAAACAAACACTTGACAGTACTAAGTACTGTCAAGGATATAAGAGTGTTTGGAATATTCACAAATTATTGGAAAGAATGCAAAACATTGAGAAAACAGTTTGAGAAAACAGTTTGATATTTTAAATGAAATTACATACTTATTTACAACTGTATCCAAGTAAAATGAAAACTATGTTTACATAAAACCTGTACACACGTTTATTTTACTTTGTATTTGGTTTTATTTGTAATTGCCAGAAACTATAAACAACTCAGACGTCCCTGAATTGGGGAATGGATGAACAAACTGAGTTGTATACATACAATGGAATATGAATCAGAGGTGAAAAGGAACATGTTATTGATACAAATAAAAACATGGATGGATTTATTAAGCATACTGAAATAAATCAGAATCAAAATGTTATATATTCTACGGTTTTATTTATTTGGTAAATGCAAACCTGTAAGAGGGAAAAGAAAACAAAACAAAAAAGGTGGGTGCTTACCAGCAGGAGGCAGGGCACAAAACCCGGATAAGGGTGATGTGAACACATAGGGGTTCCTTTCCACAGTTTGACAGGTCACTGCTGGTTAAATCCATAGTGATCGTATGCAGTAGTTTGGTGGTGGTTGAAATAATTTGCTGACGACTTCTTTCTTTTAATTTCAGAATAATCATTTTTTTCAGATTCAATATCCATGACAGTTTTAAATAGAAACTTTGTGTTTTTTTGGTTGAAATATAATTGACATATAACATTGTATTAGTCTCAGGTGTACAACATAATGATGCAGTGTACAATTTGTAAATATCATGAATTTATCACCACAGTAAGTTTAGTTAATGTCCATAATGACACAGTTAATCATTTTTTTCTTGTTTTGAGAACTTTTAAGATCTACTCTCTTAGTCACTTTCAAATATGCATTACAGCATCATTAACTATTGTCACCATGCTGTACATTACACCCTAGGGCTTCATTATTTAATAACTGGAATTTAGTATATTTTGACCCTCTTCACCTCTTTCACCCACCCTACACAACCCTGCCTCTGGTAACCAGAAATCTGTTCTCTGTATCTATGAATTTGTTTGTTTGATTTTTTTAGATTCCACATATAAGTGAGATCACATGGTACTTGTCTTTTTCTGTCAGACTTTTATCACTTAACATTATGCCCTCAAGGTCTACCCATGTTGCTGCAAATGGCAGGATTTCCTTCTTTTTATGTGTATGTGTGTTTGTGTGTGTGTATTATATATATCACATTTTTTTCCTTTAATATCCTTATTGGAGTATAATTGCTTTACAATGTTGTGTTAGTTCCTGCTTTATAACAAAGTGAATCAGCTATACGTATACATATATCCCCATATCCCCTCCCTCTTGCGTCTCCCTCCCAGCCTCCCTATCCCACCCCTCTAGGTGGTCACAAAGCACCGAGCTGATCTCCCTGTGCTATGCAGCTGCTTCCCACTAGCTACCTATTTTACATTTGGTAGTGTAGATATGTCACATTTTTAAAATCATTCAGCCATTGATAGACACTTTGATTGTGTCTATGTCTTGGCTATTGTAAATAATATCTGTAGAATGTGAGGTCATTTGTCTGAAGTGAGGAGAAAAGTGAGGATTTAAATATCTGAGAGGGAGGCAGTATGAATTATCATTTCATTTAATGCTTAAATACTCTAGTATTATTTTTAACCCACATTTTACAAGTAAAGAAGCTGTAAGTTAAGCAACACGTACATACCCCATATTTAGTGAAACCTGGACTGTCGTACGACAAATAAGTGCTAAGTTGTAAATGGGCGTTATTCTTTTCCAATATGTTACACCTTTTGCCCAAATGCTCTTTCATAATATTTGAATATTTGATTAGAAGGAAGTTATTTAATTAAAGATAAAGGAAAGATCATTAAGATACTTTTTAAAAAATCTAATTTCTCCTAAAGAAGAGGCACAAAATGAAACTAAAAGGAAATGAGAAGGTACAGAAAAGTGAAAGAACTCCAAGAGAGCTGGTTTTTCTTTTGTTGAGTTTAATTCTGGAAAATACTCTTCTTTTTCTTCTTTTGAAGGGGTAAGATTAATAACATGTGAGCATACCAGGTAAAATTCAGTTCTTGAATATTCAAAAGAACAGTGTTGGGTATTCGGTTAGAAGGAAATTTAAACCTAAAATGTACCAGTAAAGTATTGCATGCCATAACCTTAGGTGTCATATGCAAATAACCTTTTTTAATTTGATTTTTTTCCCTGTAGCACATAATTTTCTGATGATCTGAGGTCATTCATCCAGATAGCAGAAACTGGCACTATTCATTATCCAAAATATTGGAGTTAGAACAAGATTTTCCTTCTGACTTGGAATTTCCCTTTCAAGATGAAACTCTCCCCCTGCCCCCCACCACAATATCATGTCCTTCTTTTTCCTCAGGGTGGTTGCCATGAGGTATTATACAACTGCTCTCTGGAATCTTTCACTTTGTATATACATTTTAGTTGTGTGTTTTACTTCATATAGGTATTTTCCTTTCACTCACAGCCATTTCTTGATATTTTGTAGCAAAAACAACAAAGAGGAAACAGAATAGAAAAATGAACAAATGATACAAACAGGCAATTCATAGAGAAAAAAACCAAATTTCTAGCAGTGGTGAAGGGGTGCTCAAATTCATACTCACCAAAAGAATTATAACTTAAAACAATAATGACATGTTGTTTTACATCCATCAGACTGGCAAACATTATAAAGCAGAACAATACTAAATGTTGGAAGAGATGTTAGCATATAGGAATCCTCATGTATCCTATTGGAGATAATAGACTAGAAAAGTCATTCTGGAGAGTTATCTGCCAGAACTTAGATTAAGTGTTTGCATACTCTTTGACAAATGATTGACCTCCTGGACATACAGTCCAGGGAAATTCTCACACAGATCCACATAGGAAACTCACTAGAAGATTTTCATCACAACATTATCCCTAGAAGCTGGAAGTTGCAGGCAACCTTGGTGGTGTTGATAAGTATTATGTTGTGGGTGTGCACATTGGAAGCAATTGACTAGAAGCACACAAAATAACATGGATATATCTTAAAAATATAGTGCTTTGGGAAGGAGGAAAGATAGATCTAGGGCCCAAATACCATTTATGCAAGTTATATATACACAAAAACAGTACACAGGGCTTCCCTGGTGGCGCAGTGGTTGAGAATCTGCCTGCCAATGCAGGGGACACAGGTTCGAGCCCTAGTCTGGGAAGATCCCACATGCCGCGGAGCAACTGGGCCTGTGAGCCACAATTACTGAGCCTGCGCGTCTGGAGCCTGTGCTCCGCAACAAGAAAGGCTGCAATAGTGGGAGGCCCGCGCACCGCGATGAAGAGTGGCCCCCGCTTGCCACAACTAAGGAAAGCCCTCGCACAGAAACGAAGACCCAACACAGCCATAAATTAATTAATTAATTAATTAATTAAAAAATTCACGACACATATCAATATTTTAAAAAAAAAAAAAAAAAAAAAAAAAACAGTACACACAAAACAATGCAATGATTTGGAAGGACATAGACTAATACAAAGATATACATGAAAGCCTCTAGACTAGTTATATAAGAAGGTAAAGGAATAAACGTGGGGAATTAGGACAAAAAGTAGAACAAATACATTTAAGGAAAGAGGTTCTATCTAGCACAATCAAAGATTACAGTGTGGGCTCCCTGGTGGTGCAGTGGTTGAGAGTCCGCCTGCCGATGCAGGGGACAAGGGTTCGTGCCCCGGTCCGGAAGGATCCCACATGCCGCGGAGCAGCTGGGCCCGTGAGCTATGGCCGCTGAGCCTGCGCATCCGGAGCCTGTGCTCTGCAACGGGAGAGGCCACAACAGTGAGAGGCCCGCGTACCGCAAAAAAAAAAAAAAAAAAAAAGATTGCAGTGTGTCATGAACAAAGGAAAATAATTAACTGAACCTGTAAATTAGGTTTAAAAAATGACAGCAAACTAAATGAGATGTAGAAGATCAACTTCAAGAATTACCTCCTTACCCTCACTCACTCATACATGCATACATACATACATATTTAATAATAAGCAAATAATCTTTTATTGTTAAATGCAAAGATATATTCTGGAGACTATACCCTGGAAAATTTACCTAAATAATAAGGCAAGAAATAAAAGAGAATTCCTTAATCAAAAATTATGAGAGAAAATATTTCTGAGGTAACCTATCAGAATAAAAGTTCTTATTAGTCAAACAAAAGGATCAATGCAGAAACAGACACAAATATATGCCTATAAATGTTCTGAATTCTAAGAACATCAGAAGAATAAAGGAACATATTAAAATAGAAAATAGAATTATATCAGCTGTGTAGCTGTGTGAGCTTTTCTTCTGCAGTATTGGAAACCAGAAGATCATTTTCAAAACTTGACAGAGGTAAAGGAGGAAATATATTCCTTACAGTTTTTGAGAGAAGCAAATGTAAGATACTTTAGAAATGCACAGGCTAGAATCTTTACCAAGTATCTATTTGGTGAAAAATACCCAAAGAAGTACTCTGCCAAACGAAAATTGAAACAAAAACACGGGGGGAAAAAAAAGGAAAAAAATTGAAAATTAGCTAAATAAAACAAAGAACTGGTTAATTTTTAACCAAAACAAATCCTTGAAATAATGACTTAGAGAACAAGAGAGTGGTGAAAAGTATACAATATTAGTGATGAAAGAAAAGATGGACTCACAGGTGGTCTAAATGGGACAGTGTGCTTGCTCTCTCTTGCTTTAGAATGTGAGGTGGCACCAAATGGCTGCAGAGTCTCTCTGCCATAAGGTTTAGGAAAGTTCAAAGTGACTTGTGGACAAAAGTGTCTTCCTTTTGGTGCTTTGCCAGGAGAGTGGCATTTTGCCTGCTGCCATATCTGCAGGCCCCAAGGATCAAGCCCCCAGTGCACCCTTCTCACCTGGATGCTACTGCTCAGAGGCCTCCAGAAGCCAGACTTAAAACCTAATGATCAGACAAAATAAAATCACAAGAAGCCCAGTAATTAGAGAGACAAAAAAAAAAAAAAAAAAGCAGAGTATTCAAGATAGAGAAAGCCCTTAGCAAAGCAGTCCTCCTGGAAGGGATATGGGAATCAAAGCTAAAAATGAAGAATTAAAAGAAAACAATTAAAACACAAAAAAGGCCTCCTAGAAGTAGCAAAGATAATTTTCAAACTACTGATAACAAACAATTCACTAATGACGGCCAAATTAATGGCTTTGAAAATCATGTGGAAGGAGTGTCAACACCATTAGTCATTAGGGAAATGCAAATTAAAATCACATTCGATACCACTGCACGCCCACCAGCATGACTACATTACAGTGACCACAGCAAGGGTTGATGAAGATGTGGAGATCCTGGCACTTTATTACACTGCTGGCGGGGATGTAAAATGGTCCAGCCACTGTGGAAAACCGCTTGGCAATTTCTTAGGAGTTAAGCATACACTTACTGTATAGACAGTGGTGAAGGCACACCAACGTCTTACATACCCCAGTCAGGAAGAAACACAGGAGACTTCTGCTCACTTTCTGTTTGTGCGCACTGATCACGTGTGAGGCAAGCAAGCCACCTAAGGCACAAAGTTTAAGGCGGTGCTCGATGTCTGGATTTCAGCAGTATATGGTCAGCACTTGTAAGCATCCTTAAATTTTACCACTAGCTAGTCCCTGTCCTGCACTGGGCCGAGTCTGAAGGTACGAGGGGTGGGGAAATGCAGTTTCCTACTATGCAGTTCCCTCCGAGTGACAGAGCCCCACTATACAAAGGAGGGCATACACTTTGTTGACTCGCTTGCTGTCTCTGTGTTTCCTAACAGTTTGAGAGGTCTTTAAAAATAGAGCCTGTGCATCACTTACCATTGTACCTCCAGGGCCAAGGATAGTGATCACTGAAAGAAAAAAATATTGTTTCCAGGGAAAAGAGAAAAAGAGAGGAACAGGGGTGGGAAGACTTTTGCTTTATCATATGTCAACAAACTGACTGAAATGTAGTCAAATTATTAATTATAAAAATAAATACATTGCATGTATAAAAATGCTCTTTCTAAATTATTTCATCTGATTCTTACAAAAATCCCAGGAAGGAAAAGCAAACATTTTATCATAATTTTACAAATAGGAAAATTAAGAACTACTGTGGGATAGTCATTTTTCTGTCAGAATCTATGATTGTCAATTTAAATCTCTTTGATTTAATACCTCTCTATGTAATTATATTTTGAACAACTACAGTCATCATCTTTTGTTTTTTTTTTTTGCGGTACGCGGGCCTCTCACTGTTGTGGCCTCTCCCATTGCGGAGCACAGGCTCCGGACATGCAGGCTCAGCGGCCATGGCTCACGGGCGCAGCCGCTCCGTGGCATGTGGGATCTTCCCGAACCCGGGCATGAACCCGTGTCCCCTGCATTGGCAGGTGGACTCTCAACCACTGCACCACCAGGGAAGCCCCCTTTTGTTTTAACATACTCTATGTAGTGAAAAGTAGCCTAATTTTTAATTAAAAATTGTCTTTTATACTTAAAAATGCAGTTGTTACATATTTTGAAAACTATATTGTCCGTTATCATAAAATAAGTTTTATCATAAAACAAGTTTTCAACAATAGACATTTATCTTTGTTATCATCACACTTCAGATTTCTCCAGGTACTATACTGCTTCAGTTTTCCACAAATATAAAAAAAAAAATTCTAATTTTACTAGTTTGGTTATAATTTAGATGCTTAGATATAACATTTATATAATAATTGCATTAGTTCTACCATTTAAATAATCAGCTTCCTTTAATGTTTTATAGATATAGAAACATATTCTTTTAAATAAGTGGTAGTTTTTCTGGCATTGTGGTTGAAGGTATTTCATCTATTTTACATCAAAGATGACAGAAATCTCAAGCCTACTATACGTCAAAACATTGCTATGCCTCTTTTTTGTCATATCAACTTTAACACAAGACCCTTCATTGTTTTAATTTTCATACTTGTTTTCTGTTGATTTAGAAAAATAAGCATCCTGGGAAAATGTGTATATGCACATATTATGAAAAATACGTAATATAGACCTCATTATTAGAAATGGACCATCTGTATCATCTATGCTTTTGGTCCATGGAGTTTTTCAAACAAATTCTTTTACCAGTAATTTGAAGTCATTCTTCTACTAGTAACTTCTGTACACTCTGGGGAATTTCATTGTTATTGTCTTCTCCTGTAATTTATTCATCAGTGGGAGACATTCTTTTAAGAATCCTGATTGAAAGCCTGCCTATTTTCTTAGCTGGAAACTAGCAGCTAAAATGTGTTTGTGGAGTATCTTAGCGAAGACCAACAAGAGTGCCATTTTAGAAAACATTTGGTAAAAGGAAGAGCTGCCATGAACACTTAATTGTGGATGACCTGCCTCACTATATAAATAATTGTTTATGATTGAACTGCTGAAATGAGGGGAAGGAAAAAATCTTCTTAAATATACACGTTAACTTTAAAACATATTCTCCTGCACAGGACATTTTCACAGTGATTTTTGCAGTGACTACATATGAAAAGCAATATGTTTTTTTTGTGTGTGTGTGTGTGCCTGTGCATATATATATATATATATATATATATATATATATATATATATATATGTATATAATGCATTATGACATGTAGACTACTGTGTGTATATGTATGAGAAAAGACATTTTGTTAGGTGCTATACATATATGCAAAGAGTTAAAATATAATACTTATAGGAGGTTTAAAACCTAAAGTAACAGGTTTTATATATATATTATATATATATACATGTTACATATAAATGTGTGTGGTGTGTGTGTGTGTATATATATACACACACACATATAACCAAATGGTTAATAAGAATATAAGGTGCCCTAGGATACATGCTGCTTTTGTGGTATGGACACAGGTTGTGCTAAGAAAGTGGAATTCACTGTAGGGTAAAGCAGTTAGAAGAAAGTCTGGATTAGGTCTGAAAGGATTCACAGCACATGGAAAATCAGAAAAAGGAAGAAGCAACATGGCCTCAGAGTAAGTGCTGGGGTAAGAATGGCAGGATGGCCCAGGCAACATGAGTGAAGCTATGTGGCTAGAGTTAGAGTTCACATAGGTTGCTGAGGTGAGCTGTGGACGTACCACGTGCAGTATAGCATCACCTGAATTCAAATGTCAGAGGGTCAGATCACCATGTTGGCAACCCTGTGCTCCACTGTGGCAACATAAAAGCCAGCTGTCGACCACAGCACCTCGGCCAGGTTTTTCTTTGGAACACCTATGCACTTTTGTTGTTCAATAGTTTCCCCAGCTTTAGTGTCCTTCTTAGCTTTGCTCTAGGTTTGGCATCCTATCCTGGCCCTGCCACTTTCAGTGACTGATTTTAAATCCTTCTCTGATACCCATGTCTGCTTCCTGCATGATCTGGGTAGGGGAAATCTTGCTGGCCTGGGCTCACAGACTTTTTACTAACTGGTTTCCTATGTGGTGAATCCATAATATTAGACACACAGGTGATCGTCTCTGCAGTCTTACATGTCTATAACCATAACCTAAATAACCAGATGAGAAAGGAATTATGAAACCCCTATTCCATCTTTATTTCTGCATTGATTTTTAAAGGACAGAGGATGCTACTGTCACTTTGCCCCAGCTTCCCCCTCCCCCCACCCCACCGTGTCCTCAAGTCCATTCTCTGTGTCTGTGTCTTTATTCCTGCCCTGCCACTAGGTTTGGGAGGCTCAAGAGGGAGGCGATATGGGGCTATATGTATGCATATAGCTGATGCACTTTGTCGTACAACAGAAACGAACACAGTATTCTGAAGCAATTATACTCCAATAAAGATCTATTAAAAAAAAGAAATAAGACAAAGGGTGAAACATGGAAGAATCCTTTGCCATTTTCCAGTGCCATTCCAGAGGTATCCTTGGCCTCTGTTTTCTTTTCTGTGCTCTCATTTTCTGCTACTGAAAACTCTACTGCTGACAAGACTACCTACTTAACCACGGCTCATGTTTTCTGCCTGCTCCCATTCCAAGCCATTTCACAAATCATCACCTCTCTCCAGATAGCTTTCTCAATCTTCTTTCCAAAAATATGCCACTCTCTCCTCCAAGAACTTACTGACTATTCCTCTTTCTCTCTGACAGTTTCTAAAAACCTTTCCAAAAAAGTTTGACTAACACTCCATTCGTTGCAGCAAGTACTTGTGCAGAGGCTGTGTGCCACATTCCCAAAGTGCTGTCTCCTTTGCCCTCTCCCTGTCTAAAGTCTACCCATTTAACTAGCCTCCATCCCAGCTTCCATCTATCTTCACAGACCTGCCCTCCCCAGCCTGAAGTGGTCCCTCCTTCTCCCAAACTCTTGTAAAATTTATTGTCTGAATAATTCATCGGGCAATGAATCATGTTCTGCCTTGTGACATCTCTTTTATAATTGTCTGGTGCTGTTATTTAAATATTTTGGTCTTTCTTTTCTCTCTTCACTTGATTATGTATTCTCTTTCCTCACAAAACAGCACTTATATATTTTATATTCTCCACAGTTCCTGGCTCACAGCTTTGAGATGTACGCATTTAGTGAATATCTGCTGATCTGAGTTGATTTCCATTACGTTAAAACTTGTACAAAGTCATTCCCATCATTTTGCATTTCTGCTTTTTATTTTACTTCAGGATTGCGGGTGATTAATCTGGTCCCTCAGAGAACTCTCTCTGCTCAAATTTATCCCATCTACAGATAGTGTGATTCTGAAAATAGTGACACCAATGAACACAGGGTTGGAATACTAACAACAGCAAAGTTTCTCAGTGTAGTTGGAATCATGTAACGGGGTAACGAGAGGTAAGACAATGATTATGTAGTCATATGATTAGTAATTTAATAAAAATTCTCTTGAAAAAAATATATATGTGAAAAGCATCTAACAGAAATTTAAGGTATGAATTATTAAAAAAATATTTTAATATTCAAAGATACACAACAGCTTATGGAGTTTTATCTTTTATATTACAGATAAAGAATAAAACCAAGACCTGTCATTATAATGTTTTTTCATATTGAACAAGAGATGATCAGTCACAGAAGTGTTGTACACTTAGTATATATCAACTCTAACATAACATGGTCAAGTACGAGTTTGAGATAAATGGGGAGAATGACAGCACACTCAGGGGGTTTCATAATAGGTGTTAAAATGTCCCGCAAGTGCTTACCCATGAATCAGTGTCAGCCTGGCTGGAGGATGCTGGAGACTTTATATAAAGTCTCCTTCTTAGTTTTTGTACTTGTTAACATTTATTCAGTGACTTCGGCATCCTGAAAGTTTGTGATTCCTCAGAAGCAAGGAGTGATTGATAATGTGGGCCAACTGGCACTTGGGGCCTAATTATATGTGTGTGTGTGTGTGTATAATTGCACAGACATAGGCACAGACATAGTACATTTGTATAAAGCCCGCCCTGCATCTAATCTAGTTCCCCAGTACAAATAATATATATACGTATATATTACATAATACAAATCTGATATTTATATACCATACAAGTTGAACAGACATAGGTGGGAGAATGAGAGAACACAGGGTATGATGAAGCTACATATTAAAATGACGTGGAGTTTTAGTTGACTAAAGTTCCATAGGAACTGGACAATCGCCTTGAGTTATATGTACTACGTTAAAATTTTTTTTGATTTACTTTTGTGTTGATTTGAATTTATTATTTGGCTTTGTTTTAATTTGAATTTATTTATGGGGAATCCACGGGTATATTTTGGGGATTGAAAACTGGTCAAATGGGAGATAAGGAAGGAAGTGAGGCCATGGGTTCTTAATCTTTAAAAGGAGAATACTTTGGAGGCCTGCACCAGCTGCCTTCAAATATTTGAAAAATTGGCACAGAGAAGAAGAATTATATTCATTGTGCTACAGTTCTGGGGGGCAGAGCCATAACCAATGAATGGAAGCCATGAGGAGATGGATTTTGGTTAAATATAAGGAAGAACTAACCTGTAGAGCCAAGATCAGATGAGCTAGCCAATGAAACTTGTTATATTCCCTGAGGAATATCATCCGTGGAAGCTGTTTAACAAAAACCTGTTGGATTAAATGATCCTTCCACATTTGGCACTAGTCTTAGGACCACTTTGGTTTTCAGATGCATGTTGGGCAGTATCATCTTTCTTTCTGTAAAATTTTTATTTTATATTGGAGTATAGTTAATTACCAATGCTGTGTTAGTTTCAGGTATACAGCAGAGTGGTTCAGTTATACATATTATACATGTGTCTATTTTTCCATTTGCGAGTCTTACAGTATGAAGACACAGAAAACCAGTCACATACCTAGTGAGGGTGTCCTTCCTATGACTCATGGAGGCTCTCTACAGATTATGAGAGAAGTGTGTCTGATTTTCTGGTTTTACTTTGAAATTGCTTCTGTGTCTTTTCTAAAATACTCTTGTTTTCAGTATTGATAATTATATATTTAAAAATGTAAAGTGAGACTAAGCATAGGATAATCTCTCTGAATTGTCTTCAGGAAAATTTTCTGTTAGGTTATAAGGCTCTGGTCCCCCCAGACATCTGGCATGAGGTGGTGGTGGGGGCATCAGATGCCAAACAGTGACATCTGATCAGGATTTCAAGGAATATTATTAAACCTGGCCTCTTGAACTTTGGAACATTGGAATGTCCTCCTGACTGCTCCTACTGTGACTCAGGGCCTTATTACCTCACAGTGTTAGTTTTCTAATAATGGTTTGACTTCAGTTTTTCCTTCCTAAATTGACCTTCTCTATAACTAACTACTGATTGTCATTTCAATACTGCTACAGAATAAATCACCCCAAGTGGAGTGGCTTAAAAATAAAAGCTACCTACTCTTTCTTATGACTCTACCAGTTGGCCAGATTGTTCTAGTGACCTGTACTGGCCTGAGGTCTTTGCTCAGATGAGGGTCAGCTAGATAGCCTTGTTGATCTTTGCTGGGCTTGATCACACATAACATACTTCATTCACCTGGGGTGCTTGGCTGAGTTGGCTCTGCTCTGGCCTCCCACTTTTCAATAGGCGTGCTTGGGTTTATTCTCATCGAGGTGTCAGGGTTTCAAGAAAGACAGTAGAAGTGTGGAAATCTGCTGCTTGAGGTTTCGCTCAGAACAAGCATGCTGTCACTTCCTTTGCATTTTATTGGCTATAACAGACAAAAACCAGCCCATATTCAAGGCTCCACCTCTGGACAGGTAAAGCAGCAAAGTCACATTGCAAAGAGTATAGTTTCAACAAGGATGTGGAGACTTACAGCCATTTTTGCAAGCCATCTACCATATAGGTTTATTGAGAATACACCAGTTTTAAGCCAAAGATTACACAGAAATTGCCAAATGCCTAAATTGAATCAAATCCAAACTTTCCAAGCTGGAGTCAAGGACCTAATCCTTCCTATATAGCTTTTCTAACAGCTGTCAGCAATGGAAATGCTCTGCCTCTAGAAAAGTGACAGGCCTCCAAAGGGAAGACAAGAAGTTATGGACTCAGATAAATTGGCTCTAACTTATTAGGCATGTGCGGCATTACAGCCTGTAATCTATAATTTGCACCTTAGAACAATCTCAGATTTTAGCTGTATGTCTTGTTTACCAAATTGAATTGCATGGTAGGAAAGCTTCTAAGATGGCTCCAATGGCTCCTGCCTTCCTAGGTATTTATGACCTTGTGTAATCCCTCCTCTTGAATAACTTGCTTCTAGCCAGTAGAATGCAGTGGCATTGATGGATGTCACTTCCATGATTAAACTGCAGAAGACTGTTGCTTCCATCTTGCAAGCATGCTCTCCTATTGCCTCCTCAGCTTGCACACATTGGTAAACAAGCTGATGTGTTGGAGGGACTGGCATAGCAAGGACCTAATCGCAGCTACTGGCCAGCAGTCAGTGAGGAACTGAGGCCCTGAATTCAACAGCACATTGCAAACTGAATCGAATCGTGCCAATGACCAGGATGTAGAAGCAAATCCTTCCCTAATGGAGGCTTAAGGTGACTGCAGCCTAGTTGATATCTTCATTGCGTGATTCTGCAACAGCACAGCTGTGCTATGCTAAGATCCTGACCTGACCCTAAAAGCTGTGAGATTATAAATGTGTGTTCTAACCCACTAAGTTTTGGGATTTTTTTGTTACGCAGCAAAGATAACTAACACAAATTGTAAGTCTTTTGTATTAAAAACCTATGTTCACAAAGAGAAGGGAGTGAGTCTGCCACACACTCAATATTTAAACCTTCTAAGCATGTGGCCAAAAGACCAATATCCATATCTATTTCGTAGAATTGTTGTGAGAATTAAACAAGGTAACAAATGAACTGTACCTAATACAAAGTTGCACCATGAATTTCATCTCCCTCCCTGTGTCCTTTTTCTTCTTAGTGTTCTCTTTGCCATTTTCAATTGATGTTTCCCTTCTACATTCCATATTTTTCAATATTTTTGAATGACCTGACTAAAGAAAGATATAAAATACGGGGGGGAGGGATTGAATAACTGATTCTTTTTTACTGGAGTAATTTTGTGAAGGATGGCAAATTACTTGCCTTAGCCGGGGCTCACCTGAAAGTGGAGCCTGAAGCAAAGGCTTGTATGCTGATATTTCCTAAGGGGTTCGATCCGGGAAGCCAGGGTGGGTGACAGGGGAGCCAGGCAAAGGTGTGCTACTGAGAGGGAGTGCCCTGCGTGAGACAACCTGCTTTTCAGCCCAAGAGGCTGGGGACTTGCGTGGGGCAAGGAAGGGAGAGGAGTTACTTGCCAGCTCTGGCCCCTCTGGGCTGGGTGTTACCCTGTGAAGCACTGATTCATGTACCCTCCACCCCTGCATCATGTACACATAGCAGGGTTCCTGTAGCCTCTTCGCTTGGGCACCAACAAAGAAGCCTTGAGCTGGAGGTGAGAGGCGAGAAGCTTGGGCATGAGATCAGCACTCTTGGACTACACTTGCATCGAGGTGGTCGGAAGCCATGCCATAAGAGATGGCTGCATCTGCACCTTGAGTTGGAACTAAAGGTAGGAGAGCTGAGAGGACCTGGAGCATCATGATACGCAGGTAGAGAGAGGTCAAGAGTTGAGGAGGGCAATTTTCTGAAAAGGATGTGCTATAGACTGACTTTGTGTCACTCCCCCCACCACCCCCAATTCATATGTTGGAGCCTAATCGCCAATATGATGCTATTAGGAGGTGGGTGGGGTCTTTGGGAGGCGATTGGGTCATGAATGGGATTAGTGCCCTTATACAAGAGACCCCTGATAGCTCCCGAGTTCATCTGCTATGTGGGCACAGTGAGAAGAGCCACCTATGAATCAAAAAGCAGCTTCTCACTGGACACCAATCTGCCAGAGGCCTTCGGTCTTGGACTTCCAGCCTCCAGAACCATGAGAAAGGAATTTCTGTTGTTTATAAGCCACCCAGTCTATGGTATTTTGTTATAGCATCCCAAACAGACTGAGGCAGGTTGTTAAGACGGTCTAGTTGCAGGTGAGGGGAGGCGAGGATGGATTATAGCAAGACTGTGAAGACAAAGGTGGGATTTTGCTAGAGATCACGTAAAAAAGTGAAAAATGAAATGTCAGTTGCTCTTCACATTGGGGGCCAAAGGGATCGGAAGGTGAGAAAACCATCTTCTCTCAAAGATAACATAAGCACTCTGTGTGCAGGGGAGCAAAACATCTTGGAAGAAGAAGAAAATTTGACACAAATCTGGAAAATAATACAAAATTAAATATACATAGCCTTCTCAGTTAAAATTAATGAGGGACATAACTGCTGCTAATATCTGAAGGGTGTTAACAGGAAGAAGGGAGCATAATTGCTTAGCACCATCCCCGTAAACATCATTAGGAATAATGGTATGCAATTAAGAAAAGAAAAATTTAGTCACAACATCATGAAAGTTCCTCTGTGCTTGTGACATCCATTAAACTAGGGCATCATTTTCCAAACCATCTGGGAGGAGTCCTGTTCTCTGAAGCACAGAGAATAAATGAAACCAGGCAGCGAAAAGAACACCTCCTAGTGACAACAGAACAGGACAAAACAAAAAGCGATGCTTAGCAGCCTGCATAGGTCTGTATCGCGGATTTTATGTGTTTCTTTGAATTGGGGGTTTAGAGAGGCGAATAAAGTACCAGGGTTTCAGTTCTTAACTCATGCTATTTGCTGTGCACGACCTTACTGTTTTGTGTACTTAGGAAAACCAGGGCATTTGCTGAACAGCCGTTCTCTAGGCAGTATCTATCTCAACCCAAGCCCTTAAGGTCTCTCCGCTACTTCTAAGGTGAAACTGACAATGGAAATAGCACTTTTAGGGCAATTAGAGTGTTTAGTATTCTTTTCTTCCCCCTAAAACATCTTTGAGAACTCCTTTAAAAATAGATGGGGATTAAGTGGTGATCTGTTGCTGGATAAGAGAAGGGCAAATGAGGGTGACTGCTCTCACCTTCAAGATTCCAAAGCAGTTACTGCAAAAGTGGCAAAAGAATACAGGAATGGAAGGCCTATTAGAGAGACCTCAGGTTGTTAAATGAGGAACTCACCGTAGGCAGAAAAAGGTAAAGGGAATTGAATGGTAATTTTTTACAGTCTACTTTAAAAAGTGCCAATGTTCCAACTCAGTCTGGTTGCTTTAATAACTCATAAGACATTTAGGCTTTTGCAGCAATTGTGCACATTTAAGGAACAGCAGTTGGCTGCAATGTAAATATTCTTTGATTAGTATAAAAATGGCCCTTCCTCCCCATTTCCCTTTGTGATGCTGACAACAGAGTGACCTGATAGATGCATGAATTATATATTTTCAGAAGACGGAGCTTCTGGAAATTGAAGAGAATGCTTAATTTACATTGTTTTGTGCTTTCCCTACAGAGGGTATCTGCTTAAATTGTCTGCGGTTAATTTATGAGGGCTGCTGTCTCCATTTAATCTCCAGTACACGGAAATTTGTTCTTCACACCTTTATTTCTAGATATTTTAGGATATTTCTGGAAAGCAAGCTGATCTGTGCCTTTTCATAGGAGTAAAAAGCAGTCAGAATTGGTTATGATTTGAGTAAAACTAAAAGGTATAGATCTCTCTCCTATGTCTTTCCCATCCAGAATGTGATGGTGTTTAAATTCTCTTTTTTAAATTCAATTCTTTTGGTGAAGGTACAGTTTTCTAATGTAACGTTTTAATATCCAGATATTTTGTGGCTAATAATAATATTTATTTCATGGAATTGTTGTAAGGATTACATCGAATGACTTAATGCCTATAAAGTGCTTAGCATAGAGCTTGGCACAGAGTAAAGATTTAATAAACATTATTTTATTATCATTATGAGTGCTATAATTATGATTATTACATTTACCTGTGTAAGGTAACAACCTCACAGCCTTTTAATACAATGGCAACCTTGACTTGTGACTTCTTTAGCAGACATCAGGACCCTGAGAAATAGGTGACAAGATAGGAAATTTTTCATGGGGGTGTGGGAAGACCAGTTTGGATGGCTTTGGTGGCTGGTTTCCTCACCACTGTGCTAGGTGAGCCAGGAGCTGGCTCAGCAGATGAATTAGCTCAACAAAAACCCTAGGCTAATTCCAGCTACTGGAATAGGTATTGGTTCCGTGACTCCACCTTTTGAACAAGGCCATTTTCTATTGTTACCTTGGATTATAAATGTTTCCCCACTCCCTGCCACTTCCTACCCCCATATCTGTTCCTGTAAATACATAGCCCATTATAGGGTAGGGACCACCCGGTACCGGATTGTTGGCTGTGATGCTTGTATGCCCAGCCTGGGCTGTAAAATAAGACCTTAGGGGACCACATGTATTCCACTCCTTCTCTGCCTGGGAGTTTTGTCCCAGTAAACCCAGTATCTGTACCATATGATGTTAATAGTGTGGATCCATGGATGCTTTGTCGAACGGGAGAAAGGAATACAGGCTCTTGGGTAACTTGAGACCATTGTACCCTGTAGAAAAAAAAGAGTCAACAGTGCAAATGATTCAGAAATTACTAGCTCAGCATAACATTCACTGTACCTGGCCCTTGTTATGAGCAACACAACACTAGTTCTAATGCTGTAGTATTTTCCAAAGAAAATTGATGCATGAAATCTTAACTTTGTTTACTTCTCTTTTTCCCCGATCTCTGTGCCCTGATGCAGTCTGCTAATTTCTGTCTCCTTTTAGTTCAGTTGCCAAAGTGGGCATTAGAAAGTTGGATTAATAATTAGTTCTTTTGATCAAAATGTTATTATTGATTATTGTCATTTAAAATACACACAGAGGCATATATTACTGTTATTTGTTTCAAATTAGAAATTAATTATCTACCACTAATTAGAAATGAATGACACACTATTAAATTAGGGCTTAAATATAATGAAGTCATACTAAGTAAGAAATAAGAAAATGCCAAAAGAGGTCCTCCTCGCTCAAGAATGTTTAAATGGAAAAAAAAAATCAAGATGATCTCAGATACGTTAAAGAAAGTGTGTTGGGATGGAAGAAATCTTTATTTCAAAAAATCACTAAAACAGAAAAAAAACTACTCCCATCTGACAATGAAGAATGCCCACGTCTTAACAGCAAGTATTAAAAATAAGTAGGTCATGGGCTTCCCTGGTGGCGCAGTGGTTGAGAGTCCGCCTGCCGGTGCAGGGGACACGGGTTCGTGCCCCGGTCTGGGAGGATCCCACATGCCGCGGAGCGGCTGGGCCCGTGAGCCATGGCCGCTGGGCCTGCGCGTCCGGAGCCTGTGCTCCGCAATGGGAGAGGCCACAGCGGTGAGAGGCCCGCGTACCGCAAAAAAAAAAAAAAAAAAAAAAAAATAAGTAGGTCATAAAGATGAGAAAGTAAAATGCTATGATATTGGCTCCTTATCTTTAAGTGGAATTCTTTTTTTTTTTTTTTTTTGCGGTACGCGGGCCTCTCACTGTTGTGGCCTCTCCCGTTGCGGAGCACAGGCTCCGGACGCGCAGGCTCAGCGGCCATGGCGCACGGGCTCAGCCGCTCTGCGGCATGTGGGATCTTCCCAGACCGGGGCACGAACCCGCGTCCCTTGCATCGGCAGGCGGACTCTCAACCACTGCGCCACCAGGGAAGCCCCTAAGTGGAATTCTAATTTGACTCTAGCACAAGGAAAGGGAATGAATACAGTATGTTTTCCCATGTGAGCTGTCAGAATGATAAAACTGAATACGCTGTAAATCAGCTTTTCCATGGACAGCTGGTTCATCATCATTAGTATGTATATCCTTATTAATATCTAGGCCACTCAACTATAGAACTAGATTGATGCTCTTTAAAATTCTGCACTGCTCCAATCAATTGCAAAGGTCTGTATACAAGTATCAGGCTAAAATGAACAAAGAAATACTATTTGTTCTGACTGGTTTCTTCAACAAAGAAAAAATATTTTACTATACCATTCTGCTCTAAAAATATTCTAAAGGTTTTTTTAATCATGTAGAATATGCTTATTTAGATGCCTGCATATCTGTGCAATTCTTATTCCCTTAGCTCTTCAAGGAGCCGGAGGTGGTGTGTAGGTTGGTGTGCTTTCTCAGTTGGCCCAAGTGCCCTGCCAGGGAGCAGAAGGCCTTTAATTTTCAAGTGAACTGAATTAAAATAATTGACCCTAAGATTTGGGTTCCTACCTAAGAGTTTAGTTATATTCCTTGTGATTATTATCAGAGTGTATTTGAAAGTACAAAAATCAGGTAAAAGGAGCATAAGTGATCAATTCCAACGTTCATTATAAATGTGAAATTGAGTCAAAGACAATAAAGTGAATTACTGAAGGGTACAAAGCATAGCAAGGCCATGAATTGAGATCAAAAGCCCAGGACCCTTCCCTAGACCGTACTGCATTTAAGAACATGAAAACCTTTTCTGATGCTCCTATCAGCATGCCCATATGATTCACCCAATGTTGGTATAGAATGTCTGGTACCCAAACTCCAATAAGGTACAGCAGCTTAGGTGTACTTGGAGTTTTTCCTTCTTCCCTCCATCCCTCCCTCCTTTCCTCCTTTCCTTCCTTTTCTTCTTCTCGTTTTATTTCTTTTTCTCAGCTAAATTGTGGTTGAGGCCATTTGAATAATAGACTCTGCCTGAGGAGTGCATTCCTCTGATAAACCATAAAATCACAGGAATTTTTCTCAACCAAATGCTGTTTCCGTTTTATTTCCCATTCCTGAGTTACAGAAGCAATTTACTTTTTGACCCTTAAGAATCCCAAAATCTTGGACTTTATTCATTTGTATTTCTGCTTTCAAACCAGAAGCTCTTTCCTGAGCTCCTATCTTTATTGTAATACCCGAATATAAGGAGTAAGAAACAAACTAAACACATAATATGGTAGCTCTTGCTACCTCCCAAAGCAATTGGTCTATATTCAGAGTTACCAGAGTTTTACCTAACGTTTTGACACAGCTTATCAGGGCTATCCAGCCTTCCAGCCTTGGAATCTGTTTTCTTATAAAAGCCTCAACCTCTCAACGGTTGCCTCTCAACCCACGCAGCAGCTTATGTCTATGCTTTTCAGGCTTTTCTTATTACATCACCCAATTCAAGTTTCCAATTTCTGAGTCACACATAGGCTCCCATCATTTTAAAAACAAGATAAAATAATATTAAACATTTAGAAATTTAAAAAATCATATTTCTAATAACTCCAACACAATCGATGCTGTTTCTCACATAATAATGAAAAGTGGCTGGTTGCAGCTGGCAAAGTAGAAATTGCACCAAAGTTCACCCATAAGGAAGACTTTATTCAAGACTATTGCCATAAAGGAGAGAGACTGAACTCAACTTTGCTGAGGCAAACGGCTGGAGAGTTTTTAAGCACTGGAGTGAGCTAGTAAAAAAGTATTGGAGGATTCTGAGGAGAGGGGAGGTGGATCAGTGGGATGTGCTGAGCACACTGAGTTAGTCCTGAGTTTACGAATGTTTTTCTCTGAGATGAGGCCATCTACGTTTGCTCATTGGCCTCCGATGGAAGGAACACTTCCACCCTCCCACAGGGACTGAGAGATGGGCCTGTTATCTCTTTCCATCGTTATATGTCAAAGAGATGGTTCCTAGGTCCTTGAGAAAGATATGTTCTGAGGCATAAAGTTGGAAGGAGGCTGGGAGAAGGTTTACATACATTTCAGAGGGGTAGAGAAAGAATTGACACAGGCTTCCAAGGTGAAGCTTTATCACCAGCTGAAGGAGGAAGGGCAGGGAGAATGATACTTGTCAGGTACTCATTGGCCAGAATAGTGTACATCACTTTCGCTCACATCTATTCACAGTAGTTCCACTACATGGGCTCTTTTATCTTCAGAGGCAGCTAGCAATTGTGATCTTGCTGTGATCTGAAAGAATTGAGAACATGGATTTTGCTAGCAGTTTTTGCCACGACTGAGTGTTCACCAGGATCTATGCCAAATAAATACCTAGATATATATTATTTAAATACTATGAAAACAACCTGAGGAGCAAGTATTAGTGTCCTCATTGTGGAAAGGAAGGCTGAGACTTAGAGAAATTAGTACTTTGCTCATGTAATCCAGAGCTGAATAAAACTTCAAGTTAAATCTCTATGACTAAATAGTCTACAGTCTTTACCTTTATGCCACACACACACACACACACACACACACACACACACAGAAAGAGAGATTGAGAGAGAAAGATGAAATTTTCCATTGTTTTTCCCTCATGACAGATGGCCATAAGGTACAATATGAATGGCATTATAATTAATCCCATATATTTTATTATAGTTTTCCCTCAGTTCTTCCTCAACACAATTCTAACTTCCTAAACGCCTCCCTCCTTCTCTCTCTCTGTCTCTGGGTCTCGGTCTCTGTCTGTCTTTCTCCCCCCACTTCCCCTCTCTCCATCTTCTCATGGCGTTTAGTCTCAGGTCACCCAAACTTTATTTGAATAGTACCTTTTTCAATTCATAGTAATAAACCTTCAGCAAATTAGGCATTATATACAAAAGACAAGAGGGATATAATTTTTTGGAGCATGAATCTCAGGCTTGCCCATTTAATCTGGTTTTTCAAAAAACTTTCATCATAGAAAAAGCACAGAAGGAAAAGAAAAATGAGAAATATTAAAATAGCCAGGGGGATAAGGAAGGAAGACAGAATAAAAATAAAAGACAAGGAAAGTCAGGAAGAAAATACAAAAAAAAATAAAAATAAAAGAGAATTGGTCTTCAGTTTGGACTATACTGTATAGCTCTAGTAAATTAAAATTTTGAAAATGAAAATAAATGCAATGATTTGAGGATTTTTTAACCAAAAATGAAAGCTGTTGAGTTCCTCAAATGTGGAAAGGGACATACTTTCCGATTTTTCCCTGTTGAACTTTACGTTGGGTGTATTTTATGTAATAGACTGGGTTCCGTGCAGTCAAAGTGTATGAAGGTCCTTTCTAAATTACATGAGGTGGTTATCTGTCACAGAGTGAAGGTGCACTATATAACTCAAGGTTAGGCCTACATTTTTATGTCAAAACACAAGTGTTGCTCAAGTTTTCTATCCCTGGGAATGATTTTATATATGGCTCAAAGATACTTCAGCTTAACTGCTAACGATAAACATAGGGAGAAGCTGTTGCTCATCTAAATCAGAGGCTGCACACACACACACACACACACACACACACACACATTTTCTCAGTTATTCCTAATTTGTTCTATATAACGTAGATTTGCTCTTAGCAATGATTTGAGTCTACATTTACAGACATCCCATGCAGTGGAATAACACAAAGGTACGTTTCAATGGCAACCTGAAATAGCAATGAAATATCAATAAATAGAACATGATTTAGAATTGCATTATGAAAATATTTCACATAAAAAGACTCCAGTGTGATAAATATGTGTGTGTGCATTCATGCAAAAGTAATTATTGATCAAGCCCTGTTCTAGATGATGAAGAAACAATAGAGGTCAGAACAGACAAAATCTTCATAGAGCTTTTTTTTTTTTTTTTTTTTTTGCGGTACGCGGGCCTCTCACTGTTGTGGCCTTTCCCGCTGCGGAGCACAGGCTCCGGACGTGCAGGCTCAGCAGCCATGGCTCACGGGCCCAGCCGCTGCGCGGCATGTGGGATCTTCCCGGACTGGGGCACGAACCCGTGTGCCCTGCATCGGCAGGCGGACTCTGAACCACTGCACCACCAGGGAAGCCCCATGGAGCTTTTATCCTAGCTCACATATAATTACATGCCTAGACTTTAAAATATACACATCAATTTAAGAGAAATAATATTAAATTTGGTAATTTATCATATGGGTATATTTTGTACCTTATGAAAACCTCATACAGTGAAAATGATAAGGAAACAAAAATGGTATTAACCAACAGGGATAAAAACAACAGGAAAGACAGCAAAGGAGTTTAAATCTCAGCCACGTTTTCCAAAAGGGTAGAGGGGTGGTGAAGTAAAATCGTACGTGTTTTCCGTATTAAGGGTTATGGACCCTGCAGGTGGTGGGAAATGTTCCTGCAGAATTCCTAAAAAAATTATGTGGTTGGCAGTACCAGCTAGTGCAGAAGGCGCAGGGTAGGAACAGCCCTGAGCAGAGGTGACTGCTCGAAGTCTGTAAACAGAAACCTTAGATCTGCAACACCCTCCCTTCACGATGCCAAGCGACTACCCCCTCCAGCTTCACAGGAAGGGAGTGAGAGGAGCTTCATTCTTTGGAGCAATTGGAGCAGAGGTGTTCTCGTCTTATGGGCGCTGGACATAGTAAGGCTAGTATAAGGCAGGGGTGACACAGGCGGTGAAAACAGGAGAAATAAGTGGGAATCGACAAGCTGAACTCTGGGATCCTCAGCCTTTCCTGTTTTTGCTTCTCAGAGGGAAGGTGACCAGCTATAAAGTCCTCTCCCCTTTCTCAGGGAGATTACCTGCTTCTTCTCTGATGAATCATCATTGCCCAAAGAAAAGACCTGTGGTTCCCAGTGCTTCAGGGCAGCTCACTGTCTGGTTAGGAGAGTAGGAATCAGGGTGAGGTCTCCTTCCACCCGGTGCTACATTTAATCTTCCTGACGATGACTTTGTTTCGCATATTTTGTATGATACATTCCAGATCTTACGTTTTACAATTCTAAGGTTTCTGAATAAACAGTGATCATACAAAAACATTGTGCATAAAAAATCAATTGAATTTAAGCATAAATGAAACAGTTCTGTATTTTTCCTCAACAACCAGTTACCAGTTAGACTACAATTTGAGAGTCAATTTTTATTCCAGGCATTTACCTTCAGATATGGAATAGAGAGACATCTTCAAAGAAATAATTATGAAGATGAAGGTGTCTTGTTTCTTTATAGAACGCCCCCCCTCCCATTCAAAGTTTAGAAGACCCATCATGACCCATGGACTAGAATGAAACTTAACAGCTACCCCTGATTTCAAAGTGCTGATGACAAGAGAATATAAGATTCAAAAAATGTTTTTGTATTTGACCAAATATGACTATATGTTTTTGTTTAAAGCATTTTTTTTCTTTTCTGGATATTTAAATGTTTCTCTGAATACTCTAATAAAATGCAAATGATGGATTTCTTTTCCCATTAGTTTTGTCTTTCTCCTATCCCCTGAGACATATTATGTATTATTAGTTAAAAATATTTTAATTTAAGCAAGAAGAGATTTCCACAGAAAATATTGTAAAAGTTGTCACTGAAAAAAATAGCTTTCATTTCCAAAATTTTATGAATGGTCTTCTCCTGCCTAGTGCGTTTTCCAACCATGACAGAATGAGACTAGTTTTTAAAGCTTAAACGCTTGACCCTTAATTTTATCCAATTTTATTGAAAATTAAAGAGAGGAAAAATTCTTGTGTAATGCACTGCTGTGAAAGAGGAACTCTTAGTTTTAGCTTTTTGGACATTTTAGTTGGTACCCATCTTATTCACAACTATTATAACTTCACAATTTTCATAACATTATCTAATGAGAGATTTTCTGGTTGACTCCATTACCTTGTCTGACCGTAGCATATAATTCATCAGTTTGTGTGAAAGTGTACTTTACTAAGACTGTATGGCAAAAAAATATCATTCTAATATAAACAAACATTCCTGCATGTGATGACTCAAAAACAGTCCTGAGATGGTGTATCCTGTTCTTTTTAGCTCATTGAAAATAAAACCCCAACCTAGCTGATGGTTAAAAACAGAATCCTTAATTGTTCTGCAGAGAGACATGAAATAGAAGATGTTACTTTGATCTATCAGAACTTCTGTTTCTGATCACAGCTTTAAAGATAACCTTAGGCTCTTTTTCAGATTATAGTATAAAACTTCCATTTGTAAGAGACTTTCATTTACCACATTGCTACTGTTTTTTTAATTCTAACCTTTAATAGTTAACATTGAATAAAGCTAGAGTCCAATTGTTTTATTTGACTTATTTTTCCCTACTACTTCCTTCTAGAGCTGAATTTTATACATAATGCATATTTTTTCCTTGTACAATGCATTTTCTTTATTTTCGTATTTATCCACACATCATTCTTTAAGATTCCTTTTTCGGGCTTCCCTGGTGGCGCAGTGGTTGAGAGTCTGCCTGCCAATGCAGGGGACATGGGTTTGTGCCCCGGTCTGGGAAGATCCCACATGCCGCGGAGCGGCTAGGCCCGTGAGCCATGGCCGCTGAGCCTGCGCGTCCGGAGCCTGTGCTCCGCAACGGGAGAGGCCACAACAGTGAGAGGCCCGCGTACTGCAAAAAAAAAAAAAAAAAAAAAAAAAAAAAAAAAAAATCCTTTTTCTTGTAATCCATTTCTCCCTTAAGCTTTGTATACATGGCTAAAATTGAAATACACTGTTCAGTCTTGACTCACTTTAAAAATTCTTCAAGAGTCCTATTAAATAATCCATACCATCTATCTTCTACCTAAATGTGATTTTTCAGAAGTCTGTACATTTAACTAATCTTAGGTGGATTTTTAAGGCACAGTTCAGGGAGATACCTGAGGCAGACCTGAACTTGGACCAGTGAGGGTGATGGCTGACTTGGATTGTCATATAAAACGAGTACCTTGGAGCTATTACCAGTGTCTTGGTGACTGGGAGGGTTAGGTTGAGGTGTGCAGCCAACAGCTCAAGGATAGTTAGGAGAAAACAGGGAATAAACCCTGTGAGGATAGCAGAGGGTGTATCTCAAAGAACTTGAAATCTTTACCCTAATCAGATGTATCACCATAGTGATGTATGGCCACAGAGTTCCATTTATTTCGTTTAGGTTTATGAATATGTTTAAACAACTTCAGTACTCTCCTAAATATTGAGTTAAATGGAAACCTATGATAAGTAATACATAGACATAATTTTTTAATGCAAGTAGAGGGGAAGGAGGAATTTATTATATGTATATAGTATATAATTTTATAAATTAATAAAATTATATAGTATATAATTTTATATTATAAAATTTTTATATTATAAAAATTTTATAATATAAAATTATAATATCTGTCTGTACTCACTTTGCCTTTACCATGCTATAAGATGTGCTTAGTAACCTATCTACCCTTTCTAACCATTTTTGTGTTTTTCCTTGAATATTTCCTTCCCTGTATTCCTTACTTTAGGTTTTAAGTATTAGATAAATGGTATTGACGTAGTAAACCATTTTTTATTTGATTATTTCTGGTGGTAAAATTGAGTAAAAAGTTGGTAGAGCTTAGAATTAAGGGAAGAGAATAACAATAAACAAAGCTCCCTTAATTTCATGGAAACATAATAAACTCACATATTCCTATTTCTCGATGGCCCAGAGCTATAGCTTTTTTTTCCGTTTTCATCCATATCACCTATATTTTCTGAGGTAGGACACCTTCATCACTCATTGTATTTTAAGTATGAACACGCTTCTACCCTCCTCCTCCTCCTTCATTCCTGTTCTGTAGCTATCTCTTGGCCAATTTTTTCAGGAGAGTCAGAGGAAGAACTTACAGTTATTACAGGGCTCCATGATGTGCCTTTACTTTCTCACAAGTGTAATAAGTATAAATTTTTGTCGCTAGATGATGCACAAAACATAACTCAGGAGTAAATACCCTTTTTAACACTCTACTTACCTGAAGATCAGGTAGTTAGCTAGGATCAGGGAGTTGAAGTCAGTGAATAATTCGACTTCTAAATTTTGGGGGCAAGAACATCCCTATTATGAGATAAATGAAATGAGTGCTATTAAACACCTATTGTATCCATTTCAAAATAAAAAAAAATAAGGTGCTCTTAAATATTTCTTTTAACTGTTTACACTTGTCCTAATTTTATGATCATAAAAGCTTATTTATTTATTTATTTAAAAAAAATTAGTTGTCCAGTGTCGGTGTTCCTTTAGGGAGGGCATGTTTTTATCATCAGTATTCTAATACTTTTATAATTCTTTCAATTTTATATTTTCATTCTGATTTTATATTTACATTGTGTGAACTTCGTTAGTGGATCTTCTCTGGGTACGTTAACAAGTAAGTTTTCTCAAATTAAAAGATTAAGGGGACTTCCCTGGTAGCACAGTGGTTGAGAGTCTGCCTGCCGATGCAGGGGACACGGGTTCGTGCCCCGGTCCGGGAAGATCCCACATGCCGTGGAGCGGCTGGGCCCGTGAGCCATGGCTGCTGAGCCTGCGTGTTTGGAGCCTATGCTCCGCAACGAAAAAAGATTAAGAATTGACATGGTAACATGGCATGTTTACTAGGTTCTTGAGTGCTAGTGTGAGATGTCAGATGGCCATTTATTACATTTGTAACCATCCCCAAACGGGCATATGGGTTCATGTATAAGTCTTTACAATATTTGGAGAAATTTAAAGTGAAGTCAAATAATAGCATTTCGCTGTATTTCTGTGGCTCTTGCTCTTACTTGCTCTTTCTAGGTTCTAAGATTGGAAGTGCAGAATCTTCTCACAGAGTGCTACACCCCACGTGATTTCAAAGTTCCCACTGGGTGTACGTAAGCTTCAAGTACATCCTATCGGCTAGCATATTTTGCCTGTATTTTTCTGTCTGCATCTTTAACTCCAGCCCAGGCCCTCTTTGGCGGTACTTGACAATGAGGTTCATTTGTTGGAGTGATCCTGAGGACATCTTGAATTCATTGATACCATTTTCACTCTATATCCACCTCCTCGTGTCTACTCTTCTAGTTTAGAGTCCATGATTTGTGATGACTCCTACTACTTATTACTCCTTTGCGAATATTCTCCCATGTCTTTCCACTTTCTTTCTGCAAACCTCCACCTTCTGTATGCTTGCACTCCTGTAGCTGAATATTGTCGGAGAAGACGCACATGCTCACCCGTGTTGATGTCACTATACATGCATAATCATCAATTTTAAAACAAGACTCTAACCTCTAAGAGCTATAAACGTTATAAAATCACTTTCATGCCAAATCATAGCCTTTCATAACCTGTCAAACTTCTTATTCTAGATGTTTCTGTAACTTCAGCGGTTGCCCTTTCCTTCTGGGGAAAGTAGACCCTCATGTGTAAAGGCTCTCACCTTGCCATCACCAAGTCTTTATATGTAAGCACCTGTGCCCATCTTCTCCTGTAATCTTAAAGAAGAGAACCCTCATCAAAGGTCAATATATCCTCACTTGATTCTCACCAGATCCCTTTCTCCTTAGCAGGACTTTTCTCCTGCAGTTATCTCCATTCTCCCTGTGTTGTCTGTTTCTCCCTCGCAAATGAGTGGTTATTCTTAGAGTCCATACACTCTCCAGCATCCACCAATTTAAAATTCATTTTCTTAACCTTGTACGCTTTCTTCATCTATACCCCACTTTTTATGAAAGAGGTTTCGTATTTATCTCCACTTCTTCAAATTCTGTTACATCCTCTCTCCATCTGGCTTTGTCTCCAAACCCTTTTCTGATTTTTCACTGATGGAATCAACAAAAACACTTTGTTGCCAACATCAACAAATTGCCACAAACTTAGTGGCCGAAATGACAGAAATTCATTCTCTTACAGTTCTGAAGGTCAGAAGTCCAAAATTAGTCTTACAGGGCTAAACTAAAGTTTCAGCAGTTCTGGCTCCTTCTGGAGGTTCTGGGGAGACTCCATTCCTTGCCTTTTCCGTCTTCTAGGGTCTGTCTCATTTCCTGATCCTTGTCCCACATCACATTCTCTTTCCTCCTTCTGCTTCCATTAACCCCTTGCCCCCTTTCTTCAATTCTAACTCTGTTCCTCTTGTGTCCCTCTTACGTGAATGATTGTGATTACATCGGGCCCACCTGGGTAATCCAGGCTAATGTAACAGTCAACATCATTAATTTAATCTTATCTGCAAAGCCTCTTTTGCCACATGAATTAACATTCACGAGTTCACGAGATTAGTACATGACACGTTTGGGGAATCATAACAGTGTTCTTGATAAGAAGGTACTTTTCCTTTAAGTGGTGATTCAGAATCTCAGGGTCTTTTCTTTCCTCTTCCTCCCTCCCCCCTTCCTTCCTTCCTTCCATCCTTTCTCTTTCTTTTCCTTTCTTTCTTTCTTTCTTTCTTTCCCTCTCTCTCTCTCCCTTCCTTCCTTCCTTCATTCCTTCATTTCTCTCTCTCTCTCTCTCTCCCCCTTTCTTTCTTTCTTTCTTTCTTTCTTTCTTTCTTTCTTTCTTCTTCCTTCCTTCCTTCCTCCCTCCCTCCCTCCCTCCCTCCCTCCCTTCCTTCATTTCTCTCTCTCTTTCTGTCTCTCTTCTTTATTTCTGCCTCTGCCATCTCAAACACAAATAAGTCAAACTTGCCATCCTTTCTTTCACTGAATACAAAACGGAAAGCAGAGGATCACAAATGGAAAGTGTTTCAGGGTGAGTCCTACAAGTGAATTACCACTTCCTCTTACATTATATTGAAGAGAAACCTTTCATATATCCAAATATAACTGCAAAATAAAAATCAAAAGCAAACGTGGGAAACATAGTCAACTTGTGTATCCAGATAGGCATGTTTGATGATCAGCTTAGAATCCGTGCTATACTATTCTAATTAATATTTTTTTATAATCTAAAATGAGAATTTTGAATTCATACCACCCTCCATCCTGATAATGGATTCAGATCTATTCACTGAGTGTTTCTTCTATTCCTTAATATCTTGTGGGTATTATTTATTCATTCATTTATTTATTTACTCAAAAATACCCATCACTTACTAGATATCAGGGATTAGAGTAGAACATGTGTATTGCTTTGACGTTTATGTCTAAAGATAATGTTGGTTTAGCGTGAAGACATTCTGAAGACATGACAACTAAAGAATGTTTCCATAATTTGGAGAAGAGATGATGGTATCGTGGGCGAGAGTGGTGTATGGAGGAAGATGAGAAGGATTTGAGATGGTATGGGTGGCACACTGGAGTGAGTGTTTAATCTGGGAGAGAAGGATTGAGCAGTTCTATTACTTATTTATAAAAAACAGGTGAATAGTGGTTACATTTGCTGAGAAACAAGAATATTAGGATTTGGTAAAATCCTAATAGGACAGTGAGTTTATGTTTGGATACATTGAGAATGAGGAAAACATCCAAGTAGATACACCCCAACAGCGTTGGACACGGAAGTCTGAAGGTCAGGGGCGAGGTCTGGCCTGCAGCTGTGGGCCTGAGAGGTGTGAACACAATGAAGTCGTATGAGTAGATTTTGTTATCAGAAACACTATGTAGAATAAGAAGAGAGGAAGGCTTGGGACAAGACTCAATAATGACAGTACCCAAGAGCAGGACTGGTACACTTTTTCTGTATAGGGCCAGATGGTAAGTATTTTAAAATTTTGAAGGCCATATGATCTCTGTTGTAACTAATCAACCCTGCCACCGTAGCGTGAATGCAGCCGTAGACAACATGTTAACACATAAGCGAGGCTGTTCATTTTTAAAAATAACACTTTATATACCAAAAAAAAAAAAACAGTCCAGATTTAGCCCAGGGAGCATAGTTTTTGAGCCCCTGCTCAAGAGGATGGGAAAGAAACAGTAGACCTAGAAAATAAAGAAAGAAACCCCAAGAGAGTGTGATGTCACAGAGCCCAAGGGAAAAGGGTGCTTCAAGAGGAGGAGGAGTCTGAATTTTAAATATGATGACTGAAGGTGGAAGACTTCAAGACCAATCTGACATTCTTTGCCCAATGTGGACCTTAAACTAATTATACTACATCCAAGAATAAATCAACAACTTTGTCCTTTATGCAAAATTGGAAACTTAATTATCTCTAAATTTCCATTTTGTAAAACTTGTTAATTTATATAGATTATGGGACTTCCCTGGTGGTGCAGTGGTTAGGAAAATGCCTGCCAATGCAGGGGACATGGGTTCGAGCCCTGGTACAGGAAGATCCCATATGCTGCAGAGCAACTAAGCCTGTGCACCACAACTACTGAGCCTGCGCTTTAGAGCCCGCGAGCCACAACTACTGAGTCAGCGTGCCACAACTAATGAAGCCCGTGCACCTAGAGCCCGTGAAGCCACCACAATGAGAAGCCTGCACACTGCAGTGAAAAGTAGCCCCCGCTCAACACAACTAGAGAAAGCCCGCATGCAGCAACGAAGACCCAATGCAGCCAAAAATAAATAAATAAATTTATTTATTTTTAAAATTATATAGATTATTAGATAAATTTAGAAATCCTTTTTTATTTTTGCATTTATTAAAAACACGTTCCTAATATCTACTTAGAGATAACTCATATTTTAACTTCAGAGTTAACAGAATATCCTTTTTAGCTTGTTGCCAGCTCCCAGCAAGTTTTGCAAAAATGTAGAAAACAGTACATTTTTGTTTGCATGATTTTGGTTGTTATTCATCACTTGTGTGTGCAGAGCCACATGAGCTGCCCAACTACTCTTTCTGGAGCCCCTGTGCACAATGTCATGTCCCCAGGTCCCACCCATGTACATAAAACATCCCCAACATTAGAATGCATACACTTCCTTCTATAAGGCGTGTACAGTGATCACAGCTTGCTTTTGTGAGGAAATATGCCCTTGGATGTCCCATTTTTAGAACTTTGGGGTTCAGTTATTTTCTCAGGTTCCTCTGTCACCAATTTAAAATTCATTTTCTTAAGCATATACCCTTTCTTCATCTATTCCCCACTTTTTACGAAAGAGTTTTTGTATTTATCTCCACTCCCTCAAATTCTGTTACAACCCCTCTCCATCTGGCTTTGTCTGCAGCACCTTTCCTGACCTTTCACTGAAAGAATCAACAAAAACCCCATGTTGGCAAAATCAACAAATTACCACAAACTTAGTGGTTGAAATAACATAAATTCATTCTCTTACCATTCTGTTCTGAAGATTAGAACTCCAGAATGAGTCTTACAGGACTAAAACAAAAGTTTCAGCACGTGTTTGGATGTCTCATTTTTAGAACTTTCGGGTTCAGTCATCTTCTCAAGTTCCTCCTGTCTCCCAATTATTAACTAGTATTTGGCTCTAAAAGTACACATCCTTATCTCATGCTTTTTACTTCTTTCCTAACTAAAAAATTTTAATACTTATGTGGTATAAATGATTGCTCCATTCTTTTAAAATCTATTATTTAATTCATTTGCAGATTGATGGAGTATGTCTTCATGTAATTTTCATGGAGTCCGTGCATAACATATTTTCATGGAGTCTTTACATATCAGTGAATATCATTGGAGTAACTTCACAGAAAAACGATCACTTCATTGAGTATATTTTTTGCCATACTCTTCTCTGTCTGTTAAGCATCACTCAGCTGGTGTTTTAAAATATTTTTTAGATGCTTAAAGCCTCGTTTCCATTTCCTTATAAATAGCCCATTTTTTTTCTCTCCTTGGATCTTTGTAGAAATGTATTCTTTAAACATGATCATGTTTTTCTTTCAACTCATAGTTTTATCTTAAATATTTATGATTATTTTTATTCACTTTTTAAATCTTTTTCTGATAAAATGCCTATTGTCCCATCATTTTAATCTCATTGTTCATTTTACTCTTCATAACTAATTGTATTTTCTGTGGTGAGATTCTAACTCTAAATCTTCCAATAGGCAGATTGAATTTACTAATTTAAAATTTTAGTTTCTTTGCAATCACAGCTTATATCAGTCAGCTTTCTTTTTATCTCAGTTTATATATCACAGTTTATATATAGTCTGTTATTTTCCATTTCATATTTTATTTTGTTTCTTACAGGCCAACTTTTTATTTTATATATTTCTGATAACAGGTGCAAATGATTTAAATTTTTCCTATAGTTTTTGGTATTAAATCTTTAAAAAATATTATTTTCATATATATATATATATATATATATATATATATATATATATACACACACATAGGATTGCAGAAATTTTTCTTCATCCTCCCTCTTTTGTTTTCCCTTTAGTCACTCATAAATTCCTCACTGTCTATTTGAGTGTTAACACAATATTTCTTCAGATTTTAAGCCGAACGTCAGGTTTATACGTAAACCCCTATTTTAGTTAGAATTAAGACTCGTGTGTTGAAACAGAGACCCCAAAATACAGTTGCTTAAGTGAGATGAAGATATAAGATAAAACTTAGTTCTCATGTAAGAGTCTGGAGGTTATTCAGACAGACGGGCTCAACCTGACAAGACCGTCAGGAGCCCAAGTTCCTTCCATCTTTTCTTCTCAAAGAATGTTTTCCTTATTTGTCAAGTCAAAGCTGGGCCAGTACTATATCATGTTTCAGTCTGAGAGAAAGGGAAAGAGAGAAAGTAAAGGTCAGGTAGTTTTCTTTTAAGCTAGTTATTCAGAAGTTATAAGCATCGTTTCAACTCACACATCCTCATTGAGAACTTTATTACCTCACCACCACTAGCTGAAAAAGCAGTTGGTTAATGAAATCTTTAGCTAGGTAACTATATGTTCAGTTAAAACCCCATTACTATGGAAAAAGGAGAAACGTAATTGGATGGAAAATGGCCCCAACCTTTAATGATTCTGTTTACAATTCTTGCTTTTATATTTTTTTCTATAAGAAGAAAGTTTTTCTAGATAATACATATCAGCCATCAACCCACGTTTCTTGGAAGCACTAGAGTAAATGTCTCCCTAAGCTCTACCGATCTCTTTCTTGACTTACTGTTGACTTCACATCTCAGAATATAATGCCTTGCTTTCTGTCCCCTTATACCAGGCCCTGTCTTATTGTAGCCCCTGAATGTTCATAAAAAGGAAGGGCGGATAGAATGAAATTGTCTTCAGCCCATTCAAAGAATCATTGAAAGATGTGCAGCAGGGACGATGGAAGCTGGGAAGTGGGAGCAAAGGGGCATCTGCTTTTGTGTATTGAATGACAGCAAAATGACACTATACAAAATGGCCAGAGATATTGGTTGGAAGGAAAACAATTTAGCCTCCTTTCTGCTAGAGGTGAAAACACATTATTGGAATCACTGGGGAAAATGAGAACAGGATAAAAACTTCATAACTTAGTGCTCAGACACTGGAGAATTGGGCTTCCCTGGTGGCGCAGTGGTTAAGAATCTGCCTGCCAATGCACGGGACATGGGTTCGAGCCCTGGTCCAAGAAGATCCCACATGCCGCGGAGCAACTAAGCCCGTGCGCCACAACTACTGAGCCCATGTGCCTAGCGCCCATGCTCCACAACAAGAGAAGCCACCGCAGTGAGAAGCCCGGGCACCACAACGAAGAGTAGCCCCTGCTCGCTGCAACTAGAGAAAGCCACGCGCAGCAACGAAGACCCAACACAGCCAAAATAAATAAATAATAAATAAATAAATAAATAAATAGAAACTGAAGTATTTTCTCACACCACACACATTCAGTCATTCAGTTATTTTCTCAGTGTATAGAGGACATTTATTGCAATGAGGACGTTCAGAGTTACACATTTTGGTATGCAACTGTTTCAGCTATAGTTAGTAATTTTTTTTTCCCAGGAGGGGGTTTATAGAGTGGAGACTGTGTTTTCCTTATCAATATACATGAAAGAGGGCTGTGCTAAACGCTTCAGGACATACAAAGATATATAAATTGCAGCAATAAAGTAAAGGGACTAATTGTCTTCACAGTCATGCCAGTATTTGAATGGTGGCAAAGAGATGTGTCACCATTATGTAGGCATATTATGCAGACAAAATTCAATCTATGATGTAATTTCCTATGGAGAATTTAGTACAGGTAATTCCAATAGTACTGTCATTTTAAAAATAGCATCTTAGAACTTCTGAGGATCAGGTTTTTCATTAGAAGAATATAACTATTTTCCAAAGATAACTTGTCCTTCTTTTTTTGTTATTGGCAGTGGATTTAATATTGGTAAATTGCCAAAACCATTGTTTTCAAGTTTACTAAATATAATATGCACACACCTTTGCTAGTACTATTTATAGTTATACGTGAAGTGACAGCAAAGTGAAGAAACTGACTTTACTTCACTAAATGCATGAGGGACAACCTCAGTGACCTAGGCTAGGAAACAAAACATGCTAAATGTGTCAATCCTCCTTAATCAGTTAATTAATTAATAAATACAAAGTTAA
The DNA here is from genome assembly GCF_949752795.1 of Hyperoodon ampullatus. Classification (NCBI taxonomy): domain Eukaryota; kingdom Metazoa; phylum Chordata; class Mammalia; order Artiodactyla; family Ziphiidae; genus Hyperoodon; species Hyperoodon ampullatus. Next base: position 190,440,843 of record NC_136915.1, read on the forward strand.
TAAAATTTAAGACAGTGCTCGTTTTAAGCTTAAAAATTATACAACAAAATTTATCTGGGTGAATAAATTGCCAAGGATTTTTTGAAAAAGAAAACAATGGGAACTAATTTCATTAATATGAAATTTATATGTATATAAATAGAACTATTTTGATAACAGTTGTAGATATATACAAATCTGATAGACCAAGATGAAGAGTATGGAAGTACAGCCAATCATGTATGTCATTTCATGACAATTAGAATTGTAGAAAAAGATTTTAGATTCCTATTTCATACTACATAAGAATAAATTGCTAAGAGTTCTACTTCTGAGCTTTTAGTTATTTAGTTAAATTTTTCTTTTAAAATGTTGAAATGTTTGTATAATATGTAAAAGACTTTCTCTATTCCAAATTATGGTATGTTACTCCATTTTTTTGGTATTTTTATAGTTTTAAAAAAATGTTTATTTCTTCCTTATGAATAGTATAATAAAAATTCTAAAATGAAATCATAAAATTGAAAGAAAGCATAATATGGGAAAATAGATGCAACATACATTTAAAGAAAATGAATTAATATTCATAGTACTAAAATACATTTTATAAAAAAGAATGTAAAATATGTATACCTGTAGTTTATAATAATATATTATTTTTATTTATTCAGTTTAAATGACTTCCTCATTATATTCAAATTTTGGATTTCATTCTTTTTTTAACAAATAAATTAGAAAAAACTTAAATCAAATTCCTCTTGCCAGAAGAATCATATCCCTGTATTGAGTCTCTTTCTCTTGCTGAAATATACAGCAATAAATAGACTGTACATTTTTAAATGTACAATTTGATGCATTTGAACATGTGCATACACCCGTGACACGATTACCACCCTCAAAATGGTGAATATATACATCACCTCAAAGTTTCCTTAAACTATTTTGTAATCCCTCCCTCTCATCCCATACTCTCTCTACCCCTAGTTAACCACAATCTCCTTTCCGTCACACTAGATTAATTACTTTCTCTAGAATTTTAAATAAGTGGAACTATATGTTACGACCTTTTTTGGGTGTCTATCTTCTTTCTCTCAAAATATGTATTTTAAGATTCATCCATGTTGTGTGTATGAAAGTTTATTCCTTTCTGTGGCTAATTAGTATTCCATTATATTGATATACTGAAATTTGTTTTTCCAATTATTGCTTGGTGGACACTGGGTTGTTTCCAGTTTGGAGGTATTACAGTTCTCTTAGGTAATTACCTGAGAGTGGAATGGAGAGCTCATATGGTAGGTGTGTGGTTTAACTTTTAAGCAAATTGCCAAACTCTTTTCCAAAACGGTTATACAATCTTGGATTCCTTCCAGCAGTGTATGAGAGTTCCAGTTCCTCCATAACCTCACCAATACTTGAAATAGTCAATGTTCTTAATCTTAAACGTCCTAATAGATGTAGAGTGGTAGCTCATTGTGGTTTTAATATGCATTTCTCTGATATCTACTGATATTGAGGATCTCTTCTGTGTTGTTATGTGTCTTCCGTATATCTTCTTTCATGAAGTGTCTGTTCAGATCTTTTGTCCAGTTTCTTCTCCATTGGCTTGCTTGTTTTCTTATTTTCGAGTTTCAAGAGTTCTTTATATATTCTAGCCCTTTACCAAATATGTAACTTTCAAATATTTTATCATTGCCTTTGCTTTGCTTTTCATATTCTTAATAATATATGTTGAAAAGCAAATGTTTTCAGTTTTGATGGAGTCTAATTATAAATTTATTCCTTCATGGAGTGTGTTTTGGTGTCATATCTAAGGCATTTTTCCTAATCTAAGTAAACAAGTATTTCTTCCATTTTTTTTCTCCTAGAAGTTTTAGAATTTTAGATTTATATTTAGGTATAACACTTGTTTTCAGATAATTTTTGTATTTGGTATGAAGTATGGCTCAGAATCCCTTTTTTTTTTTCTTTTGACTAGGGAAATCCAGTTGTTCTAGCACCATTTGTTGAAAAGACTATCCTTTATTCTCTGAATTCTATTTGCAGTGTTGTCAAAAATCAGTTATCCATTTGTGTTAGTCTCTTGCTCTATTTGACTATCTGTATGAAAACACAACATTGTCTTTGCTCTTTAAAAAAAATTTTTTTTTGCTTATTCTTGGCTATTTGGCTATTTTAGGTCCTTCTCATTTCTTTATGAATTTTAGTATCAGTTTGTCAGTTTCTACAAAAAAAAGTCTCCTGAAATTTGGATTGGGATGACACTGAATCAAGAAATCAATAAGGGAAAAATTGACATCTTATCAATATTGAGCCTTCCAACCCATGAAAAAAAGATGTATCTCTATCTTTAGGTAGGCCTTCTTTAACCCCTCTCAGCACTGTTTTCTGGTTGTCAGTATGTGTGTCTCACACACCTTTTTTTCAGATTTACTCCAATGGATTTCATATTTTTGATGCTATGCAAATTATACTGTTCAAATATAAATTTCAATTGCTTGCTGTTAGTATATAAAATTGAAGTTGATTTTTAATATGTTGATCTTGTATCCTGTAATCCTGATAACTAAACAAACATTAATTTTATTAACTTTTTGAATATTTCATTAGAGTTCTGCCTGTATGATCATTTCATCTGCAAGTAATAACAGCCTTACTTCTTTCCTGTGTGGATGGCTCTTATTTATTTTCCTTGCCTTTTGGCACTGGTTAGCACCTCCAGTTTCATGGTGAAAAGAAGTGGTGAGAGGAGTCTTGTTTCTGATCATAGGGGCAAAGCATTCAGTCTTTCACCATTAAGTGTAATGTAAACTGAAGGTTTATGGAAGATGTCATTTAGTTGCATTGAATGCATTCCCTGCTATTTCCTAGTTTGCTGAGACTTTTTATTGAGAATGAATATTTGATGATCAGATACTTTTTCTGAATCTGATGTATTTGTCAATTGATTTTTTTATGTTAAACCAAATTTTCATTCTTGAAATAACTACTTGATCATGATATTAGCTTTTTTTCATATATTTTTATACTTTGTTTGCTACATTCTGTTAAGCATTGGGCTTTAGCTTTGGACTACTTTCTTATGATGTCTTTGGGTGGGTTTGGCATCATGGTTATGATGTCCTCATAGAATGAGTTGGGGAATATTTACTCCTCTTCAGCTTTCTACAAGAGTCTTTATAGAATTTGTATTATTAATTCTTTATAAGTTTGATTGAATTCACCAGTAAATCTATATGGGTCTTGAGTTTTATTTGTGGGACGTTTTTAACCACAGACATGTGTATTCATGTTACCTTTTTCTTCCTGAAAGTTCTTCGGTGTTTGTGTTTCTCAAGGAATTTGTTTAATGTAACTTGTTGAAGATCTTGGCAAAACTTGTTGATACTTTTCCCTTATACTCCTTATAGTATCTGTGGAATTGCAAGCTGTAGTGGTGTCAGTTCTGTCATTCCTGGTATTAATAGTTGTTTCTTTTTTCCTGATCAGTCTGACTGGGTGAGTTTCAATTTTATTGCTTTTTCTCAAAGAACTAGCTTTTTTAATTCATTGATTTGGTTCATTGATTTTTTTCAAAGAACTAGCTTTTTTGATTCATTGATTTGGTTCATTGATTTTTCCTTTTTTTTTCTGTTGTCTATTTCTATGTCCTTGATTTCTGCTTTAATCTCATTTCATTTCTTTTGCTTACTTTGGAAATAAGTTCTATTTTTTCCCAAGTTTTTTAAGGTGAAAGCTAAGATTATTGATTTGAGATTTGTGTGCTTTACTTTTTATAAAAGTTTTATTGGGGTATAATTGATTTGCAATGTTATGTTAGTTTCAGGTGCAAAGCAAAATGAATCTATTATACAAACACACATGTCCACTAATTTTTAGATTCCTTTCCCATATAGGCCATTATAGAGTATTGAGCAGAGTTCCCTGTGCTATACAGTAGGTCCTTATTAGTTATCTATTTTATATGTAGTAGTGTGTCAGTCCCAGTCTTCCAATTTATCCCTCCCTCTCTTTTAACCCCTGGTAACCATAAGTTTATTTTCTACATCTGTAACTCTATTTTGGTTTGTAGATAAGTTCATTTGTAGCCTTTTTTAAGATTCCACATATAAGCGATATCATATGATATTTGTCTTTCTCTGTCGGACTTCACTCAGTATGAGAATCTCTAGGTCCATCCATGTTGCTGCAAATGGCGTTCTGTGTCCTTTTCTAATATAGGCATTTGAAGCTTTAAAATGTTCTCTAAATACTCCTTTATAGGCAACTAACAAATTTTGCTATGTTCTGTTTTCATTTCCATTCAGTTGAAGATACTTTATAATTTACCTTGGGATTTTTTTTGATATAAGCAATATTTTGTAGTATGTGATTTAATTTTCAAATATCTGGGGATCTTCCAGATGGCATTATATTATTTACTTCTAATTAAATTTCACTGTAGTGAGAGAACATTCTTTTTTTTTTTTTTTTTTTTTTTTTTTTGTGGTATGCGGGCCTCTCACTGTTGTGGCCTCTCCCGTTGCGGAGCACAGGCTCCGGATGCGCAGGCTCAGCAGCCATGGCTCACGGGCCCAGCCGCTCCGCGGCATATGGGATCCTCCCAGACCGGGGCACGAACCCGTATCCCCTGCATCGGCAGGCGGACTCTCAACCACTGCGCCACCAGGGAGGCCCAGAACATTCTTTTTATGACTTGAATCTATGCAAATTTTTGGAAGCGTTTTTAGGGCCCCAAATATGGACTACCTTGGCAGGTGTTCCCTGACACCTGAAAAGAGTGTCTACTCTGCTGATGTTTGGTGTTGTGTTCTCCATATGTCATTTAGATCCATGTGATTCAAGTCTTCCACATCTGTGTTTATAGTCTGTCTTCTTGTTGTTTTGATTATTGAAATTTGTAACCGTAATGGTGGATTTATTTAATTCTCCTTGCAGCTCTATCACATTTTTCTTCATGTATTTTGAATTCTGTTATTAGTGGGAAAAATTAGGATTATTATTTCTTCTTGGTGACATAAGTTATCATTCTGAAATGCTCCTTTTTAGCTCCTGTTAAACATCTTTGTTCTGAAATCTACAATGTCTTTTATTAATACAGCAACTACAGCTTTTATTTTACTGTTGTTAGCATGGTATGCTTTTTTTCTCTCCTTTCACTTTTAACATATTTATTTTCATTTAATATGTGTTTCATATAGGTGGCATGTAGATGACAATCTCTGCCTTTTCATTGGAATGTTTGTTCTATTTACATTTAATGTGATTGTTGGCATATCCAGCAAAAGCTTCTTAGGGTTCATTCTCAGTTTAACAGAATGCATTTCATCACTGGATTATAAATCAAGATATGTGGGAGAAAATTGGTGTTAGAGAAGCTCGGAAAAGGTTTCCAGCACATTCTTTAATGCTTCACTGGTCAAATAGTTAAGCTAGACTGTGTGACCAATTATATCAGTTATACTAGGTATAAGCCATCAATCCATTCATCTCTAAAAAGTGTAGACAAATAGCACTGAATACCTCCAGGGAGTTTCAAACTTTAAACAGTACATTAAGTCACCAGATAGTCCATCTCTTCCCTATGTTGGCCAAGGGATGGTATCAGACATACAAGTATGCCCAAGGATAAAAATATTGCTTCCAGGGAGTTTTCATTTGTAAGGAAAACATTTTGTCTTTCACCATAAAGTATGATGTTAATTATAGTTACTTATAGCTTGTTTGTAGATGTCCTTTTCCATCCCTTGGATTCTGATTTGCAACTTTTTTTTTTTACATCTTCTGTATGTATCTCTCATTTACATGTTTATGGTTCCTGCTACCTACTTGAACATATGGAATATAGTTAAAATAGGTATTTTAATATTTAATTTAATTTAATAAAATACCTATAAATAGGTATTTTACCAGTCTTGTCATCTGTATTGTTTTGAGGTCAGTTTTAATTGATTGTTTTTCCTGTTTATTTTGGCTCATAGCTTTCTGTTTCTTTGAATTCCTGTTCATGTTTTATTGTATTCCAGACAATGCAAATTTTACCGTGGTGGGTGCTAAAATATTTTTAAGTTGTTTTGAGCTTTTCCTGGGATGCAGTTACTTGTAAATATTTTATTGTTTTGAAGCTTGTTTTAAGCTTTGTTAGACCAGATCAGATTAACCTTTTGTCTAGGGCTAATTTTGCCCCGCTACTGAGGCAGGGCCCATCTGAGTTCTCTAACCAGTGCCCTATTTATTACAACGATTCTTCACTATGGTTGCTGGGAACAATACATATTCCTAGTACTGGATGAGATCTGCTGATTGCTCTGCTTTTTCCTTTAGGGTTTCTTCCCTTGTGAGACAGTTTTCTCACACATGTGTGCTAATCAGGACTCAGCTGAGGACTGGAGGGGGACCCACTGAAGATCATCAGAGTTGTCTCTTAGTGTAGTTTTCTCTTCTCCAGCACTCTGCCCTGAAGGCTGTGACAGTTTCCCCAGAACTGAAGGAGATTGATGGGCAATATCTGAGCTTCCCCTTTCTGTGACTCTGGACACTCACTTTAGGCATTATCTGGGGCAATTGTAGTCACCTCATTTGCTCACTTCTTCCAAGAATCAGTGTAATGTGCTGCTGTTTAAGGTTTGAAGTCTATTTTTCATCCATTTTGTTTGGTGTTACTGTATTTTAAGGTGGGAGGGTAAAACCTGTGCCTTTTACTCCATCTTGGTCAGAAGTAGAAATCCATACTCGAGTCTTCTTATACTTACTGCTGGCATGTTCCATATATATATATACACACATATATATGTATATATATATATATATAATATATACATACATATATATGTGTATATATATAATATATACATTTCCCCATAATTTACTTTCATCCTATCTTTTTTATTTATATTTAATATCATGTCTTCTGTAAATAGCATATGATTGGGTTACTTATCTATTTTGACAGTCTTTGCTTTCAGTTGGAGTATTTATACCATTGATAATTTAATTATTGCTATGTTTCACTTGTCAACTGTAATTTTACTCTTTTCTCTATTGTACTTGTTGCCTGCATTTCCCTATCCCTCCTTCCCTTCTTATTTTGACTTATTTAAATATTTGAGGAGTTCCATATTTACTTATTTATGGCTTTTAGCTATACCACTTTACCCTTTTTGTTTTTTAGTGGTTTCTCAATCATTGTTTTTATCTTGTTTACAAATCTAATAATCTTTATATAACAGTACAGCAATCCCTTTTTTTAGCAATCACTTTTTCTTGATCTTTGATTATTTTGATTAAAATTGAACTGATTTAATTTTTAGTCTTAGTTACTAGCTCAGCTAGTAGGACTAGTTTTATCATCTAGGATGGAGGGTGGGGTCAGAGATCTGAGTTGGTATATGATTGTGTTTCAGGCACAGATTTTATGTGAGTACATGGGATATGAAGATCATATGATTTCAGGAAGATTTTGCATAGCTAGTGATATACATGATGATTCTTATTTTCTTAATAACTGCTGTGAACCCTAATCCATTTTCTTCACTTGAGATAAGTTTTGCAGTGTTTCCTGGTTACTATTTAAATTTGCAAGTCTTGATTGGATTCAGCTGATGTCTTTATGCTTTATTGAAATTTAATAGCATCATATTTTTGAAATATTATTTTTTAATGACATTCCATTTCAATTTTACATTTCTTCTCTGTATTCTCATAGCTGCACAACCTTCAGCAATTATTTAATTTCTCTCAATCTCATTTTCTTCGTATGTAAGATGGTAATGGATCAGGTTCAGAAAAATGCTATGAGCATTAAATGAGGCAGTACATGTCCAGTGCTTAGCTCAGTGGCAGATGGATATAGTTTTAGCTAAAATTGTTATTAGTAAAAAAAAATGCTGTTATTGACCTTCATATTAATGCAAGGACTTTGAGTTTTCTTTCCTAATGAAAGAACTCCATTTGTGATGGTGTGTTCACACACACTCAGTCAAGTCTTACTGGGATACACAATATATTTACAGTGGCTTTCCTTGCTAAATTGTACTATGTCTCAGATAGATTGCCCTAACATGGTCTGAAAACACCCTAGTGCACATGGGTGTTTTAGTTCACTTCATTCATTGAACCTGCATCATATGTCTACATTTTTTCTACTACTTACTGCTAGGTGTTGCTTCTACACAGATAGAGTGAAAATGACCGAATGTTCTTGTTTGGTTTGACTTTTTGAAATAATTTATCCAGCATTGACATAGCATCATTAACTAAAGTAGTAAAAGGGTGTAATGTGAAGTACAGTGTTTATTTAGTAGCACTAAAGGAACAAAGAGTTTGAATTGCATTGAAGTGAAATGACAAGGACTGTTTTTGTGTTGACTTTGTGGGATGCCCAAAATTATGAACAAATAATAGCTACCCTAAAATCAAATTTTACTTCTGATGTTTCATTCTTCGTAATTTGAGGTGCATGCAATATTTGATTAAGTTTTTATTGAAAATAATAGTTAATTCCTCTTGCAAACACAGTCTTCTCATTCATTAGAAACTTAAGTAATTTTCAATGACAGTTCAAAATTGATCCATGGACTAATGTACGAGATTCCAAATATTTAACATGTTAAAGATCACAGAATCACAAACTTATTGACTGGACAGGGCACATGCCACCAAAGCCAGACTTCATTTTTCATAAGAGTTAAGAGAGATAACCTTTCCAAACTAGCTAATAATGAAAATGCTACTACAAAAAAATGTGCATTAAAAAGCTTTCCGGCATAGACTGTTATTAATTCTGTGGGGATCAGCAGGGTGGAATAACTGTAAAAGTTTTAACAACTCTTCTTATTAGCACACTTTCTTAAAATAAATAATTATTTAATGAACAAACTAGAGCAGTTTGGAATATCAGCAGAACTTTATATTTAACTCATTCAGTTCTTGGCATTTTAGGCTTCATTGGACCAGAGCAGTGAAAGGATTTTCTACCCTTATGATGTGTACTTTTCTGCTCCCATGTTGCATTAGCTTCAGCTTTAGATTTCCACGTTTTTTGTTTGTTTTAAAGCTATTCTTTAATACTCATTTAATGTGTTGGACCTAATCATGCAGTCATAGTAATTTGTACTTGAGTAAAGGCAATGGAATTGAACTCACAGCTGAAATTTAATTTTGTTCCAGTCATCATACAAACAAAGCAATAAAACTTCAAAGTCATTATAAAACCTGGCAAATACACCTATATAAAAATGCACATGTGTCATATTAAGATATTCTTTCTCTTTTAGAATTAAAACTAAACTTCAATAAAAAACTTAAGTGAACCTTTATCATTTATTATAAAAATAGAGAGAGATGAAAGGTAATAATATAAGAGCCCTTTTCCAGTTCTTTGACCACTGCTATTTGTATACCTTTTATTCTTAATATTTTTGAATATTTACCAATTTATAATGCTATTTAAACCTGAAGGGGCACTTTTATTATAAGTCCAATTAATTTTGGCTAAGCATATAGTATCTTTTCCCAAGGATGCCTAATCAATTTTCATTTAAAGATAGAATCAACTAATAATTAATTCTCTCTCTCATTGTCAGGCAGGTAATTTATGACTAGGGTTGCATTTCCACTGAAACAGAGTCATGCATTCACAAAGATTCATCAGTGCCTGTGATTGAAGGCAACAGTGGCTTAATTGTTTTGGAAAAAATAATTTTCTACCAACTGATTTCTGCATATTACCATTCTGCAGTAGAAACAGCATCCCAGTAATTTTATGTTAATCTTATGAAAACAGAAACCATTCTGACTCATGGTTTCTTCAGAAAATAGCTTTACACGCTACACTGATAAACATTTTCAGGACAGGCCTTGCAAATTCTCAGTCCAAATCCCATGTGTGAACTTTGATGAAGGTGTATATAATTTCCATATATTCACATTCACTGGTTCACGTTGTAAATCCCCTGCCAGTTCAGCTCCTTCCTCATCTCAAACACGTATTCCATTAACGCATTCTCAGGAGGGGTTATCAGCAGAGATGGGAAGAACAGGCCCCATCTGGAGATCTTGTATTTATTTTCCATGTTTCATTATAGCATATTTCTTTTTTGTGGGCTGTTGGTATTTCATGACATTCAAATGTGCATATGAGTGGCTTTATCTAAAAAAACAGGAAATGTGGGACATTAGAAAAAAATAAAATTACATGGTGACACAAAAATATCCTTCTTATAGTGGGTATCCTTCTTACACTTATATTGACCTCACCTATATTACATTGTTGGCGGCTACACTCAAAGGTATATGTCAACATTTTCTGCCTCTTTTATCATTTACCTTATCTAGTACAGAACTTCCTGCCTAATAACCTCTTAGCATGTTTCAGGCCCACTGTTTAGACTTGTTCATACTGCTTTTTCAAATGTGCAGCTCAGTTATATCATTTGGACTCCTTAAAGCAGCAAATAATCTTGACTCAAACTGGCTTAAACGATAAGGAACGTTATTGTTTCTCATCAGAAATAGTTCGAGTGTCATCTGTGTGTTCCCATCCTCTGCTGACTTGGTAATACCAATTCCAGGTCCAGATTTCCTATCTGGATACAGCAACATCCCTAGGAAAGTGGGGCTGGGACTGTTCTCCTCCATCTATACCTTAGGAACAGTGGATACTTTCCCAGAAGTCTTACCCTACAGACTTCCTAACAGGTCTAACAGACCAAAAATGCTCATAAGCCCATTATTAAACCAGTCACCAGCCAGGGAAATGAGAGTCCCATAATTGAGACTCATAATTAGAGAAATCAGTTTGTCAATTCCTGTCGCCACATACAAGAATACTAAAACATCTTAAAACACTGAGGCAGCAATCACAATTTAATTCATGTATTAATTAGGGAGAAACTTATTTTTAATAATGTTAGGTTTTTACCTAATGGAAGATGACCCGTTTCTCCATTTGTTGTTGTCCTGTTTTGTCATTTAATATAATTAAGTAGTGATTCTGCAAGAGGGTCTTTGGGTATTCTTTTTTATTTTCTTTGACATATTTTATAATTTTGCTGAATTTTGTTAATTCCATATCTCTTTGGTTAATGGTAGCAAAAAATGATTTATAGTTGAATTCTTATTGTTCTGATATTTTTAGTAGAGCCTTTTAGGTTTCTAATGATATAATCTCATCATTTATCAAAAATGATAATGTCACCTCCCACCTTTTGTATAGGATTTTGTAATTCAGTTTCAGTGCCTTCTCTCATTGCATTAGTTAGAAACTTCTCATCACTATTCAGTGTCAGAAGCAATAAGGGTCAGCCCTGTCTTCTTTCTGGTTTTATTGAAACTGATTTTAGTAATCTTTATTAAAAGTAGACCTTTACTTTTGGTTCCTACCTCAGTACTCATTGGACTTGGAAACTTTCTACTCTACCATGCTTAAGATAGCTCTGGTATGGCTGCAAAATTTATCACGTTCTTTCTAATGGTTCTTCATAAAATTGATGCTTAAGTATTTTAGTAAAAGGAATTTTGTTGACAGGTATTCTAATGATTGAATCATCTTTTTAGTCATGGCATAAGTCCTAACTTGTCATGCTGCATTATTCTTTAAAAATGCTGCTGGGCTTTTTTGTTAAGCATGTATTTATAATTTATCATTTGTTTCTATAAATACAATTGAGATTTTTCCCTTTATTAGTTTGTGATAAGAGGTTTGCATACTAGCATTGCAAAATAAGTTGGCAGGCAGTCTGCTCTATACGGTGATCTGATATATTTTCATATCCAAGGAATTATCTACCACTTGAAAATTAAATTTCAATCACCTTGCGTTCACTAAATAAATAATTTATAATAAAAGAGTGACCTCTTACTGAAACTTTAAAATATTTTTTTTTAGTAATCACCTCAGCATTTCTAAATAATATAATTTTACTGCTCCTTGTTTGCTTAATGAGGTTAAATATCATCTACTGTCATTTCTACGGAAGATGAGGGTTTAGTACACTTTTGCCATCACCTTCTATTTCCATTTCTTCTATAACCCCAGTATATCCTCTATCGTGTGTCTCCTTTCCTGGTTTATCCTTGTTTCAGAAATTGATAGGACTATGTAATGAAGGACCGCATGAGTTTTTACAAAAAGATGGATTTTATTCTATATGAAATAGGGAGCAGGTAGAGTTTTTTAGTAGAGGAATGGCATAATCTGATTTCATTTTGAAACGAAATTGAGTTATTTGTAGTGAGGTGGATGGACCTAGAGTCTGTCATATAGAGTGAAGTAAGTCAGAAAGAGAAAAACAAATACCGTATGCTAACACATATATATGGAATCTAAGGGAAAAAAAAAGGTCATGAAGAACCTAGGGGTAAGACGGGAATAAGGACACAGACCTACTAGAGAATGGACTTGAGGATATGGGGAGGGGGAAGGGTAAGCTGTGACAAAGCAAGAGAGTAGCATGGACATATATACACTACCAAACGTAAGGTAGATAGATAGTGGGAAGCAGCCGCATGGCACAGGGAGATCAGCTCGGTGCTTTGTGACCACCTAGAGGGGTAGGATAGGGAGGGTGGGAGGGAGGGAGACGCAAGAGGGAAAAGATACGGGAACATATGTATATGTATAACTGATTCACTTTGTTACAAAGCAGAAACTAACACACCATTGTCAAGCAATTATACTCCAATAAAGATGTTAAAAAAAAAGATCATTCTTTTTATTGTGTGGAGATATTTTAGGAAGCCAGAAATGGAAGAAAGGAGATCACATGGGGAGCTATTGCAGTGGACTAGGTGATAGAGGGAAGTGGTTTGAATAGGGGAGTAACACTGGACACGAAGAGAGTAAACAGATTTATAGTTTGATGTAGAAGTAGAGTCAATGAGACTTGTCACGGATTTGGTGTAGGGGCTGAAGAAGAGTCCCCAATGACGACTGCCAGGTTTTTGCTCACATCAAATGAATGTACTGCCATTTTCTCCGATGGGATAGACTTGGGAGGAATAGGTGGAAGTGGGTTGTGGGTAATTCCGAATTCTGCTTTGGGTCTGTTTATTTTGAAATGCCTGTTGTGAACTATATTTAAGATATTCGTATTTTATCCCATCTTTGTGAACATCCCTTCTAAGTTTTCCTTATTGAATCTTTTTCCTTCTCCTTGTGAGGTTTCATAGTATTTTGCCTGTTTCTCATTCTACATCAGGCACAGTAAGTTCTGTTTCTTTGAAGTCATCCCTTATCCACCTTCCTTTCCATTTGATGCTTCAGCTGTAGGTAAATATCTGTACCATGTGTAAATATCTATAGGTTCTCAAACAACATCCTCTTGTACAGTTTTTGCACCAAAAACCTCGCCTTGAAAGGTTGTTATTGATCTTGACTACTGAAAAACATCTTTGAAGCCCCCAGATTAAATATTTTAAATTAGAATATAATTTTCTCTAGAGTTTTTTTTTTGTTCTCCTTATAATACTTTCTCCATTACTACACTTATTGTAATGTATTGTTATGCCATTATCCATGTGACCATCTACTAAAGATGATGAGCTTCTTGGGAATAGTGGTTGTGTCTTATGCCCTCATTGGATGGCGCCTATGATAAGCCAGGCACACTTGTGGAGGAGCACAGTGATATTAATGGTTCCTGACTCCAAGGACCTAACCATTTGGTGTAAAGAAAATAACCAAAAGCTGTCAAATAGAGAAATAAAATACAATGGAAAACATAATAAGGAAAATCAACATCTTTATGAAGTCAGGTAAATTCTCCCTGAGTATTAGAGGAAGTCATCCAGATGTGATGCAAGTTGACCCACAAACTGGATGCAGGCAGTCAGAGGCACCACATCCTTCCCCCATTCTTAGAATGTATATTCTGCCCAGGGTTCCCACGGCTGCGACCTTTTTAAGGACACAGACTGCAGAGGGCAATGTGTCCTTGAGACCATCTGGACAGTAGATGTGACTGAACCCTTCAGACCTCCTAATAAACTCTTAAGGTTCTGGAGGGTGGGTACAGAGATCTACTCATCATGCAGCTGCCCAAGGCAAGCCTGGTAGGTTCCCTTGCTTATTAAAACTGCTGTCTACAAATCTGGAGTGGTCTGCCTCTTTCTTTGGTCTCTCCTTCTTCTTCTGTATGGGGACCAATTTCAGATTTCATACAGAAAGCTCCTGAGTTTGCAAACCAACACTGAGGGAAGCGTAATGAAGAAATGTCTTGAAGATTGAATATAAGTTGATTAAACCAAGAATGTGACCTAAGGGTAGGCAGTGTCCTAGCCAAGGCTACAGCAGGTGCCAGGTTCCCAGGTGAGAGAGAAAGCATAGGTATTTAAGCAATTAAAATAATTAATTGAATTTGAATTCAAAGAGAATATGTAGTGAGAAGTATATTTGGAACCCAGCTATAGATTATACTGTGGATATTTTAAAATCTATTTTGACTATGTTAAATCTGAAGTTGCCAGCTTTTTCTGTTTGTAAATATACATATGTATCATGACCAAACTTTTCTCAAAAATGGTTTGATTTTTTTCAATTGCTTTCCCTTGTTTATGACCTTTCTTATATTTTTTGAAAATGTAAAAAATTGAAAGATTATCTAGTTTCTGTGCTATTTCAGGCAAAAATTTAATGTCTTAAAGATATGAGGGGACATTTAATATTTTAAAGAAGTGTATGAATGGGAAAAATACACTATTTTTTGTTAGATAAAAAGGGATAAGATACTAACAGTTTTATCTATTCACCTATATATTTCAAGCACCTGGCACTTAGAAGATATTCATTAACTATTTGTTGAATGAATGAATGAATCCAGGTTAAATACCTTTATATGTAACCATTAACTTCTTTGGATTAGTTTCTTTCTCCTAAATTTTCAACTGGACATATAACAACTGCGGATACCATTTAGAAAAAGGCAACGTAAGCATTCAAATTTTTTATAATATTAAAAAAATTGTTTTTACTTGTGAATCTTTCCATCTTTGGACTGCTTACAAACATTCTTCACATATTTGCACTGAAAATGACCATAAAAAATGGAGTCTGTTTTGTGTATTTTAACTTTATAGCATAGATATTTAGTAATTTTATATGTAAAATACATTTTATAAACATTTTATGATTGTTCTATTTACTATAATTGAATTATTTTTAAATAAATTATTAATAATTTCTCCACTATTATTCACCTGTTTTTACCAAATTTTTATTCAGATATAATTCCACAAAGATATTGTTATGCAAGGATCTGTGAATTCTGTGGATTATAAACTTAATTCTTTTAGTAATATAATGATTTTATATCTAAATTATACATATACTCATATTTTTCTTCAAAATTGAACCAATTTATAAAATAAACTATAAATTTAGAAAATAAACTTCTTTTTAGCCTTAAGAAGATTTGTATCATTATTGACAACAATGTTTTGCTAGCCTAGAATGTAAAAGTCATCACTTAACCTTTCTTCATATTATTGAAGATAAACATTTTCCCAATTATTTACTCTTTTTATTTTCTCTTGTTTTCACTATTTATATGTTTCCACATTTATTATTGCAACCTGTCATTTTTCTTGTAAACTTGAATGAATTCTTTTTTGTTTTTGTTGTTTTTTTTTTTTGCGGTATGCGGGCCTCTCACTGTTGTGGCCTCTCCCTCTGCGGAGCACAGGCTCCGGACGCACAGGCCCAGTGGCCATGGCCCATGGGCCCAGCCGCTCCGCGGCATGTGGGATCCTCCCAGACCGGGGCACGAACCCGTGTCCCCTGCATCGGCAGGCGGACTCTCAACCACTGCGCCACCAGGGAAGCCCTTGAATGAATTCTTTTTATAAAACACATGTGGACTCTGTATCACATGTGAAAAAATTTATTTCTAGAATATCTTTATTGTGATTTAAATTATAATCCACAGTTTTAAATTCTATATGCTTTATGTCAATATTTTATTTGTTGTTATTGCTTAAATAAAGATAAAATTGTTATTTTATTCTTTATTTGAACATTGAATTCTTTGAACGAAGTATTTGAACAAATTCTTTTGCTGTTTATAGTAAAGCCCGACAGAAATGGTTAACAGCAGGGTTACCTTCTATTCTCTTTCCTTCCTAAAATGATGTCCCTGGTAAAGACAAAAAGATGTCTTGGTCAAATGCCCTTGTAAACACACTGACAGAATTCTTGTCAGATATGTTAATAGTATTTGCTATTGGGATAATACTTATCTGTGAAATGCATTTAGCAAAATATACCTGGTTAATCTAGTATTTCTTATGATCAAGAAACCAGAAATGTATTGACTAGTGGAGCAATGCTCCCTAGAAAAAGTCATGTAAGCTTTGTAACTCTAAGTGTAAAATGGAGGTATTTCAAGTCTGAAACAACTCCCTCTTGTGTAATTGATAGGACTGTATTTATTACGTAGAGATTTCAATGTTGACTTGAGATGGGGGGCTAATCAGCAGTCCCAGACCACTCTGTTTTCCCTGAGCCTTGAAATTACTGGTGTTATTAAAATTGCTTAGTAAGTGTGGATATCACCTAATCACTGATACATCTGAGTGTGATTTGATAGTCCAATCTTTGTGTTATCTCATGAGGTGAATTGAAATTACTGATGTAAATTTTACTAAATATTCTTCCATTTCCTCCTGTTTTCAAAAAGCTCTCACATATATATGTATCTGTGTGTGAAGCACATGTGTGAGTAGTCTGTGGACAATGTTACTTTTTTCCCCCATCAGTGTTTTTTATTTTTAAATTTATTTTATTGAAGTATAGTTGATTTACAATGTTGTTAATTTCTCCTGTACAGCAAATTGATTCAGTTATACATATCTATATATTTATCTATATCTATATATATACTTTTTTTTTTTTTTTTTGGGTATGCGGGCCTCTCACTGTTGTGGCCTCTCCTGTTGAGGAGCACAGGCTCCGGACGCGCAGGCTCAGCGGCCATGGCTCACGGGCCCAGCCGCTCCGCGGCATGTGGGATCTTCCCGGACCGGGGCACGAACCTGTGTCCCCTGCATCGGCAGGCGGACTCTCAACCACTGCGCCACCAGGGAAGCCCCGATTAAATTTAAATTATTAAAATTAATTCAGTTTTTTGGTTCATAAACACAATAATTATGCAGAAGTTTTCATTACTTTATATATTCTGTCTTATGTACTGGTTGTTAAATTACAGTTTTTTTTCTAATTTTGCTTATTTTAATATTTTCTTAATTATATTTTTAGAAGTTTATTTTATCCTTAATCATAAGAATCTGTATAATATGTAAGAGAAGACATGCTGTGAGTGAAAAAATAATTTTTTTAAAGTATTGCTCTATTTTCCGTGATCGCTGACATCTGAAAAGTATATCTAAAAATTTCCTTTGAGATATAACTAATTATTTTAAATATCAGTGTGCACTAAGAGCTTTTTCTTTTCTTTGAAATGATTCCCTAATATTTGATGCACTGATATAGGTTATTTACTCAGTTTTTAATTTTCCCATCAGTAAATTCAGCAGCTGTCTATAATCACAACATAATAGTTTAGAACATGAAAGGAAGTCTACCATAATTAAATGAACCCACATGGGGAATTTAGATAGGCTGAACACTATTACCCATTTTGGGCGACCTCCATCCTGGCGGCACTGATGCCTGTAATCCTTAGAAGTCCCTGTGATCAGGAATAAACTCAATCGGTTAGGTGTTTAGTTTGCTCTCTTTAACACTTGCTTATTCAGTTCTGTGTGTCATAATACAAAGTTCAGAATAATTTAGGGTGAAAATATTTTTCATTTCCACAAAGCATTTGCTACAGAAATCCAGTGCACATGTTGTGCCTCACGTGGTATCATTTTTCAGTTTCCAAAGCAATTCTTCAGGTGAAAATGTGACTTTATGGTTTAAGGAGTGATATTTACCACAAGCTAATGGGATAGTTTAGAATATATACACTACTGTATTCTAAAGAGTATGGGTACTTTAAAATATTTTTTAGTGGGGATAATTAAAATAATGTTGATGGTCCTTAGAGTACAAATATGTGATTCAGTAGAACGCTGAGTACAGAGGCACTTTCTTCCTGCTAGCTCATGACAGATTTTAGACATGTAGTTATTTTATTTTGGAAGAAAAAAGATTTTCCAAATTGAAAATAAATATTTTAATGTTGGAGAATTAAGTAGGCTACTCTCACAATGATGGCTAGAAAATATTAACAGATCACAGTTGTGACATCGTGTCATGAATGGTCTATACTTGATTCATTTTTAACAGATACGGCTAAGGATATATTTAAAAGCTGAGGAGCACCAATGCCCTCTCATTGACAGGGAAATAAACTACCTCCCAACAGGTAGACATAATCATAAATGTTAATATCTCATATTCTAATGAGACAAGATGAATTATGGTAGAATTGAGAGTGACATTACACAACGAGGAAATGGTGAGTGAAATTTCCCATTTATTCAGGAAATTGAGTCATTGTATGCTCCTGAACTCTTTATGTATCCCCATTTTTTTTTGGTTCAATTCTTGTTCTAGTTGGCTAGTCTTTGATTATTCTGTCTTCTCTCAAGTCTTTGCAAAGGCAATGGTAGCAGTTGTGGTGTAATACAGAAAATTTCTAATGTTTGTTCAAGCGATGGACTCCTTTTTTGTCCCCTAAATGAAGTATTACTCAGAATGCCATATAGACTTTAACAAAAGGAGAGCCCAAGTCATCCTCTGCTTACGATTGCCCTTGCTTCCTTTGGCAGTGTTTCATGAACTCTAAAAAAGGAATCAGTTGTTCCTAGCAAAAAAAACAAAACAAAACAAAACTGTATTTTGGTTTATTTTAAAGCCAAGGCTTCCTCTCTAAGTACCTGCAGCATTTAAATATATTTTTGGAAAGACATGTCTGATTTGACTTGCTACCGTTTTTTGATTCACATAGATTTTATGTTGAGGATCATGCATTTTGGTATAAGTTAAAGTGTGGTACAATAGCTAAACAGATTTAACACACTGAGAAGAGTATGGAATTTTTTTTACACAATACCAACTGCTTGGTTGTTTGGAAATGTTTGCCTGTGGGTGACTACGAACAGAGAATTTGAATACTATTAAAGACACACATTCCATCTTCACCAAGAGGGATTTTCCATTATGACAAACAGAAACATCTTGTTAGGTCAGAATGACTAACCATTACTTACATCCTACTTCTACTACATACTACTTCTCAGGAGTTACAACTGTGTCATCGACCTATTCCTCCCTCATGCAATGTTTGATGATAATGCAATTAAAACTTCCCTGTTGTTTATAAACAGTGGGAGTTAGTTTCAATTTTCAGTTTTACTTTTTATGAATTAAAAAAGTGTATCTACCATCATTAGGGAGTATATTTTAATGATTAGATAGATGGTGAAACATTGCTAAAAGGACATATTGTTAAAATAAAATTTCAGCAAGGAATCTAAATCAGATGTAATTATTACAATTATATCAAATTCCTAACTGTAAGGTGACATTTTCAGTGAGAGTTGCTGTGATGGAATCTCAGGCCCAGGTATTAACTCATGTTTGTTTTTTATTTAGAAGTATGGAGAGGGTAGACAAAATTTAATAAAGCAATGACCCTAGGATTAAATCCTTTGATGAATGACATTTGAGATTTATTGTATGTTCTCTTTTCCCCTTGATCCACATCCACCCCTCTCCTGCCATTTTTAAAAGTGATTAGATCATTCACAGAGCACATAGAACAGATTTGTTTTCCCCTTTTCCTATGTTAAGTGATTTTATATCAAGACTAATTAGATGAATATTTTCCTACAATTTATTCTTAGTATTGCATATCCTGTACTTGAATTGGTTTCATTAATTATGCGTCCAGCATTCAAGAGAAGATGAGATATTCAGGAAAATAAGATGATGTTTGCTTTAAAAACTCTTATTAACTTAATGTTGGGTCCAAATGAAGCCTGTTGTAAGGCCTAGTAGTACTGTGTTGCCATAAGTTTCATTGATACTAATCAGATCCTCTTTGTGCTATTGACAAACTACAGTGTATTACCGTCTCTCATCTGCTAATTTTAATTGAAATTGTGATTCTGTGGTTGTGTATTCATTTCTTGTATTTGATTCGAATATGTGTGTGCATTCAGTATTTCTTCCTACAATATAAGGAATACCAATTCAGTCTTGTGTGTGTGTGTGTTTGGATATGGCATTGTTTATACACACTCCTTCAAATACCAGTAGCTAAAGGCTTGAAAAATTTCTATATAATACTACATCCATTATTGGTTGGTTATGAGTTGTGCTGATAGTTCATGAAAAAAGCCTTAACTTAATATTAGCTTATTATTTACCTGATGTAGGAAATACCCTTCTTTCTTGAGTTTGAATGACTTTTAGATTAGATACATGATATCATCAGAAATTTAGGTAAGCTTATTACTTGTAAATATTTTAATACAGAACATTTGTTGTTTTCTTATAATTTACATTTCAGAACAAAGGGCAGAGGTACAAAAGCTATAGAGAGCATTTTTATTTTTACTTATTTGTTATATGAAGGAGGTATATTGGAGTTTCTTCCTTGTTTATGGAGTTATTAAGTGTTGATTCTTTAAAAATAATTTACTAAGAAATATTTGACAGATGTTATGTCTTTAAGATTGGTAATACAAGGGTCTGTTTTGTCTTTTTGGTTTGTTTTTTGTTTTGCTGTTAGGTAAATTGAGAGCTTACCACATACCACAAAGGCTTGATTTTGTCCAAATAAATGTATTAAATCTGCTGCTAGAAAGCCCAGTGAAGGTGAACACTTGATTGAGTCTGTAGGGAACAGCTCCCCACTGAGCCTTTACAGAAGAGCAACTGTTTAAGGAGAACAGACACAAAGTTAAAAGACAAATGTGCAGACTCCTGCTTTTAATGTTATTCCAGGGTTTAGCAAGCCATTAACTTTAGTGCTGTAGAACTGCTGAAAGGAAGATTTAAAAATAAAAGTTGTGGCTATCCAGGGACTAAGATGCTGAAAGATCCAGAAAGATCATTTGCTCTTGGAGAGGATCTCCAAGCATGGAAGGTCAAAGTCAATTGAAAAGATATATGGAAATGGTAATTGATTCCCCCTGAAAAGCTGGTGGCCAGTACAGAGAAGGAAAATAAATAAATTGGTAAATCATTGGTGTTTTAAATATTAGGAAAGCCATTTGTAAATCTTTACAGCCTATCTCAAATTTTCTTTCTTTTTCTTTTCTTTCTTCTATTTCAAATTTTCTTAATAAGGACAATTGCCTTTGTGCAAATAAATTGTCAGTAGTTTTTGAAAATGAAAATTGTCAGCATTATTGAAGATTTGCTTATGAAGTACTGGGGGAAATTCTCCATGAAATACCATATTTCATCCTGCCAAAGTATCAATCTCTGGTGCACTTCTACATCTTCTAGAATAAGTAACCTTGGTGTATAATCCCCCAATACCTTCTATTACCCATTTCGTCACTCATTCTCCATCTCTTGTGTGAATTTTAAAATATCACACAGAGCCAGAAATCTTGTTTTTTTGAAAATGATACATTGGTTTTAATCCTGAGGTCGTGATCAAATTTTCGACTGATGTGGTGTACTGTTAGTATTTTTAATTTTTAAAAATGCAAAAATAGGTCTGGCTTTCCTTTCAATTTAAATCTGCTATTTCAAAAGTAGAGAGGGAAATCCTATCTAGGTTTGATTAATTAGCAATAAAGATGGTTTCCAATGAATCTTTGCTTGTGATTCTTCTTCATATAAAAGGAAACTGACTTGGAGCCAAGTTACCAGCAGGAAATAAATGCCCTTTACTGTTACACTTATTCAGAGATAGGTCTTGGATTGAAGCCACCTATGTAAAAGGAACCATGCATGGTTTATGATGGAAGAGAGTGCTGTAGATGAAAATGGAAACTTGCATCCTACCGCAGGACAGAAATGAAAAAACAAAACAAAACTGACAATGCCTGCCAGGTGGCAGATATTTCTATATACACTAACACACTCAATCCAAAGTCAGATGCTCTAAATCACCAAGGAAATAATACCATGTATAAAGTACCATGCATAATAACCACAGAGTGTGGTTCTGGAGTCATATACTACTTGAGTGTGAATCCCTGCTCTGTCTCATACTAGTTACATGATGTTGGCAAAATACTTATTTTTATGTTCTGTTTCCTTATTTGTAAAATAACAACACTGATAAGGTTTTAAGGGTTATAAGAGTTAATATTTACATGGCTTTTGGAACAATGCTGAACACACACAACTGCTAGATGAAGGTTTGCTATTGCTATTTATAGAAGATAAAGATTTAATATCATGAAGTACTGCCTCCTATTGTTTTAATCTTTAAAGATGTTATTTAAGCCTAGCTTGAAAAGAAAATGTATATATCTTAATAGCAACATTAGTATCAATATTATTAGATAATACTTGATATTATTACAATTAATTAATACTTAAAATATTCACTATAATAGAATGTATAGCATTGTTTTCAGTATTACAAATAATGTATTTGTGATTAATTGATTACATGTTATAGAAAGATTGATGATATAAACCTAAACAAATGACTACAGTTTTAATTGGATTCTTCCTGATTTTCAGTTTGCTTCATGGCACATGGACTTTAAAGACATTCTGATGCCTGTAAAAGGGAATCGAACAATTTCATCATATTGTTTCCCAGATATTTTGCCTTTATAGATAAGGCCTGGGAATCTACATTATTAAAAATTCCCAAAGACTGAATATCAGTAGGTTGGGACATTAAGTATTTTTTAAAATAAACCTACATGAGAATAGTTTGTAGATAAATTTCAGAAGGTCTTGAGGCAATAATGCTGCTTCCTATAGACATTAACATAGAAATAGAAACTAATTGTATAATAGATACAAATTATGAATCCATATTTAAACGTCCAGTGGAAGACTTTCCATCCTATAATTAGTTTCAGTTCTGTAAGAAATTGTGATATACTCTATGATTATGTGCCTTTGAACACCAGTGAATATTTAATTTATATTTTGTTGCACTACTCTCATATATCATATGAAAATATTTGTTCTCACATGTGTCAGATTATATTCTTTCATTTGAAAGCAATCTTCTTTTGAGCCCTATGTATTATTTCTAAAATGGGTCAAGAATAACAACTTCAAATAACTTGAAATATCTTCTGCTTTTGATGCTGAATAACTGCTGACATTTGATTTTATAAATAGACTTTATTTTAAATATGGAAATTCATGGCTTTGTAGTAGTTGAAAATGGGATCTTAATATTTTATAAGCAACTTCTTTTTCCTTTTATAATAGAATAGTAAGTAGCGAATTATTATTAAATTTCTTCAATATATCTGATATTTAGCACATTTAAACATTTATAACTTCCTCCTTTAATTATTCTGTAATATTTTCTGCATATAGATTAAGTTCTTAACTACATAAAGAGATAATTATTTTAATAACAATAATGTATGAGTTGATATTTTTCTTGACTATACCACAGAATAAAAAAAGGAAGTAAAAAAAAAAAAAGGAAGTGATTTAAAACCTTTAATGAAAAATTATACCTGGATTTAATATTCTTTTGCTTATGCACTAGTAATTACATTCATTAAAGTTTTAATTTCAAGCAATATTGCCTAGATAAAATTAAGTAAGCATCTCCTGTTAGTATCTGTTTATATACTGAACATCATTGCCTTTTACCCTTCATTTCTTGTAATCTACATTCAATTATAATTACTTTTTCTCATTTAATGCTAACCCATATTGTAATAATGCTGCATGTACTGAAAAATTATATAGAGAGCTGCTAGAAGATGTGAGATATTTATTGTACATATAAAATAAGCTTTATATATTCATCTTAACTGAATTTCAATTTGATAAGAACTATATTTTCTTTAAAACATTTATATTAATCTTGGAATAAACAGGTTGCTGTTTTAGATAAAGGTTTATATATCATTTGTCAAATTCAGTCAACATTTGTAAAATTATTTTACAGATCATTCTTGATGGATAATTCTTGATATTCCATTCAATAATTGCTAAAATCATTTCTTTGTTTATGGAGTTGAGGCTGGGTGAAGATCCCAAGCAAACATGATTCATCTTCAAAAATGAATTTGGCTCAATTTTTAAAACCTATATAAAGGAAGAAATTGAATTTTTAAATTTCTTCCAGAATCTTCCCAATGCTGCCTCTGACAGTGATATCCTTATTGTATATTGTACACTCTTCATTCTGATATATGTGAAGAAAGGAAAGAAAAGATGGGAGAAAAAGAGATTTGCAGGGGAAAAGAACATACAATAATTATGATAATGAAAGGCGGGTATCTCCTGTAGGGATTATCACACTATGAAAAATGTTCTTCAGTCTATGGAAAAGGGGATATAAATGCCTCCAAAATATAAGTGGAATAGATTCTTGAAGGATTGGGATAGACTTGCAGTTACCTACACTTTTTTTTAAAAGAATTCTATTTTTCAAATAAAACCTAATGAGGGGCCTCCCTGGTGGCGCAGTGGTTGAGAGTCCGCCTGCCGATGCAGGGGATACGGGTTCGTGCCCCGGTCTGGGAGGATCCCATATGCCGCGGAGCGGCTGGGCCCGTGAGCCATGGCTGCTGAGCCTGCGCATCCGGAGCCTGTGCTCCGCAACGGGAGAGGCCACAACAGTGAGAGGCCCGCATACCACAAAAAAAAAAAAAAAAAAAAAAAAAAAAAAAAATAAAACCTAATGAATAAAATGGATGATACAAGTAAAAATTAAATAAATAAAATCAGCTTAATATGGAGGAAACACAATTATAAAAACTAAAAGAAGAGAGTAGAGATTTACCTTCCCTGAACTTGCTCAAGCCGGTCAGTTCATACTGGTAGAATTTTTCCATCCAATTCTGATTTTACTTTTCTTAACTAGATATAACTTAATGCCATCTTTAAAGGAGATATCTGTGTTTTATTACTTTTTTCAATGTGGTTAGTATCAGTCATTACAACAGTCTTAACTGTGTGGCAGTCTAAATGAAATGTGAGACAGAGTAATTAATCATATTTACCATATTTCTTTAGCTATCAAATTATTATTACTATTATTATTTTACTTTTGTACTGCGCAATCTACAGAATATTGGTAGTTTAAGTCAACCCTCCAGAGTTTAATTTTATCTAATGTAAGAAATTAGAGCTTTGAGGATGAGCAATGTGTTTGTTTTCACTTTTACATGATTTTGAATATCAATCAAAATGGAAAAACCATTTGCGATATATTTGTAGGTAATCCATTCCCAAATTAATGAGGTAAATGTATTAGTCACAGGTAATGTAATTATGACCCAGAAATTAATGTAAATCATCTTCCAGGTAGGATGAGTGAATGACTCTTTGTAAGTTAGAGAAATGAAGGAGAAAAAAAAAAAGTTAGGTCTTTAGAGAAGAGTTTGCCATGCAAATAAAATGTTTTATTTATTTTTTCAATAGGTCCATTATATCTGAGCAGATAATTTCATAATATCCAAAGATATAGCCACATATATATTTTAGATTTTGCAGAAATGCTTGTAGGATTTCTTAGGCCTACATTTCAGGTCCACAACTCAGGCAATGTGGCAGGTAAGGGAACTACAGAATTCAGTGGGAAAAAATAAACAAACAAAAATTGACTTACTACTTCAGCTTCAATGAAAGAGGTGAAGACTTTAAAGAAGTTTGAGGTTTGAGTAGCCAAAAAAAAAGATGCCTATAAATTCCATTTGCCTAGTTAATATTTGTTTTATTTTTACAATTAAATTATTTTTAGAATCATATTTCACTAGATATGGGAATAAATTAAAATGTCCACAAAGAAGATTATAGACAAATATTGTTAGAAATTGTAAATATAGTTGGTGTAAGTTTGTAAAAACTTAGACTAAGAAAAAAAGGGTAAAAAAAAGGAGTGATGTTATAAAGTCATCGGTTGTATTATGAAAAAAAGATAGGCTCATATGTACAACTAAAAGACAACAGAGCTAAGGCAGTTCCACGAGAGGACAATTCTAACAGATTTCACTTTAAATATATAGTATTTGGTATGATAGGGCATATGTATACATATATATAGTAGATTGTTAGATAATGGGCTCAGGGGAGACATGAGATTTATATCTATATATTCACCTGTCTGCATCCTTTTATCTTCACATGAATCCTCACATACACACAAATAACATAAATGACATATCCACATATCTATGTATATATGAGAATATATGTGTATGCATATATGAACATCCAAGAATGTGCATGTAGACTTAAGTCTATGGATATGTGTATGTTTGCATGTTTAGTAGGTCACATGAATACAAATAAAAATGAAGCTACAAGATTTGTTGTAATCTGAAAAAGAAATGTAGACTAAGACACAGAGTGCTGAAGACCGCCTTGAAGCATATTCATATTTGAGGAGTGTGATGGACAAATGGAATAAGAGAAGAGGTGATTGATGATACAGAAGGAAAGTTAGCATAGTGTAGCAGTCTATTCTCATGGAAGCCAAAGGACGAGAAATTTTCAAAAAGCCTAAACTTGTTCAAATAGCAGCTCAATGCGGCCTTCATCACTGGGGTTAGAGTAGACTATGGAGAGTCAAATGACAGAGCAGGAAGGGACAGGGACGGTGAGAAACGGAGGTAGCTGGTATGGATTACTCAGTTTAAAAGTTTGCCGGTGAAATAAGCAAGTAAAAAATTGTCTTCAAATTTTGTCCTCAATTTTTTGTGTTTATAATATCTTGTGATGTATGGTTCAGCAGAAATATTTAAACTTTTGAGCATATTCACTAATCTGAGACTTCAAAAAAAATGCTTGAACGATATGCACAGAAGTTAGGAGCTATGGTCTAGCTTGACTTTGTCATGCATTTTGTTGCCAGTGTGGCTGTAGATAGTTCACAACCATCTCAAGGCTCAGGATACTCTTGTGCTAAATGTTAAATAGGTCCTACTTTATTGTAGAATATTTTATAAAAGTTAATTCCATAGATGAAGTTGAACATTAAAATGAACTGCATTGATAACAAAGAAATAAATGTGTCAAGTAGAGTCCAAAATTTCAGGAATTAGTGTAAAAGTAAGGAAAAGACATGGGTAAAGGGGGGGTATCCTTAAGTTTAGGGAAGGTATGCCTTAATTATAGGCAAGCAAGAAAGAAACCCTGATGTGGAAAAATTACTGCTTCAAGGCCTGAATGGAATTTAACTGATTTAGGTCATAGAGAAAGCAAGAAGGGATGATATCTGCAGCATACTTTAAGAATTAAAACAACTTTCATTTTATTAATTTATGTTATTTGCTTTGGAAAAATATATCTGGAAAATATAGGCAGTGTCTAGAGAAAAACAGTGAATTAGATTCTGTGGAAGTAAGACAGTTTCAAGTTATTTAATCTTGGATTTCCAGTGTTACATAAATGCAAAATAAAACAGGTGGTGCAAAACTTTATCTAGGTCATGCTCCTCTGTTGTTTTAAATCATTTCTATTGAATTAGGCTGGCTGATACATATAGTGCAGGCCTGTTTACATTGTTTTAAAACATGCTTAGAGTTGGGTGGAATTCCTGAAATTTAAGAGAACAATGAAGTCAGGGATAATGATGCTTCTTTTGAAACAAGAATAAGCGTGAAATACCTGTTTTTTTTATGGGTATTTGTATAGTTAATGCAGAGATATATTTATTAGAAGGTTCTAATAATTTTTTACTTTCATATTAGTGAAAGGGAGGCATAAGACATACTCATAATAATTCAGCATGGAGCTAATGGAGAATATCCCTTTAATCATGAGCTTATGCATATCCTCCTACTCATCCAGTGCAAGAAGTGCTGATAAGCAGTAAAATGGACAGTTTTAAATTTCAGACTTGTCTGCATTTTGGAGATATTAATTGTTAGGAATTAAAGATAGAAAACAAGGAAGAAAAATTTTAAAAGTGACTTGTTAATCGGTGAACTGAGTGTACACTTTGCTAATCATGACCCCATTGCCTTTTTTAAAAAAAGGAATTATTATTAAATTGTTTAGTTAAACTCAGTCAATATTTGTTAACTAAGCATATATCTTTTTCTGTATCTCTATACCTACCTGTATGTCTTTATCTTCATCTATATCAACCAACATTTATTGTTTGTTGTACTCAATTTTAAAATGGCATTTTTCACAGAACTAGTACAAATTATTTTAAAATTTGTATGGAAATACAAAGGACCCCAAATAGCAAAAACAATCTTGAGAAAGAAGAACAGAGCTGGAGGAATCATGCTTCCTGACTTTAGACTATACTGCAAAGCTACAGTAATCAAAACAGTATGGTGTTGGCACAAAAACAGACACATAGATCAATGGAACAGGATAAAGAACCCAGAAATAAACCCACACACCTATGGTCAATTAATCTATGACAAAGGAGGCAAAAATATAGTCTCTTCAATAAGTGGTGCTGGGAAAACTGAACAGCTACATGTAACACAATGAAATTAGAACATTCTCTAACATCATATACAAAAATAAGCTCAAAATGGATTAAAAACCTAAATGTAAGACCAGAAACCATAAAACTCATAGAGTAAAACATAGGCAGAACACGCTTCAACATAAATCACAGCAATTTTTTTTGGATCTGTCTCCTAAAGGAAAGAAAAGCAAAAATAAACAAATGGGACCTAATTAAACTTAAAAGCCTTTGCACGTCAAAGGAAACCATTGGACAAAATGAAAAGACAAACTACTGAATGGGAGAAAATATTTGCAAATTATATAACTGGTAAGGGATTAATATCCAACATATATAAACAGTTCATACAAGTCGACATCATGAAAACAAACACTGTGATTAAAAAATGGACAGAAGAACTGAAGAGACATTTTTCCAAAGAGGAAATGCGGATGGCCAACAGGCACATGAAAAGATGCTCAACATTGCTAATCATCAGGGAAATGCAAATTAAAACCAAGATATCACCTCACACCTGTCAGAGTGGCTATTATCAAAAAGATCACAAATAACAAATGTTGGTGAGGATATGGAGGAAAGGGGACACTCCTACATTGTTAGTGGGAATGTAAATTGGTGCAGCTACTGTGGAAAACAATTTGGAGGTTTCTCAAAACACTAAAAATAGAACTACTGTAAGACCCAGCAATTCCACTCCTGGATATATGTCCTGAAAAACCCAAATCACTAACTAGAAAAGATACAGGCACCCCAGTGTTCATAGTAGCATTATTTACAATTGTCAAAATATGGAAGCAACATTAAGTGTCCATCAAGAGATGAATGGCTAAAGAAGATGTGGCACATATATGCAATGGAATAATACTCAGCCATAAAAAGAAATGAAACTGAGCTATTTGTAATGAGGTGGATAGACCTAGAGTCTGTCATACAGAGTGAAGTAAGTCAGAAAGAGAAAGACAAATACCGTATACTAACACATATGTATGGAATTTAAGAAAAAAAATGTCATGAAGAACCTAGGGGTAAAACAGGAATAAAGACACAGACCTACTTGAGAATGGACTTGCGGATATGGGGAGGGGGAAGGGTAAGCTGTGACAAAGCGAGAGAGAGGCATAAACATATATACAGTACCAAACGTAAGGTAGATAGATAGTGGGAAGCAGCCGCATAGCACAAGGAGATCAGCTCGGTGCTTTGTGACCGCCTGGAGGGGTGGGATAGGGAGGGTGGGAGGGAGGGAGACGCAAGAGGGAAGGGACGTGGGAACAGATGTATATGTATGACTGATTCACTTTGTTATAAAGCAGAAACTAATAAAAAAAAATGGGCGAAAGATATAAACAGACATTTCACTGAAAAAAAGAAAAAAAGAACCAACCAGTCTACTCATAAGTGTAAGAGCAATGATAAATGTATGTTTGTTTACTACTCTGTTTGGGGGGTGATTTCTTATCAATATTATGATAGACCTTGTTGATGCCAAGCACTTATTCCTCTTCCCTCACAACTAACACTTCTTACATATGGCTTCACTCTCTAATCATTTCAGCTCTACATATCTTGAATCCTTAGGTATTTTAAAGACCATAGAAGAGCCGTGTGTGGTTCTTAACCACTTTTAAAATATAATTAAAAAAAAAAAAGAATGAACTAGTGGTTACCAGTGGGGGAAGGTGGGGGAGGGGCAATGGAGGGATGGGGGAGTGGGAGGTACAAACTATTGGGTTTAACTTAGGCTCAAAGTTGTATTGTGTATCCCGGGGAATATAGCCAATATTTTGTAATAACTGTAAATGTAGTATAACCAAAATTTTTTTAAATGTGTTTTTTTTTTTTCTCAATGGATTCTATTTTTCCCCATGTAGATCTGTTTTCAGCTGATGTTATGTTGAGATATTTCAACTGAGGGAGATACTTGACTTTTATATATAACAGACTGGAAGGAGCAACTCAATTTAGCACATTGATTTTTACTTAGATGGGCTCCTTTTCACATGTCTTTTAATTTAAGGCCAATTTTGTAAAGGATTTATGTTGAATTTTGTTAGCTCACCATGTGTCATGTAATAAAGGTACATATTAATAAATTTACCTTGATGCTTTTTATTCTGCTTATGACATAATTTCTTTTTATTATAAAACCTATTGGCTCTCATCCTAAAATTAGAAGTCTTACTAGAACCCAGAAGGATAATATTCTGTTTATCTTATTTATCATATTTTCAACTAGTCATAAAAAATCAACTGTATTTATTATTGTACCAATTGTATTAGTGTATCATTCAATGTTACTGGCTTTAAGTTTTTGACTCTGTTACTCCTACATATGGAGTATGAATATATCAAATAAAGTCCTACTAGTCTTAGTATTAAATTTTTATTAAAATGTGTCAGTTTTAAGAATAGGTTTTATGACAAATTAAAAGGAAGTCTATTTTAAACTATATCCCCTTATCTCCATTTATTACACAAAATTAATTCACAAAAAAATTGTTGAGTTCCATAAGGGCAAAATGATGTCATGAAATGCACCACACCTCTTAAAATTTCTCACAATTACAAAATTGCCAAATCGGTGGAATAGCTGCTATTCACTCTGATTTGTAATACACTTAACAAACATTATGTGCCCATAGATGAAAAAATATTTTTTGCAGATGTTTGGGGTTCTGGAAGAGGGGAATAAATTTAAAGAGGGTGAGAGGTAATTGTGACATATTCTTAACTGATTCATGTAAGTTGGATATGGAAAGGGCATTTGGGTAATACCTTAGCATATTTTAGCATATAAATGTTTATGAATTACCACTCAAGACTCATTGCTTGTTCCTTAGGTTAAGCAGTTTCTTAGATGGGACCAGTAGGTAGTTGGTTCATCCTTTGTACATTATTTTTTTATTTGAAAGGCTGATGCTTCCATGAAAAAAATCTATTTCGTGTTGCTCTAGAAAGTGAGTTTGTCCAAGGTGTTAATTCTGGATGTTGCTGATTTAAAATATTATCTCCTTTTGTGGCAAAAGAGACAGTAGTTTTAATAGTTGTACAAGGTGCATGAAAGGGTGTGATTTATTTTTTAATTAAAAAAATTTTTTTAACATCTTTATTGGAGTATAATTGTTTTACAACGATGTGTTAATTTCTGCTTTTGTAACAAAGTCAATCAGCTATACATATCTCCCTGTGCTATGCAGCTGCTTCCTAGCTATCTATTTTACATTTGGCAGTGTATATAAGTCCATGCCACTCTCTGACTTTGTCCCATCTTACCCTTCCCCCTCCCCGTGTCCTCAAGTCCATTCTCTATGTCTGCGTCTTTATTCCTGTCCTGCCCCTAGGTTCTTCAGAACCTTTTTTTTTTTTGATTCCATATATATAGATAAAGAAAATATGGCACATATATGCAATGGAATATTACTCAGCCATAAAAAGAAACAAAATTGAGTTATTTGTAGTGAGGTGGATGGACCTAGAGTCTGTCATACAGAGTAAAGTAAGTCAGAAAGAGAAAAATACTGTATGCTAACACATATATATAGGGATGTGATTTTTGATATAGAAAATATACTGTCTATATCCAATGTCAATAAGTAACATAGTTTTGTTGCACATTACAAGTAATTTTTTCCATGAACCTCTTATTTTCTTCTATTTAACACTCTATATTTCTCTTTCTTCATAGCCATGTTTCTTCAGTCTATTTGCTGTTTCCAGTTTCTTATGTCTCACTCATATTTCTACCAGTTGCATTCTGCCTTCTAGCACAGTCATTCCACTAAAACACCTCTCTCTGAAGTACCAGCAATTTCCTTATTGCCAAATCCCATGGAAAACCTTTCATTGTCCAATTCTGAGGTGTTAATTTATATTGAGGTGTTTTTTTTTTGCTCCATGTGTTTAAAAATTTTCCTTCCATACCTTTAAGATGGCAGCATATCCTGAGATAATACCCTCAGGGAAGAGTCTGTGACATAGTAGAAAAGAAGAATACAGACTTTGCCTCCAAAGTCTTATTTTAGAAATGTGAACGACATAAGAAAATGGATCCATGGCTTAGATATCATGCTTTGGAGAAGTTCTTGTGAAAGATTTTGCCTCAGTTTTGCAGAAGGGAAAAGAGAGACAGGTTTATGGGTCCCGAGAAAGAAAAAAGAAAAGAAAAAGAAAGAACATGTATAATTTTTTCAGTGATACTTTGGGAGAATCAAGAGCACCCTGAGCAGGAATAATTATTTGGACTGTCTGGATTATTTACCCATCAGTAGCCTTGCAAAATATTCCCATATTCGAAACATGGGCCAAATATAACAGAGAACTCACCATGGGTCATGTGAAAAGGTAAGGCAGGTGTCTCACAGGTACAATGTATGAACAAAAGATCCCTCACAGGTGGTGGCAACCTTAACACTAAATCTTGGAAACTAAGACATAATTCAGAATTGAAGAAAATGACTGAGATTGAGAGTTCTGCCGATCTAATCAAATTATGAGTTCCCCATCAAAAGTAAAGTTTGTAGAAAATCTTTCTTGCACTTCTTAGGTGTTATGGACTGAACGTTTGTGCCTACCCCAGTCCCCTGCAAATGTATATTGAAGCCCTAACCCCGCAAATGACGTTGTTTGACATTTTTCTTGCAGTAGATTATTATATCTTCATATTCAACTGAGTCCTTGCAATAGACTCATGTATTCAAACTAAAAAATGAACTTATTCTGTCATGTGGTCTTAGCTTTAACTTGTACCTCTTTAAAAACATTTTCCCGGGCTTCCCTGGTGGTGCATTGGTTGAGAGTCTGCCTGCCGATGCAGGGGACACGAGTTTGTGCCCCGGTCCGGGAGGATCCCACATGCCGCGGAGTGGCTAGGCCCATGAGCCATGGCCGCTGAGCCTGCACGTCCGGAGCCTGTGCTCCGCGACGGGAGAGGCCACAACAGTGAGAGGCCCGCGTACCGCAAAAAAAAAACCCAACGTTTTTCCTACCTAGACTTAAGAAAATAATATATGCTTATTTTAGAAAATGTGGAAAATAAAAATAAAGGTTTTGATGACTTTTTACTAAAATTTTGAGTATTTCATTCCAGATTTTTAAAAACTATACCCATTGCTATTAACATAAGTGTAAAATGAATAATAGCTAGCATTTGATAAACATTTACTATGTGGCACACTCCTTTAAGAGCTCTACTTGTGTGGATTCAATGGATACAATGGAATGAGGGAGATTCTATTACTATATCTGACTATTTGTCTAGGATAGAGTCCTAGGAATAGAAATCTTTGGAGTAAAAAATTGATACATTTCATAACTCAATTTGTGCTGTCAGATTGTACTGTAGAATATTGGATTGATTTATGCTTCCTCCAGGATTATGTGAAAGTGTCTTTTTACTCAACTTGTACCAACAATGGTTTTCATTATTATTTTTTAATCACTGAAAATATATGTGTCTGGTAGGTTAGGAGCTTCATCTCATTTTGGGGTGGATGGTATGCTGTTCTGCACATCTATATCACATGACGGGGATCTGAAAATAAAAATGCTTTGTTCATAATTCTTTTAGTGTGTTCTCTAGCAGTAGGCACTATTATAGTCCTTTATTTCCTTATTCATTAATTAAACAGAAATAAATCATGGCAACCTCAGCTCTTTCTTTGCTGTTGAAATACTTTTGTACTTTTTATAAAAAGGTCTATATAATTTTGATATTTATGCAGCCTATTATTCCTGGAAATGGAGAAAGGAGTTAAGCTATGACATTGGTGACAAAATATCAGGAGTCGCCATATTTAGATGAAAAGTTTTCGATATGACTTGAATGGTGCGAACCATCACAAGTCAAGGATGTCTTCAGGGTCTCCTATTCTAAGCAGGAGTCATCCTTCAGTCTTCCCTCTCCCTCCCCACCCTATCCTCATTCAGTCCATCATCAACTCCTATCAGCGTGGCCATCACAGCATATCCCAAATCTGTCTACCTCTCTCCGTTTCCTCTTCTGTCACTCTCAGTTGAGTCAGAGTCGCCTCTTAGACTACTTGTAACTGAGCTCACCGCTTACCCTCAAAGTCTAATTTTCTATTTTCAGAAATTGTTTACAGCAACCATGATTATTGTAGGTCATTTTACCTTCTCAAATTATTCGTGGCCCCTCCCTGTAAAGGATTATGTACACTTCCTTGCCCCACTCTTTAGACTCTGCCATATGAGTCGCTTTGCCTATTAGAATGCGAGTGAAAGTGTTGTCTATCACCTCTGAGACAGACCTTTTAAGGACATCACGTGGTACCATTGCCAATTTTCTTTTCCCGCTAGAACAGTGAGGCCCTAGACAGGGCTTGTTTCTTCTGTCTGGATCTAAGAGTAAAGAAGATAAGTGGTGTGGACCCACAGCAGACCGTAACATAAATCCTGTGGTTTTACACAGCAGCTCACCTAAGTTTCAAAATATAAAACAAATACTGTTGCTTTCCCGTTTCAACCCTGGAATGGTTTCTTATCACATTTAGGGCCGACTGAAAACGCCTCACCATGGCCTTGAAGGCTGTCTATTATATAGACCCTGCCTACTCCCAGAGTTCATCTTACACAGTTCCTTTTACAGTTCCTTGGTCAAGCACAATGACGTTCATCACAATTCCAGAACCAACAATCTTACTCCTGCCTTATGGCCTCTGGAAGAGGTGTTCTCGTCTCACAACGGTGTTCTTCCCTCATGTGTGTCACTCTCTGTTAGTTCATCCCATTTTGTCTCCTTCACAGCGTTCTTTATTATCTGGATGTCTTTGGCTCATTGATTATTTTCTCTCCCCTCCCTCTAGAATCTAGAAGCAGGGGCTTAATGCATCCTGTCTCCCTCCTGCCTAGAATGAGACTTGCCCTGCAGGAGGTACTAAACAAACATACTCTAAATGGGAAAATGAATCTGATTCCCTTTGCCAAGTGAATTTTGGTTCTAATAAAAATGCTATTTCCCACCTCTCAGCTTTTCCCATAGCATTTTCTTTTCACTGAATGTATTTCATCATGTCTTAAATTAGAAAATATTACCCACTAAAAAAACCAAACCGAACAAAAAAAAACCTCTTGAGTGTTTCTATAACACGGTGGCCATGACTTTATTTCAACGCATTCTCTTATGCACTAAAATTGTTCTTACGGTTCCCCCACTGGGTATATATTTGTTCAGGGACAATGAGAGCACAGTGCGATGGTGAACTGCTCAGGAGCTGGAGCCAGGTGCTCAGGTTCAACTCTTGGCTCTGCTGTGTATCAGCCATGTGCCCTTGAGAACTTCCTTGTATCCCTTTGAGCCCCAGTTCCCCCATCTGTGAAATTTAATTTGGGCAGCGACAGCATGTACCTTACGGGCCACTGTGAAGATTAAAAGAGTTCATATGTGCAAAATGTTTTCAACAGGGCTTTCATGGAGTAAATGTTACATAAGTTTGGGTAAGTAAAAAAATTATGTTGTATTCGTTTTATTTCTGCAGTCCCCGGAACCTCACTGCTGAATAAATGCTTTTTGAAATAAATTGAACCAAGTTTCAGTTTTTAGGTCTTAGGCAGAAACTTTGACTTCCCTAGTGATAAATTTATTGTGTTTCCATTCAAATGTCAGTGATCCACAGCGTACTACAAGGAGTGTTGAACTAGGTAGAGATAGTGAGAATATGATTTTTATATATTGTTTTTGGAGGTAGAGCTGATATGACATGCTAAGAAACAGAGTATGAGGTGTGAGAGAAAGATAAATATCAGAGGTGACAGCGTCTTCTATCCCAGGTATTTGGAGTATGATGCTTTCTACTGAAAAGGTGAAATCTTGGGGCTAGAAGGTTTGAGGGATGAAGAAAAAATACAATTCTGTTTTGGCAATATCAGCTCTGAGTTATGTATTTGACTTCCATGTGCAGTTATTGAAGGCTTTTGTGTACTGTTGCACATAAACTCTTGGGCTCAACAGAAAGGTTAGGACACTAAAATCCATGAGACATGAGATCCTCTTGGAAGAAAGAGTAAATACAGATGAGCTCTGGGTGAATTTCTGAGCTCTCAAGCATTAATATACTTAAAGGCCAAGTGGAGAAGGTGGAAGGGTTGTTGCTTCTTTTTTTTTTTTCCCTTTTTCTTTTGCGGTACGCGGGCCTCTCACTGCTGCGGTCTCTCCCGTTGCGGAGCACAGGCTCCAGACACGCAGGCTCAGTGGCCATAGCTTACGGGCCCAGCTGCTCCGCGGCCCGTGGGATCCTCCTGGACCGGGGCACGAACCCGCATCCCCTGCATCAGCAGGCGGACTCCCAACCACTGCGCCACCAGGGAAGCCTGGGTTGTTGCTTCTTAAAAAAGAATCGCCAGAGATGTTTGGGGAGTGAGTGTTAAAAAGTTATATATGAATTTGCTATCACTTTCAAGGAGTTAATAGTCTAAAATGGAGCTTGCCTCCACATCACAAATATTTTGAGAATATATAAGATCTAAGCTTTGCAAATAGTGCT
Organism: Hyperoodon ampullatus; assembly: GCF_949752795.1. NCBI lineage: Eukaryota > Metazoa > Chordata > Mammalia > Artiodactyla > Ziphiidae > Hyperoodon > Hyperoodon ampullatus. The sequence continues at coordinate 190,477,873 of NC_136915.1, forward strand.
AAATTGTCAACTAAATTCTTTCATGTTCCTCCTTCATTAGTATTCAACCATAGAGTTTTCCAAGTAGAGAAAGTTCTTGAAATTATTTACATTCATTTTAATTGAGGAAGCAGTTTCAGATGTTTCAAAAGTTCCACATTTTGTGAGAGTATACAACATTAGTTTTCCATGAGCAATTAAATCAGAGCAATAACAATTATTTTTCTGTACAATTAAAAAATCTCTATTTCGAGAAAAAAGCCCTGGATGCTGCATGCTCCTTGCTTGTTTTCCAGGCCATCACTTTCCATTTTTATAGCTTTTAGTGCTCTTATTTTTAGCTAAAATTGTGTCATGTCTATCAAGTGTAATTTCCATATCTTTAACTTCCCACTTGTGTAATCAGTCTCCTGTGAATTTTTCAATTTCAGTTGAGGTCATTGTGGTCTGGATCACATCCAATTTACTACAAATGTCTCTGGCATCCTTTCCATGTAAGTCTGACATGTCGAATACACCTGTTCTTTGCCATCTTAGGAAAAAAGTAGATCTTAAGTGTTGAAATGTCTTTAATTTTTCTTTTTGATTTGCAAAAATTGGATGACAAATTTAAAATTATGAATGATCCAGTTTACTCTTTTCTTATTTTTGCATGTTTTACTTCTCAGTACTAGTAGTGTCATAAATACATAATAGAACATGTTTCAGGGTCTGTAAACAAAGAAAAATTAGTTGTTTAAAAAATTATTATACTCCCTTTTATATATTGTTGTGACATGAATCAATTCTTATAATTAAGGACTACAGATATCAGCCCTCATCCAATTCTAAATACCCTTACAAGCCTCGTATAAAATCTCAAAATTAATAGAAGCAGAAGCATTAGAAGCATTTTGTTATTTTTCTCAAAGAGACAAAGTGTAAGATGTTTAATATTTTTGAATGCTTTTTTCGAAATTGTGGTTACAGAGGCAATTAAACCTGCCTAAATTAAGCAATCCTGTCTCTTGGAAGGTTATTATGTCAAATAGAAAATCTCTTAAGTCAATTTATGAAGGATTAGATACCTGGAGGGAATATTTTATACTGTTAAATTAGCTTTCTCACAGGAGCTAGAGGAAAGTCAGATGAATGTCTTTTTATTTATAAATTGAAATCTCTAAACTGGATTTTATTTCTCTTATTAACCAACAGAAATTCTGATGTGCAAAGATTTTATAGACAATTAAGAAACAGTGCTAAGAGAAATCATAAGTATGAAACTTAACATCTCACAAACTTTAAGATACTGAGTTTATGCTAAACATATACAATTTAGTGGGAAACTAAATGACTACCAGACACCTCTAAAAGAGGGATCTGGTGTCCACAGATTGTAAATTGTCAGATGTTGTTTTGGGATTGTATTTTCCAAGATTATTTTTTAAATGAGCATAAAGTTGGCAATGTAGCATTTTTAAGAGACAACTTATTATTTAGGGATTTTAACCTATAGGTAATTTTGAAATCTATCTAGGCCACAATGAAGATAAAAGAAATAACTGTAACATGAAAAGAAGTATCTCAATTCTGCCCACCATTGTCTTTCCAGTACTAACACAGAATCCAGCACATTGAAAACATACAAAATATATTTGTTGAATGAAGAGAAAAGCACACACACACACTCACTCTCACACTCATACATGTACTCACTTCATATAATCATTCTTTCTCTACAGAGTTGTCCCAAAGACCCCAAGCTGGCTTCCACAATACTTTGATCAGCAGAGCTAATCCTGCTCCTATAGAGACCCTGTCCCCGTCCTTCCTCACTTACCAGAAATTCCAGCCATAACACTACAGAATGCCAGAGAGACCAGTCCCAAGTAGAATTGGAATCCATTATCTATTGAAACAACAATCAGGCTTAGGCTGATAATGCCAATTAACCTAATCACAAAAAGTCCAAGTTTCCCAGGTCATTTCTGATCATCAGGACTCTTACCCTCATAGTCAAGCTGTCCTGATTCTACATCCTTTCCTAGACTCGCAAAACTTTCAATGTGCTCTCTAGAAACTCAAATTTCCTTATAACCTTAAGTTCTTCTTTGAAAAATCCCTTCACTTCCCATAAATTACCTAGCCTACAGTTTGTAGAGACTCCTCTTGCTTATCATCACCCCCCAGGCCATTGTGACCACCTACTTCCTAGCAAGTTCCTGCTACCTTGATACTCACACCACCATGTCTATCTCCAACTACCATTTCACTAAAGTCATCCATACTTCTTTGACTCTATATCTGTATTCCCTTCTCTACTTTGTTTCTTGCATCCATTTAAATCAGGACTTCAGACATTGCCAAATCCAAAGTTCTATATTCCGTCCACAACCTACTCCACCCTCAAAACTATCTGATTCAGTCAATCATTCTTGAAACGTTTTCTTCACTTTGTCATGGAGACCACACACTCCTGTTTTTCTCCAACTTCACTTTCTTTCCTGAGCTTTAATGTCTTTATCATTTCACACTCTAAATATTATGATGTCTCATGACTTAGACCATGGACTTCATGTCTGTCCTCTTAAGTCATGTCATGAAGTCCCATACTCTTAAATTCAATTTAAAGATTAATGACCCCTAAATTTGTATATCAAGTCACATCTTTTTCCCTGAGGTCCACATGCATATATCCAGTACCGAACTTGATATCTCCATTGGCTGTCTAACAAGTGTCTCGAACTCAATAGATCCAACTATAGTTTATTGAACCCTGAACCCCGCTACTCCCCATCTTAAGGAAGGGCATCACCATTCACCCACTTGCCCAGGGAAAGGACCTTAGAGACTTTCTTGTATCCCCTTTATAAAATTTTTTTTATTGGAGTATAGTTGATTTACAGTGTTCTGTTAGTTTCAGGTGTACAGCAAAGTGATTCAGTTATACACGTACATATATCTATTCTTTTTCAAATTTGTTTTCCATTTAAGTTATTACATAATGTTGAGTAGAATTCCCTGTGCTCTAAAGTAGGTTCTTGTTCATTATCTATTTTATATATAGTAGTGTGTATATGTTCATTCCAAACTCCTAATTTAAGCCTCCCCCCCACTACCTTTCCTTTTTGGTAACCATAAGTTTATTTTCTGAGTCTATTTCTGTTTTGTAAATAAGTTCATTTGTATCTTTTTTTTTAGACTCCCTGTGTAAGTGATATCATATGATATTTGTCCTTCTCTGTCTGACTTACTTCACTTAGTATTTATGGTAATCTCTAGGTCCATCCATGCTGCTGCAAATGACATTATTCCATTCTTTTTTTCTGGCTGAGTAATATTCCATTGTATACATGTACCACATCTTCTTTATCCATTCCTCTGTCGATAGACATTTAGGTTGCTTTCCATGTAAATAGTGCTACATTGAACATTACGGTGCATGTATCTTTTCTAATTATGGTTTTCTCTGGATATATGCCCAGAAGTGGGATTGCTGGATCATATGGTAGCTCTATTTTTAGTTTTTTAAGGAACCTCCATACTGTTATCCATAGTGGCTGTACCTATTTACATTCCTACCAACAGTGTAAGAGGGTTCCCTTTTCTCCATGCCCTCTGCAGCATTTATTGTTTGTAGACATTTTATTGATGGCCATTTTGACTCGAGTGAGGTGACACCTCATTGTAGTTTTGATTTGCATTTCTCCAATAATTAGCAATGTTGGGAATCTTTTCACATGCCTCTTGGCCATCTGTCTTCTTTGGAGAAATGCCAAATTTAGATCCTCTGCCCTTTCTAGATTAGGTTGTTTGTGTTTTTGATATCGAGCTGCATGCACTGTTTGTATATTTTGGAGATTAATCCCTTGTCAGTTGCATCATTTGCAAATATTTTCTCCCATTCTCTGGGTTGTCTTTTCATTTTGTTTATGGTTTCCTTTGCTGTGCAAAAGCTTTTAAGTTTAATTAGGTCCCATTTATTTTTGTTTTTATTTTCATTACTCTAGGAGGTGAATCCAAAAAGATTGCTGCAATTTATGTCAAAGAGTGTTCTGCCTATGATTTCCTCTAATAGTTTTATAGTATCCATTCTTACATTCAGATCTTTGATCCATTTTAGGTTTATTTTTGTGTATGGTGTTAGAGAATGTTCTAATTTCGTTCTTTTACATGTATCCTTTCTTTTTCTCATTCCTTACATCTAATCGACCAGAAACTCTTACTCTTTCTTCAAAATATTTCCCAAATCTATTTTCCACCATTTCCATAGCTCTCATACTGTTTCACATCATTATTATTAATTATTTGGACTATTACATAGGCCACTTTACTAGACTCACTGTTTCTATTCTTTCACCAGTTTATTTACCATCGGGTAGTCAGAGTAACAATTTAAAAACATAAGTGGTTGGCCACTTGCCCCAATTTTTTATAATAGAAAACTACAGTAGAGTGTTAAATCCTTGTGATGATTAGAAGGTCATATGTAATCTAACCCTGGCTATTTCTTCTATCATGACCTTCAACTTCATTCCTAGTTTACATTGTTTACCTCTTTGTGGTATGTCCAGCAAGTCAACCACACTCTCATATCAGGGGCTCTGGAGGCTGCAAATCTTATCCACAGGTATCGCCACCACTCATTCCCTCAGCTGATTCTCATATCTGTACCCTTCTTCTCTGAGCACTCTAACTAAAATAGTAACACCTATCACCAGGCATAGCTCACTCACTTTTATTTTATTTTTACAATCAATCTCCATGGACCTCATTTGATTTGTTCATTGTGATAAGCTTACACCAAGAGCAGTGCCTCACATTAAAGGATTTCAGTACTTGTTATAATAATAAGTAAATAAAAATTACGTATTTTTCATATAACAGGTAGAAGGTTTTTCTCATAGGAATCACATAGTGAATTACTTTTACAGTAAGTGATTTTTTCTTCTGAAGCTTAGTATTTGGCAGGTATTTGTAGGGAGGACTTGAAATAAATCATCTGTAACTTATCTGTTCGGTATCAATATCTAGAAATAATTAGATGAATAAAATACACATTTTAATTTTGAATTGACTGCCCTTGTTAAAAATTAAAACTTAACATTTAAAAATAACTCCATGTGACTACTGTATACTATATTATTGTTTTATCAAATCATTTTGTAACGTGTACAACCAACATCTCTTGTACTCTGCTGAAACCAAACTGGGTGTAACACTGTTCTGACATGCTTTTGTACTTAGGAGGCTGCACCAAAAGCTATGGACACTAGACATTGTCTTATTTTTTTGTTTTATTTCCAGTAAAACAATACAAAACTGAGACTACTTGTGTAAATTAGAATGCCAGTTACAGACCAGAAGGGGCATGGAATGCTGAAAAGAAATATCTGTCTCACATAGATAACTAGAAAGAAACATCCACATCGTCACACACAATAGACTTTACAATTGGACCATGAATCCAACAGCCGCATGGCAAGTGGCATGTTTTTCACATTGAAAGAATTTATCTCTGTCCATATAATGGTCTTGATATGTGATGCAAGAATAACCACATGCCTTCTTGACCCAGCAAGCGAGCTATTTTAAAGTGTTTAATCTTTGGCTCATGTAACTTTCTAAGATGCAAATGCAATGAGCTTCCTCACGTTTCCTATTTACATTTTATGACATAATGATGTCTTGTAAAATATCTATATTTGATTCAGTGCAGTTATTGGAATATCAAGGAATTACTTCTCCCTCTAATGAAGAAAATGATATTTACACCCTATAAATGAGTATAACAAAAATAACGTGGCTATTATTTGAGAATAAAATCAAGTTACCTTTTTGGAGCTAATGGATATTTTAGATTAAAATATATAGATATAGAATATAGAATATAAAATATAGAACATGTGTCTTGGAAACTTTAGAAAGACATACTTACATTAGATATTCCAGTAGGGTTGGTTTTCTCCTATCAATACATGAATACATCAGTCACTACAAGCTATGTGCTGTCTAGTAGGTGACACTTTTAAACTGCAGGGACTGTTTCTTACTCATCACCTGGCACAGTGGCTAGCTCACAGGAGATACTTGTTAGTTGCTGAATAAACAAGGATCGTAAAAGAAGCACACACTATGTGCCCTAAGGAGCTGAGGTAGCATGTCAGAGACAATAAATAGCTCTGAAGAGAGGGTACTTGAGTCAGGCAGAAAAGAGTGCAGGCATTTTATATTTTCAATGACAATGACATGTACAAAGGGCTGATAGATGAAAAAGAAATGGCAGGTATAGGAAATGTTGAGTCATTGGATTTCTCCTTTGGTCCCTCTTCTCTGTCTTCTTCGACCACATCTCTCTGAGTCCATCTGGGGCAAGTTCTCTGCTTTAAGGGCTCATTGCAATTAGATTGGCCTCACCTGAGTAATCTAAGATACTCTCCCTATTCTAAAGTCCATCTCCTTAATTTCATCTACAAAATCCCTTCACAGATTAGTGTTTGAATAATCAGGGGGGTGGGGTTTTGGAGAGAAATCTGTCTGCCACCCTGAGTTTATATTTTAAAAGTAAAGTCCACATTTTTGGTGTGGTAGCTTCTTTTTTTTTTTTTTTTTTTTGGCTGCATTGGGTCTTTGTTGCTGCGTGCGGGCTTTCTCTAGTTGCAGCGAGTGGGGGCTACTCTTCGTTGTGGTGCGCATGCTTCTCATGCTTCTCTTGTTGTGGAGCACGGGCTCGAGGCATGCGGGCTTCAGTAGTTGTGGCTCGCAGGTTCTAGAGCACAGGCTCCGTAGTTGTGGCGCACGGGCTTAGTTGCTCTGCAGCACGTGGGATCTTCACTCCGTGTTCCCGGACCAGGGATCGAACCCATGTCCCCTGCCTGGGCAGACGGATTCTTAACCACTGAGCCACCAGGGCAGTCCCATTAGCTTTTAAAACTAATACAATGAGGAAATGTATTGCAGCACCTGCTAAATTTGAAAATTCAGAGGCAGACATAGTCATCCTGTGACTTGCTTTCCGGTGATTTGACATCTTGAACGGCTAGCCTATGCTAAGTCTACTGAATTCCATTGAAGTTATAGTATTTTTGGTGAATTTATGTAGTATGTTCATGAGAAAATAATTTTACATTCTCCTTCTCCTTGGCCTTTTCTTTCTTCTCTACCCACTCTTGTCCCCTTTCCACCATTCCTCATCCTCTGCCTCCTGCTTCTCCTCATCCTCCTTTTATTCACTCCTCATTGTCTTAGTTTTTTCTCCCCCTCCAATCAGTTATTATTTTAGACTATTTTTCTTGGTATTCCTTACACACATATTTTATGTAATTCTCACAAGTATTTTTTTTGGTGAGATAGGCATATTTGATATTATTGCTGCCTTCTTAGTATAAAGAAGTGGAGATAGCATTTTTACTTATTTTCTAAGCTGACTTTTGTTGTAAATGGGAGAGTAAAGTCTATAATATGGACATCTGCCCCATTACAATATTCTATCCACTATCTGATACTATTCTAATAAGGTTTGGTCTTTGAAGAGTAAAAATAAAAGCAGGTCAATTATTTATGTTATTAAATCTGTAGACAATAAACTTTACTGATATATATATACATATCTATGTATGTATGTTTATGTGTGTGTGTGTATATATATATATATATATATATATATATAAATAAAAAACAAAGTGCTGAAAAAGCTTAAAATCTAATTTGCGCAATAAGATATGAGACACAAAAAGTGAAGACTATATATTTAAGGGCTAAACGTAATGCTGTTAACTTTAAAATACCATAAGAGTTCAGAGAAAGTAAAGATGTGCTGTAGAAGAAAGTGAGTGATCAAATTCATTTAAGGTGAGATAGAGCGTGGAGTGTTTGTGGAAAAGAGAAGGGAATTGTAAATACAGCAGATGTTGAGGAAATGGAGAGAAACAGGTTAGAAAGATAAGATGAGACCAGAATATAAATTTCCAATAAAGTTAGAGAGGGATTTGTAAAGTCTCAAATCTCATATCATCAATTAATTTTGCTTTCTGCCACATTGAATGGTTGAGTTTAAACACATACCATCAGCATCTCATGTCTAGTATAGGCATTGTTGTGTCATAAAATAGCATATGACAGTAGCATAAAGAAAAGATTAGAAAAGGGCCTGGTCACATTGTAAACTGAATAAACTTTGAATATCCTCTGACTATATATCCTGAATTGTTCATATTTTAGCTGGTGCCTTTATCAAGTAAGAGCTTAATACTACCCAAAGAAATATGATGCAGAATTTTATCTTACCTGTTGGGATGTCCACGTAAGAGAGAAATCATACTTAAAAAAATTAAAACAACCTGCATTCTGGTGTGGAGGATCCACCTTCAGAGAGAACTAAATTGTCTGTAATATAATAGGTAACAGAAGAGTATGTATCTAAAAATATTCTAACCCTAAATATATCTTCTCTACACAAGACACTGTGTTTCATCCAGTTTGTCCACATAGTATTTTTTTTTTTTACCTTTTACTTTCATTTGATTTTACTCTTACTTTTTGTCATATCACCCATAAAGTGTTTTCTCTTTTTTTGAGGTATAATTCACGTTTAAAAAATCTGTGGTTTTATGAGATTTCTCAAACATATGTAATCATGTAACCCACTGTCCAATTAAGAACTGTTAAGTCCAATAGAACATATTCACCAATGTACTTGTTTATCATTACATTTCTAATTAGTGGCACTTAGCCTGTTTTCTATCACAATAGGTTAGTTTTGCCTTTTCTAGAAAGTCATCTAAATGATAGCTTACAATGTATGGTCCTCTGCATCTGACTTATTTTGCTCAGTGCAGTATTTTTGAGATTCATTAATGTTCTTTTGTACACCATCCCTTTCTCTGTTCCTTGTATTGATAAGTAGTATTCCATTTTATGAATATACCAAAATTTTATTCATTCTCCTGCTGATAGAGGATATGCTGTTACCAGTTTTTATCTATTAGGGATAAAGCTGTTCTGAACATGCTAATACAAGTCTTTGTGTGGATATATGTTTTCATTTCTTTTGGGCAAATACTTAAAAGTGATTGCTGGGTCCTAGGGTACATATATGTTTAACTTTAAAATAAACTGATCTTACAAAAGGATTGTAACACTTTATTCTTCCACCAGCAGTGTTCAAATATCTGGTTGCTTCATCTCTTCACCAATATTTTGATTTTGTCAGTCTTTCAAAGCTTAACCATTAGAGGGACTGCAGTGATATTTCATGGTAGTTTTAATTGGCAAGTCCTAATGATAACTAATGTTGAGCATATTGTACCTAGCCATTTGCCTATCCTTCTATGCGAAGTGTCCATTCCATTATTTTGCTCCATTTTTAATCAGGTTGTCTTTTTAATTATTGAATTGTAGGAGTTATTTATATATTTTGAATATAATTCCTTTGTCAGACATACAGATATTTCAAGCAATTTATTCAAGTTTCAGATTTTCATTTTTCCAAGAATTCATGGGAATTTTAATTAAAATTTTTTCCAGTTTAATTGACATATAATTGACATCCAGCTCTGTATAAGTTTAAGGTGTATCCTACACCTTACAAGTCAGTGATTTCTCTCTCCTACCCCAAGCTTCTTTGTGAAACTTTATAATTTTAGCTTTTATGTTTAGATTTATGATAAATCCAGATTAATTTTTGAGTACTGTGTAAGACAGGGTAAATGTTCATTTTTTTCTCCATTCAGTTGATCGATTAAAATCTATCGAACTACATACATTTGCCTATTAAATTGCTTTGATCCTTTTATCATAAATCAGTTGACAGAATTGTGTGTGAGTCTATTTATGGATCATATTCTGGTCCATTGATCTATTTGTCTATCTTTATACCATCACCACAATGTCTTGTATACTGTAGTTTTATAGTAATTCTTGAAATCAAGCATGTGATCTTTGGTATCACCATATAATTTTATTCTTTATTGTTTTAATGTACTGAATTATACACACATACACGTATTTCTTTTTTGAAAGTTGAAGCAAACTTGCATTCTAGAATAAACCCCAGTTTTTGATCATTCATGATGTATTATCTTTATATATGGCTGGATTTGATTTGCTAATAATTTATGAAGAGTGCTCACATCTATAATCATGAAGGGAATTCGTATATTTGTGTGTGTGTGTGTTTGCCCGTGCATGATGTCTTTGTCAGGTTTTGGCACCAGAGTTATGTTGGCCTTATAAGATTTATTAAAAATCTTTCTTCCTTCTCAATTTCCTGAAAGAATTTCATTAAGATTAGTACTATTCCTTCATTAAATGTTTGATAGAATTAATCAGTGAAACCATCTGTGTCTGATGTTTTCTCTGTGTAAAAGCTGTGGTTACGAATACAGTTTATTTTACAGTTTATTTTACAAATATATGTCTATTTAGGTGTTCTTTTTCTTATTTTTATTAAATTGTGTTTTCAAGGAATTAGTCCAGTTTTGGGTTGCTCAATATATTGATATGAAGTTTTTCATAACCTTTCTTTAATATTATTTTAATATTAGTGAGATTGTTCTTGAGGTATGTTCTCTCATTCCTGGATGCTTTTATTGTGTTATATTTCCATTTTTCCTCATCAGACTTGCTACATGTTTATCAATTAAAAAATGGACTTCTGTCTTTGTTGATTTTTTTTCTACCTTTTTTTCATTGATTTCTGATCTTCATTATTCCCTTCCTTCTACTTACTTTAGGCTGAAGTTGCTCCCTTTTTCTTACATTCTTAACTGGATGCTTAGATAATTGAAATTATGTTTTTCTTCTCAATATTATCATTCTAAACAAAAAAGTTTATTTAAATGCAACATTAGCTGCATCTTTTACATTTACATTGAAATTTCATTATTATTTAGTTCAAAATATTTTCTAATTTCCCTTATTATTTCTTCTTTGATTCATAGTTGACTTAGAAATGCTTATGTGTTTTTAAAAATTTGAGGGTTTCAAAATATCTCTTTGTTTATGATTTATAATTGTGCTGTGAATTGAGAACTTACATTATATGTTTGAATACCTGGGAATTAATGTAATTTCTTATGGCCCACCATATAGTCTTTCTAACTAAATATTTTCTGTGCATATAAAAATATTCAGTGTTATGCAGTTTTAGGGTATAGCGTCCTTATACATGCCAATTCGATTAAGTTGGTTGATAGTGATGTTCAAATTTTCCATATTATTAATTATTTTTTACTATAGATTGTCTCAATCACTTAGGAAAAAGTATTTAATTTTTCAAATACGGTCATGAATTTGTCTGTTTTACCCTTTATTTCTGTCAGTTTTTAGCTCATCAGTCTTGGAGCTCTGTTATTAGGTTCCTGTAAAATTAAGATTTTTATGTCGTCTTCCTGAAGTGATTCTTTTTTCACTATAAAATCTCTCTCTATATATATGTCTGTTAAATATCTTTATCCAGACATCTTTGATAACAATTAATAAATCCACATTGCTTTCTTATGCTTACTGTTTGCATGCTATATATTTTTTGTGCTTTTCCTTTTAACTTTAATGTTTGTATATGTATAACACATCTATTTTAAATAGTTTGTAGTTGTATTTTGCTTTTCAATTCAATCTGACCATCTCTGTCTAATTGTAATGTTTAGTTCCTTTACATTTAATGAAATTATAGAAAATCTGGGGCTTACATCTACCATCTTGCCATATGTTTCCTATATTTCTCATTATTTTTATGTTCTTATTTTACTTTTTCTTTCTTCTTTTGTATTAATCAAATTTATATATATATATGTGTATATATATATATATATATATATATATATATATATATATATGTATTTTTTTTGTGGTACGCGGGCCTCCCACTGCTGTGGCCTCTCCCGTTGCGGAGCACAGGCTCCGGGCGTGCAGGCCCAGCGGCCAAGGCCCACGGGCCCAGCTGCTCCGCGGCATGTGGGATCCTCCCGGACCGGGGCACCAACCTGTGTCCCCTGCATCGGCAGGTGGACCCTCAACCACTGCGCCACCAGGGAAGCCCCTATATTTTTATCTTAGTATTCAATTTCATTTGCCATGGACTTTGTAAGTCATAACTTTTTGTTTTATTATTCTACTGGTTGTTGTAGGAATTGCAATTTAAATCCTTATTATAGACTACCACAAATTAATAAAACAAACAAAACAGATGCCTACCACTGTTACTGCAGTGATAACTTGAAAATGTGATCAGAATAAGGTCCGTAATTGACTTATAAAATCACAGTAGGGCTTTTTCCTTTTGATAATATCATATTAATTCTCAAGATGAGAGAAATATGAAATCTGTTTAAAAATTTTAAAAGTAGTTATTTGAAAACATTAGAGAATAGACAATAACTTATTCCAGAAAGGAGCACAGTTCATTAGTGTGAGCACTACAGTTTATGCTGCCTTTTCCATGCTGGGAATTTGCCAATTTTTCCATGGTACACAGAAACTGCATAGATAATAATGACCTAAACTTTGTGGCAGGCTTACTAGATTGGAGACTATAAAATAGAATTTAGGGCTATCAGGGAACCCAGGATTGGAAGAACCTATTATAAAGGAAGGAGTTTATGAATTGGAAATAATTAAAATAAAAATAATCAAATTCTCTATTACGAGAGCAAAAAAGGCAAACTGCAGTTTGAGACTAAATATCTGGAAAAGGTTTGATGTTAGGAATATATAATTTACTCTGACAAACCAACAAGAAAGAGGAAGACAACCCAGTAGAAACATGGACAGTGGACTTGAAATCATCACTTTGCAAAAGATAATGCCAAGTGTTCAGTAGTGACTAGGAGGGGTCTTGTAGGATGCTACAAATATGCAATGTCTTGTGTTACACTTGTGTATTCAGTGTGTAAAAAGTTATTGACCAGTACAATCATGATTTGTGTCATTTTCTGAAGCTTTGTTGCACTTCAAAAAAGTGCTGTGAAAACATAAGTATTTTCCAGTTGCTTTGTCAATGGAATGATGTGCCTCACATCGCAGCCCTCATTTTTTCTTTTTTTGACTGCAAACTTAGGTAAGAATCAGTTGAACTGAATTTTCTGTATCATAATTTTATTTTTTCTTTTAATATAATCATGTACTCATGACTTTTTCAGGCCTAATTGCATTCTTTTTTTAAAAAAAATTATTGAAATATAGTTGGTTTCCAGCGTGTTAATTTCAGGTGTACAGCAAAGTGATTCAGTTATATACATACATATATATATATATATATATATATATATATATGTATACATATTCTTTTTTAGATTCTTTTTCCTTATAGTTTGTTCAAGATATTGAGTATAGTTCCCTGAGCTATACAGTAGGTCCTTGTTGGTTATTTATTTTATATATAGTAGTGTGTATATTTTAATCTCAATCTCCTAATTTATCCCTCCCTGCAGTTTTCCCTTTGATAACCATGTTTGTTTTCTATGTCTGTGAGTCTATTTCTGTTTTGTAAATAAGTTCATTTGTATCATTTTTTTAGATTCCACGTATAAGAGATATATGATATTTGTCTTTTTCTGTCTGACTTCTCTTAGTACGATAATCTCTAGGTCCATCCATATAGCTGCAAATGACATTATTTTATTCTTTTTTATGGCTGAATAATATTTCATTGTGTATACGTACCACATCTTCCTTATCCATTCATCTGTCAATGGACATTTAGGTTGCTTTCATGTCTTGGCTATTGTAAATAGTGCTGCTATTCACATTGGGGTGCATGTATCTGTTCAAATGGTAGTTTTCTCCAGATATATGCCCAGAAGTGGGATTGCTGGATCATATGGTAACTCTATTATGTAATTACTCACTTTTTGTTGTTCAGATTTTGAGTATTAGCCATTAGCAGACTTCTCTCATATTTGACAAATCTATCCTTGAATTTATCATGAATTAATTCATACCTAGACATTATTTAAAGTGTTTTTCCCCTTTTGATGCTGACTAAAACAAAAATTTCCCCATGTTTATCTTGCATTTTCCTGCTACAAACATTAAACTAGTTACTGACCACCCACTTAGAGATGAATAGTGAGAGAGGGCACTTATTAATCTTTGTATGTGGATACCTGGAATAGTGCAGGTGTACATGTGGAATGCTGTCACTTTAGTAATGTAGCATAACATTACATGTGTTTTTCGAAATGCTCTGAGTTCAGGTTGATTTTCCAACCTTTTCTGAGCTCACTGTCTTTCCTTGCTCTAAGACTATTATTTCAGTTTTCCCTCTCTAGTTCAGCAACGTATCATCTGCAGTCATACAAATAATTGAACAAATATGTTCAGTTTCAATTTTAGCCAAAATTCAAATTAATTTATTTATTTCCTCCTTTAAGAAGTATTTATGAAGAATCCTCTGATTATTGTCCAAATACACAGTTCTAGATGAACTTCCTCATTGCCATTAGCAAGCAAATGTTAAAAAAAAATTCCATTCTGCCTCTGTGAGAACACCAGATAATTTACAGACATAAAATTTCCTTTATCAGAGCTCTATTCCCATATAATTAGCGGATAACAGCAATAGAAAGGGAAAGAAAAAGATAAGATTTTGAAATTCTGTGGAAAATATTGCCATTTAATTCTTTATTTTCTTGGAGGAACAATAATTATTTTAAAATGTTTGAAAAAATAGACCTATAGCTATGTCTTTTACTACTAATAATATAATATATTGAAGAAACAAGCATAGATCTATCCTTAAAATAGGCAGCAATTCCCTACTGTTTTATGGATGATTTCTGTGAAAATTTCAAGTAGCAGATAATTTCTCCATTTATTTTCTTTTAACACCTTAGAAGGTTATCCTCCACATAAGTAAAATCAATAACAGTTCTCTTAACTATTTATCTACATTGTCTTAAAACCATTAAAATTCAGTTAATTGTGGCTCACCCTTAAAATCATGTGCAGCATAGTAAATCAATGCAGTAACATTTATATATTCATCTATTTTCCCAAAGGAACTTTTAAAAAGTGCTTCCTGTAGTTTAAGTATGGAGGTTTCATTGATTAAATGTAGTTCCAGTGTTTTAATTGAAGAGAGTCTGTTTCAAATAGAAACTTATTTCTGAGGCCAAAGTTCTGAATGCAGTTTTTAAAAACCAAATTTATTTGCAAACCATAGAATTCTAAATCTCAGTTCCTTTTCATAAGAGAGGTTGTTGCATAGACTGCTACTTGCCTATTCAATATCTTTTCTCCCTTTTCTTACTTAAAACAAAACAGATTTCATTCTGAGTAGGAGTGATCTCCATTTAAGAGCCTAAATTTTGCAGCCTTTCTTGCAGCTAGGAATGATCAATGAGAAGTAAGTGGAAGTTGTGATTTAGAGCATCCTTAAATGAGCTTGCTCACCTCAGTATTATGCTGTTTTTCTTTTATTCCCTTGTATCATTTCTTTGCCTGGGATATTGGTGTGATGCTTAGAGCTTCCAAAGCCACCTCTGATCATGAGGTACATGTGAAAATCAAAACTAAAGATCATGGAGCAGAAAAGTAAAGGGAGTCTGGATCCCTGAAGACCACATAGCTGATATGACAACTCCGAATTACTTATCCCTGGCCTTTCTGGACATAAATAAAATAAAACAAATAAACCTCTACTTTTCTTAAACCACTTATTGGGGTTTCTGTTAGACAACACCTGAACCTCATCCTAACTGAAACAAAGGTCTGTTAAAAGACAAACAATGTGGAGGGAGGGATAAATCAAGAGATTGGGTGAACACAGACACACTACTATATATTAAGATACATAACCAACAAGGACCTACTGTATAGCACAGAGAACTCTACTTAATATTCTGTGATAACCTATATGAGAAAAGAATCTAAAAAAGAATGAATGTATGTATATACATAATATATATGATTCACTTCGCTGTACACCTGAAACTAACACAACATTGTAAATCAACTATACTCCAGTAAAATGAAAATATTAAAAAAAGACAAACAAATAAATAAATAACGTTTGGCTCCCGCACACGTTAAAACAAGGCTGGCGAGAATTAAATCAATATGTTATTAATGTTTTTTCTTTGCTGTGAGATCTACCTGCTTTTGCCTAATTCCTACACACGCAAACACATTTCCTTTTTCTTTACAGAAAGAGGTAGATAAGTGACAATTTATATGAGCCTGTCTCTGCTTCAGTGTTACCCCTTTGCACATCTGTAATCTTGGCAGTTATTCAGTATTTGTCTAGAAATTTGTCAACTACCAGTCTAGCTGGTGTTGAAGGCGCACTTTCATGACACACATTACTGTGTGTGATGTCTCCACCCCATCATAATCAGGCTTTATTTCCCTTAAACCCACATTTCTCAGCTGCTAGTTCCTTATTTCAAAACTCCCTGGAAAGCCTCTGATGCTAGAATTCACAAAAGTAGTCTGAACATTTTAACTCTGGTCATTTAAGATTGTAATTTATTGTCAATTCAGGGAAATAAACAAGTTGGGCTCACGGGAGAAGTGGATTTAGGCCATTAAAGCAATTCCTTCTTTTCTTTTTTTTTTTTTTTGCGGTACGCGGACCTCTCACTGCTGTGGCCTCTCCGTTGCGGAGCACAGGCTCCAGACGCGCAGGCTCAGTGGCCACGGCTCACGGGCCCAGCCACTCCGCGGCATGTGGGATCCTCCCGGACCGGGGCACAAACCTGTGTCCCCTGCATTAGCAGGTGGACTCCCAACCACTGCGCCACCAGGGAAGCCCAAGCAATTCCTTCTTTATTTCCCAACAATGCTGTTGTGATCTTTTCATAAGGATGGCACAGCCTCTGGTGACATCTGGTTTCCCTGTGATTTCCCACCATCCCTCTAGAAACAGTTTAGCCGCTGTCTCAGTTACATTTTGATATCTTGAGCGTAGTCACTAAGATATAGTGTAATATAATGGAGTCTAGTGTAGTTGGAATGTGTGTATGCATGTTTCTTATTAAGATTATACCTAAGTATTTTTAAACATTTTGTTTTATTTTATGAATGGAATTTCCCATCACACGTTTTCAATTAATTATTGTTTCTTTGCATAAGAAAATATTTCAATATATTCATATTTATTTTCTAATTAAATGAGCTCTCTTCTATTAATTGATTTTTTTCCTGTTTCTCTTAAAAAAATTTTTTTTTATATTGGAGTATAGGAGATTAACAATGTTGTGTTAGTTTCAGGTGTACAGCAAAGTGATTCAGTTATACATATACATGTATCTATTGTTTTCAAATTCTTTTCCCATTTAGGTTGTTACATAATGCTATGGAACATAGTCCCCTGTGCTATACACTAGGTCCTTGTTGGTTATCATTTTAAATATGGCAATGTGTACATGTCAATCACAAACTCCCTAACTATTCCTCCCCCCCACCACACGCACCCTTCCCCTTTGGTAACTGTAAGTTCATTCTCTAAGTCTGTGAGTCTGTTTCTGTTTCCCTTGATTTTCTTGTGAGACAAGTCTATTAGGTGCAAGTAATTTAGATTTCTTCTTTTATTTCTAAGAATTCTCTTATTGCATTAGCCAATACTTCCAACAGCACATGACAATCAACATTCTTATTTTGTTCATAAATTTAATGTATTAAATTTTATTTAGTTTTATTTATAAATTAAATATAAATTTCATTTAATATTCTGTATTATTTTAAACAATACAGAAATAAAATCATGTAGCAATACATTTATAAAAGTAGAATTCAGAGGGCAGAGTGGATACATAAAAATTGAATAACTAAATCTGAGGAAATTAAGTTATCTCAGTTTCATATGATGTAAAAACGTCTACAATTTATCTGCTTAAAAAAATCCACCATATTCTCCAAAATCAATCTCTCTTTACCAAAAAGTCTCACCTGATAGTCAAAAGAAATATATTCCCCTTATCTTATACAACTGTTGATTCTGACTTTTATTTCTACATTAGCAGTTATCTCATACTTTTTGTTTTAGTTATTTTGAAATATTTATGTGCCATCATTGGATTGTAAAGTGTTCAGAACTATAAATAATGCCCTATAATTTTGTGTTCATCACAGTACCTAGCTTTAGTGCCTTGTACATAGTAGATATTCAATATGTGTTTACGATGGTGAATATTGATTGTTGTTTATTTCGCAAAATTCAAACAAGAGTCATATTATCATTGTCAGCAGCAGCATCTTTCTACCGAAATATGTTGGAAAGTTAATTTTCTATGACTCTAAATGGTCTGAAAAGTTCTACAAATACAGAATCATGAAAAATGTAAAAAGGGTAGAAACTATTTTGGGGGACTATTTTTTTATCAAATGATATTTTTAATGTGAGTTGAAAATGTGAGTAGGTTATGTATTTTTGAGTATTGCCCAATATGTTTAAAATAAAGTGCTCTTATCTAGAATTTTTTCTGAGCCATTTTTAAACTATCAGGGCAAATTTTTTAGGTAAAACTGTCCACTGTATTATAATTATGATCTGAACAATAAATACAAGAGGTATCTTGTAGGAAGAAGATATATTTCTTTGTCCAGAAGACACTTACATTTCTAGAAGAGAAGGATTAAGGACTCAGGGCCTTTCTTGCTCAAGGGTGCCTTCGTTTTGTCTCCTGACTTGGAGGTTTTAGGCCGACCTCCTGGGAATGCATCTGAGAGTGAATGGGTATCAGAAGCAGCAGCCACTTTGACTAAAGCAATAAAAGACATGAAGCATATCGCTCTTCCTTGTACAAAAGACTCAGGGTAGAAAGGAGTGTAAAACTTGTCTCAATTTTTTGGAATTAGAAAAAAATCTATAAACTGCCTTTAAATGGCCTTATGACCTTAGAGTTTTTCTTGACAAACGACTTTATTTTGACTCATTTTATACACGAGAAATCTGAATTGCAATTAAAGTGTCTTATCCGAGATCAGTATTGATAAGGGGAAAGCAGAGCCATGATTGATATAAACCTCAGTTCCCCTGACTGCCAGTACAGAGAACTTTGTGTTCAGTGAAGTCCATGGAATACTACTTCCACTATTTATCATAATAACCATTTGCTGAAAAAAATCACTGTAAGTAGTTCCATAGATTATTTCATTGGATTTTCAAAACATGTGTTGACTTGTATACTGATACACTATATATAGATGAAAGAAAACTTTTCTAAGGAATTTTAGGTAAAATTTTCCAAGGTCACATATCTGTCAAGTGGGAAGGTTGAGTTACAGTTGTAAGAAAAGTAACTAGCTTATTTATTAAAAGTTTAGAATTCAGTTGTATCTGAATTTGGAAATTTAACTAATACACATTTAATTTTCAAATTTCTATTACCTGTATAAATAATGAAAGAAGTCCTAAAAATTCATTAATTTGTGACAGTACTGCCTTGCACACATATCTTTATCAGTCGTGTGAGGTCTGCAGGAATGGAGATTTGTTCTGAGTTAATTCTATGGGAATACCATTTCTAAATTTATACATGCTGTAGCTGAGTGATTATAAGCAAGCAAGCTAGAGAACGACACTCCCTCATCAAAAGAACCCGACAAACTTCTAGCATATGGAAGGATTTCTGCACTACAAGTTATTCTGAGAGGGAAACACATGATTTATAAATACTGTCAAATAAAATATGCATTTCCAAATGCCAGTAATATGGCAAAATATGTCATATCGCATAGATAAAATGCCCTTCCACACCTTCTTATAGTCACTTCCTGATGTAATCAATCTACTTTGCAGTCGGACCAATTCAAGTTCATATCTGATTGCACCGTTCATAATCTGTGTGGTCTGGGGTGAGTTCCTTGACCTCTCCTGGTCCTCCTCCTTTTTCTTATCTATAAAATGTGAATAATAATAACTTCTGCATGGGGTTGTTGTAAGATTCAAGTTAGATAATATCCATAAGGCAGTTAGCCCAGTGCCTAAAATCCAGCATTCAAAAAGTGTTACCTCTCGGGCCTCCCTGGTGGCGCAGTGGTTGAGAGTCCGCCTGCCGATGCAGGGGATACGGGTTCGTGCCCCGGTCTGGGAGGATCCCATATGCCGCGGAGCGGCTGGGCCCGTGAGCCATGGCTGCCGAGCCTGCGCATCCGGAGCCTGTGCTCCGCAACGGGAGAGGCCACAACAGTGAGAGGCCCGCATACCACAAAAAAAAAAAAAAAAAAAAAAAAAAAAAAAAAAGTGTTACCTCTCATCTTTCTTCTGTAAAGCTATTACAAATATTTCTCATGAATGTATACGGGAAATCCCAGGCTGAAGAAGGAAAAGTCTCTAGTTTTCTCAGTAGGAAACTTTATGCGTCTATTTGTGAGCAGGATTATCACACAAAAGATATAATCAGTAATCATATCTCACCTATTAGATTGGTGCACATCCAAAAGGTATTTGACAATACCTCTGTGGCTGGGTTGTGAGAAAAGAGCCAGTATCATAGAGTGTTGGTGGATGTAAAGTGTTAAACCTCCATGGAGGGCAATTTGACACTTTCTAAAAAAACTTAGCAATACATACATTCTTAGACTCAGTTATTTATGTATCTATAAATGGCAAATTGGCTTACATGATTATGGAGGCTGAGAAGTCCCATCATCTGCCATCTGTAAGCTGCAGAACCAGAAAGCCAGTGATGTGATTCAGTTTGCATTCAAAGGCCTGAGAATCAGGGGAGTCAGTGGTGTCAATCCTAGACGGAGGGCCAGAAAAGATGAGATGAGATATATCTGCTCATGCAGTGAGGCAGGAGAAAAGGGACCAATTCCTTCTACCTCTGCCTTTTGTTCTGTTCAGTCCCTCCACACTGGGAAGGACAGTCTATTTTACTGAGTCCAGTGATTCAAACGCTGATCTCATCCAGTAACACCCTCACAAATGCATCCTGAAATAACGTTTAATCTGGGCACCCTGTGGCCAGTCAAGTTGATGGTTAACCATCACAATGCATATCTATGTATATACGTATATATATGTATATACATAGAAAGATACCTACGTATCTATATAGATATTATATATCTATATATTTCTATCTCTATCTATCTATGACTCCAAATGGTGACAGTGAAATAGATAATAGTGTGAGTGGGTGTTTAAACAAGGGGAAAAGATAACATTTAAATTTTCTTGTTAATACAGAAAATAATTTGGGGGAGATACACAAGAAGTGAATGGGAGTGGGATACACAAAAAATGAGCGGGACCTAAGGTTGGGAGAAACTTTTCAGTTTGCCATTATAATTTTTAATGTGTTTGATTGTAAGTACATAGAATTTGAAGATTAAGGAAAGGTAGAGAATCAGTAGAAGGCTTCTCCAGCAGCAGCGAGAAACCATACTCCCATAGAGTTTTTATTTGAAGTGGTCACTTGGATAGGAAATACCTTTTTAAAATCATGTGGATATAACTTAAACTCTTTTAGCCTTCCTTTTTAAAAAAATTGTTTGAACTTCATAGTGTGTTGCATATCATTTAAATACTTTAATTGTTTGAAAATAGGTATCTTTCTGACACATTTAATGCTCTGCACATAACTAAATGCAAGTAGTCAACTAATGAAGATAAGGTGTACATCAAATGAGGTAATGTGCTTCTGTTTATAAAACAAAATATGGCTATAACTTGGTAGGTCCCTGTTGTGACTTTGTTAAATTAGCATTTGTTAAGTAGAGGCTAGGGGTGTTGGATGGTGAGCCTGGGTTCAATAAAATACCACAAAGGAAGTAGAATAGAGGTTGTTATTCAGAGGTCCTAGAGGAAGTACATGTCAAGCTTGGGGTGGGGGGGGCCCAGGGGGAGATCAAGGCAGGGTACAGGCAGAGAGAGACAGAACCTGGGGAGCATGGCTTCATTAGGGTCCAGGGTTGGAGTACTTTGGGGTTCCTAGGCTAAAGCTGGATTGGTCAATTCAAACCAAAAAGAGTGGGGTTCTGGTAAGCTTTGTGGGGGTCTTATCTAAGAAGCACACAAGGGGAAGGACCTGGGAGGCAGGGAGACTCTTTACCACAAAGGCCTTTGGGGGAATCATATAAGGAAATTAATTCCAAAGCCCAAATCCTATCCTTAACCACTTCACAATGAATAAAATCAGAAAGTGTGTGTTGATGTAAAAGAGTCAAAAAATATTTGAAAAACAAGACAAATCTCCAAGAGTCTGTACATATTTTTTTTTTTCCTTTTTTTGTTGGAATATTGCTGTAACTACTGTTGCTTAAAATAAAGTGGCCGGTAGTTGAGACTGGGGTGTTCGACTATGCCGTAAATTCTGTTCTCTGATACTTGTGGGGTCAACAATGCAAGGAGGAAATTCAGTATTTAACAAGGGCCACTCTGAGGCTAACATCATACTAAATATTTTTCATATGTTATCTCATTTAATTTTCACAATTATATTAGATAGTATCTACTCCCATTGCAATGAAAAGAAAATTGAGGCAGAAAGGGGATAAGAAATCCTCCTTAGGACCCGTAGACTGTAGGTGATGGAGCAGGAATTCAGGTCTATTTTTTCTTAAAGCCTTGTTTCCCCCCACTCTTCATGATATCCTCTATACATTTGCAGTAATATTTTTCTTAATCTTCTACTCAACTACAAATATATATAAAGGATGTTTTTTAGATATTTTTATTTAAAATATTTATTTATATTTCATCAAATAAGTAATTTTAGAGACCTAAATAGAACATGTTCTCAACTTTTAAGCACTAAAATTCCAAACATATTTTGTCAAGGTGTTAGAAACTTGGACCAAAATTTGTCCGAGGAAAAACATTACAACTCATAGTTAAGACGTGTTGTTATTCCACAAAAGCTGATAAGGTAGCTGGCCAAATATGGTCATAGGACCATACAACTTAACAGCCATTTAGAAAAAATATTTTTTCATATTTCACTTGCAATATCTGGGGACATGTCTTTTTACCTCAACCTGAAGTTTGGGAACCCATGTCCATCCCATCCCCATAATTTTGTGCAGGGAACAAACTCCCTTCCAGGATAAGCATTAGTGAGAGCAGAGAGTGAACATGTACATATCGGGGAGAAGAAACTGAGGACAATGTGTTTCATACTGATACTCATATTTTTTGGTCTGATGGGTGTTTCTAAAATATTCCTATGATCATAAAAATGTTAATATATCTCAGAGGTAAAAGTTAAAGATTTCAAATAAAAATAGTTATTCCAGAAGCAGTGGCTCCACCCTTCCTTCAGAAAGGGGCAGGACTACTTATAGGTGAAGTGTTCATAAAAAGGGGCCTGCTTGGGGTAATTTAATCTATTTTAAAACCTTCTGTCCATTTTATTTTTACCCAGAGGTTGGGTCAAGTAAAGCAATTTTCTTATAGGTAACTGAATTTTCCTATTTTCTATGAAAGGAACATATTGAGGCAATCAAATAGATATATAAAATAGATGAGAAACAACTCAAAATGAAACAAGAAGTACACTGAAACCTAGGGAAAGCAGCATTCTTGGCTGCCAAATAGTTTTAAGTGTTATGGAATAAAAGCCATCAAAAACATTTCCTTTATAATGAACAGCTACTAGCTGAAATCAAACTTTGTGTGTATGCAGAAAGCTTTTGCTGTGGTCCTTATGGGTAGAGTAATAGTCAAAATGATTCTGGTAATTGAAATTAAGTAGGCCGTACAGTTCCCAACTGCCACAACAAAAACATTTTGGAAAATTGGATCTCTCACACAAGCTAAAATATGTAGCAATTTGTTTTTATGGAAATTATATTTGTAAGCTTGGTGTTAAACTGAAGGCAAGGTCCTAGCCTAGACCTCTCTTCAGATTTACCATATCCAAGTAAATTAACCTATTGAAAATTCTTCATTTGTTTAAATTGGTTCATTTAAGAAGTTGTAAAAGCCTTTATTAAAGAACCTTCTCTAAGGTTCTTTACATTTCTATATAGTCTGGATAGACTATATAATTCATTACCCTGTGGCCACATTTCCAAATGTAGTTAATAAGGAACAGACCCTGCTATCACAGTTTAATATGTATAATTGGGGGAGAGGGACATGTTTGCATGTATTTGAAAGAGCTGTTGAAGTATTATAATTCATCAGAGAAACTAGAATTGGGAACCGGCTTGTTATGTACCCCACAAGACCAACTTCTAAGGACAGAATCAAGCAGGCTCTGTATCCTGTGTTTTCCATTGGGATTTACTGTTGTCATTGAGAGGGGATCAGAGGACAAGGTGGGAGATGGATAGGGCACCTATTCCCCTAGTTTCTCCCTGCTGGGCTAGAGTTTGCCAGTGGCTAGCCCTGTTCCTCTACCAGAGGGTTCTCTCAAGTGGCCACTCTCCTATAGCTACAGCTATCTCTGGGTCTGTATATGTACAGAGGACAGTGTAAAGACACAGTGAGAAGACAGCCATGGACAGGCTGAGGAGAAATGCTTGGAACAGACCTTTCCCTCACAGCCCTCAGAAGGAACTAACCCTACTAATACCTTGATCTCAGACTTCTGGCTTCCAGGACTGTGAGAAAATAGATTTATCTGTATCTGTAGATTCCACATCAGTTGATTCAACCAACTATGGGTCAAAAATATTTGGAAAAAAATTCCAGAAATTTCCAAAAGGCAAAACTTGAATTTGCCATGCACCAGAAACTATTTACATAAGTACAGAAGATTTAAATTTTACAGGAGGCTATGCATAGGTTATATGCGAATACTGTGCCATTTTGTATAAGATACTTGAGCATCCCTAGATTTTGGTACCCAGTGGGGGTCTTGGAACCAATCCCCCAAGGATCTGAGGAATAACTGTGTGTTGTTTAAGCCACCCAGTCTGTGGCAGTTTGTTCTGGAAGGCTTTGTAAACCAATACACATTCTCCTTCTCTTTGCCCCTTGAGACCTAGGCATGGTAACAGCTTTCCGTTATTGGAAATGAACTTGAGATAGGCTAATAAATATACTATGGAAGGGTGCTGAACAAGAACCACACCATACAGTGTATTCACATTCGAATGTTCAGGGAGAATGTAATAACCTAAGATTGCTTGAAGATTTAGGAGAAAGTCTCACAATACCTGAGTGTATTCATAATAAGAAAAAGTTTAACTATTAAACCTTGTTACTTTTCTAGAGAAAGCTTTCTGCCATGTATAACCTATAGTCCTCTCTTATTTTTTCAAATGTTAACAAATCACATATTATTCAAAAGAAGAAATCATATATGTCTTATAATATTTCTTAAAGTAATTTCTGTATTCTATTATTCTGCTGCAGTGAACAGATCTAGGGTATGACCTAGTTAAACACTCAGTTTGGGTGAGTAAATGACATTTGCAAAAACGGATTGAAAGCTGTGAATAGTAGTAAAAATGACCACATAGAAATTGTAATGTCAAACTTTCTACCTTACGTCTAGATTTTGGAAAATTAAATACATTTCCTGAGTGATTTACTTATTTGAAATTTTTTATTATAGGTGAAGTAAAAACATACAATCTGTATGTTAGGTTAGCTTCCTGATATTGTCCACAGAAGTAGAACCTCTGTGAATATGTGTTGTAAATATGATATTGAAGACTAAAGTAAATGTAGTTAAATTTAAAGCAAACATTGTTAAAATATTTTAGGTATCAGAACATTGCCCTGGGGCTTCCCTGGTGGCGCAGTGGTTGAGAGTCTGCCTGCCGATGCAGGGCACACGGGTTCGTGCCCCGGTCCGGGAAGATCCCACATGCCACGGAGTGGCTGGGCCCGTGAGCCATGGCCGCTGAGCCTGCGCGTCCGGAGCCTGTGCTCTGCAACGGGAGAGGCCACAACAGTGAGAGGCCCGCATAATGCAAAAAAAAAAAAAAAAAAACATTGCCCTGACATTTACTTTAGGTAGTGTGGGGACTTGATTACCTAAAGGGTTCTCCTATTAAGCAACACAACAACAACAACCTCTTGGGGAAATAAAAAATAATGTTCTTTATAATATATTGATAGGCTTAAAAAATAAGTTGAAAAAAAAAGTTAAGGTATTTGTTACCTACCACTATAAAAGCAAAATGTGAAAACAGCAGAGCAGTGAGCACTAAGCATTTGCAAAAGCATTTGTATTTCTATTAGATGACTGAGCCTTTGGATAGAGCATCACGAGGGGGAGTTGCCTATGAGACTCTTGCACTAGTCCAGAGAGCCTCCAAGTGCTCTAAAAATTTTGTAGGAAGGCAGAACACTTAGCTTTTGCAAGAAACAATCACAAATTTCTCTGCATAAAGGAATCTCCCATTTAGACACTTAGCATCCACACAAACTAAGATTATAATATAACCATATATAAACTATTATTTTTTTTAAAAAGGGAGAGAAATAGAGAAAAAGAGCCAGAATCAAAAGTTTATCATATTTATTTGGTGAGCGAGATTTGAAAATAAAACAAACTCTTAGAAATACAAAATAGAGAAGCATCAAACATGTAAATAAAATGGTGAAATGTGGATTAGATTTAGCTAAAAAAAGACAACTTTCACCAGAATAGAATCAGAAGGAATTACTCAGAGCAGAGCTAAAAGATATACGAAGATGTAAAATGTGGAAAACAGATAAAGAGGTACATTAAAAATTCAATAACTTCTATATATTTCTTGTCAAAATTGAATCAAGAAGAAATAGACAATCTGAATTATTCCTATCAAAGAAATTAAATTTGTAACAATGACAATAAAAATATTCCCAGGGAGAACTCTCTAGAACAAGGTGATTTCATTGGTGCATTCTTAACAAACAATTAAGAAAGAAATATCACCAGCCTTACATAAAGTCTTTAGAAAATAGAGGAAGAAGGAACATTTTCTATCGTATTTTATTAGGCTAACATAACTTCTATAAGTAAATCTGACACATATAATGAAAATAAAAGAAAATTACAGATCAATATTCCTTATCCACATAGAATTAAATATGTTCAACAAAATCTTAGCAAGTAAAATTCAGCAATATTAACAAGGATAGTAAACCCTGATAAAAATAGTAGAATTTATTAGTAAATTTAGTAAGGGCACAGACTAGAAGTCAGCATTCAAAAATAATGTTATTTCTAGGTAGTAGCAAAAATTAAACTAGAAAGATATTAAAATATACCAGTAAAGTACCATCAGTATCATAAATTGCTTTAAATATATTTGATAAAGAGGCCCAAGCTCTTTACCCAAAGGAGTATAAAAAAATGAAGAATACAGTAGGGAAGCCTAAATAAATGGAGAACTATACCATATTTATTATTTATTGTAAATTCAATAGTATTGAGTTCAATATTCTCACAATTGATCTATATAGATTCAAAACTATCTTTCCCCCTTAAAAAAAAGTCCAGCACACTTTTGTTCTTTTAGAATTTGTTAAGTGTATTCTAAAATTTATATGAAAATTCAAGACTTTCTTAATACACACAACAATTTTGAAAAGGAATAAGGTTGTAGAATGTACAAAACTTCATCTGAAGCTGTGCCATAAAGCTATAATATATGGCATTTGCATGAGGATAGGCAGTTAGGTCAATGAAGAATAAAGTCCAGATACTAACCCACACTTAATATGGTCATGAAAAAAATAAAATATTGTTTATTTATCAAGGAAATGCAAATTAATATCACAATTAGATATCACTTTACAGCCACTAGAATTGATACAGTTATAAAAACTGGCAATATTAAATGCTGACAAAAACGTAGAGCTACTGAAACACTTGTATCACTGTCGAGATGGTAAAATGATACAACCATTTTTGAAAACACATTGGCAATGTGTTTATAAATTTAAATTTATGCTTAACACGTTTCAAAAATTATACTCCTTGTAAATAACCAAAAGAAATGAAAACGTGTGTCCACAAAAGGAGTTGTACACAATACTCACAGCATCTTAATTCATAACATAACTAGAAACAAGCCAAATGTTCATCGACAGGTGTATGCATAAGCAAATTGTGGACATTCACACAATGGAATACTAATGGGCAGTAAAACAAATGAACATGTGGTAACACAGCGATAGCCAGGTAATGGAAATCAGAACAGAATTGTACGTATTGAATGACTGCATTTGAATGAGGTTTTAGAATTGGTAAAGCTAATTTCCAGAAATAGCAAATATATCAGTGGTCACTCGGAGGATGGGTTTAGCGGAATTGATTGCAAAGGGACAAGAAAATATTTTTAGTTAATAAGAATGTCCTATACATCTATTGAGCTAGTGCTTACATGAGTTTATCCATTTGTCAAAACTCACGACTGTATACTTAAAATGTGTGCATTGTATTACATGTTAAATAAACCTTAATAATGTTGATAAAACACAAACAACCAAGGAAAGAAAGATAGATGCTCTACAAAGAAAGGACAGTTGAACTCAGAGCAAACTTTTCAGTGGCAAGAATTGAAACCAGGCAAAGTGGAAAATAGCTTTAAAATATTCTGAGAAAGTAACCAAATCAAATTGCGTATTCAGTGAAAGTATCTTTCAAGAACAAGGGCAATAAGGACATTTTCAGATAAACAACAACTAAGGCTACCTATAGAGCTTCACTAAAGGAACTTCTAAAGGATATACTTTAGTTTAAAAAAAAGAAGAAGAAGAAGAAGAGAAGCAATTTTGATTAAAGAAATTGGTAACCATATGGGTATACAGAGCAGATATTATTTGTATAAAATAATGTGATAATGTTAAAATTGAGTGAGTTAAAAAGACCAAAAGCAGCGGTCAAATTTTCTAATCAGAGAGTATGTTCTAAGATTTTCTTTTCATTTAGGAGGATTAATATATTGATTAAATTTTGCTTTTGATAAATTAAGTTTGAAGGGCAAAATTTAAGGGTAAATTCTAAGAAATAGAAACAGTATATAACTTTCCAAACTAGTAAAGTGAAAGAATGAAAAAAAGAAACCCAACAAGTAGAATAATTCAATTATTAAAAAAAATCCCTAAATAAAAATAAACATAGAGAAAATGGGATATCAAAAACAAAAAGTAGGATGGTAGACACAGTTCAAACATAACAGTAAACAAAATAAATGTAATTAAATCCACTTTTTGAAAATAGAAATTTTCATATTAGATTTTTATTTCCATTCTATATCCTACTGTGAGACCTAGCTAAAACATTAGATCAAAAAAGTGTAAAAAAACGATGAAAAAAGTACTAGTAGGCAATTTAAAGAAAATAATACTAGGTTAATTATAGAAATATCAGACATATCATAACATTTGTGATTTAAGACAAAATACTATGTTAATGATATAAAAGTAATAAAATGTTCAATTATCCAGAAAAATTAAAATAGTAAAAAACCTGAAATATATAAATTTTTAAATAGTGATGAAATTGCATAGAAATCATATGTTGCTACTAATAATAATATTAATTAAATAATTATATGCCTATAATTATAAATAAATAGATAAAACCCATTTTTCCATTGTTCATCACAGTAGGAGATTTCAATCCAATTGTATTGATTACTGATAAGTGTAGTAGAGTAAAAATTACGATATATGTTTATAAAATGTAATAATCATTCATATGTAAATACACAGATTTATATATAATGCACATAGTATATATATATATATATATACATGCATATATATATATAGTCCTATTCTTCTGAAGCATATATAAAACATTTTTAAAAGTAATAACATATTAAGAAAAATCGATTTACACAATGTCCTCTGGCTGAAGTTCAGTTAATTTTTAAAATAGTAATCAAAATGTATTTAAATAGATCCCATATTTTATTATTTAAATAAATATATTTATCTAAATCACACACAGGAAAACTTCAAATGGAAATTATAGATTAATTATTTATCAACAATAATGGAAAACAATCACATATCAAACACAGGTGGACCCCAGTGAATGCAGTCCATCAAGGACTATTTTTAATAATACAGCAATGGATAGTTGAAAAAAATAAAGGTTAAAGTTTAGTAAACCTATTATCCAAATTGAGAGTGTGGAAAAGAAATAGCATTATATCCAATAAAATAAATAACACATAATGATAGTACGAGAAGAAAAAGAAGCACAAAATAGTTATAGAAAACTATTTTTCAAGTAGAAATCAAAATAGAAGCTCAAAAGAAGGAGAATGAGCAAGATGAGAAAGAGGCAAAGGGTGAGGACAGCTCTTGTTGCTTTAAAGCATTACAGCACACACACGCACACACACACACACACACACACACACACACACACACACACACACCCTTAAGAACAATTTATCCAAATTTTCTGTGTAGAAACTGAAGCTTGGAGAATATGTTTTTTAAGGTAAAATACTTAATGAGTGACAGGATTAGAATTAAGCCCCAAGTTTATCAGAGGCAAAAGCTCATGTTACAGCCTCCAAACCATGAGGCCTCCACTTACTATGTTCTTCCCAAGCAATATCGTTGTGAAATATTACTTAAACTATTTTAGTATTTATTTTGTTTTTGCTATTATACCATGTTTCAAATTCCTATTTCTCTCACTTACATTATGTTTTGCTCTTTGTTCATCTATTGTTTTACTTTTGTTATGGGCCTGGAATCTTTTGCTTAAAGAGAGAGTTCAAGAGATCATACATCAGAAAGAGAGAGAGATTGAGGGAGAAAGAGAGAGAGATTGAGGGAGAAAAAGAGAGAAAGAGGAAAAGAGGGAGAGAGAAAAGAGACCTGGTAAAGATTCCAAGATCAGGGAGCTCTTAATTTTCATGATTTCATGAGAGAAAATGGAAGCCAAAAATGAATGGAACCAAAAAATACAGAGCAAAATGAAGGCTTAGAAAAAAGCTTGTATAAAATCACAGAGCCAGCAGAAGCAAGAGTTTCACCAAGGTAAAGGACATCGTTGCTGACGAAAGGAGCCTTAAGGTCAGACAGATTGAAGGCAAAACTATCTTCTTAAGAATAATGTGAGGTATCTGTAGTCAGTAATATTATTTACATTTTCTCTATCTATTTTATAATAACCTCCCAAGTTCACTTTTCCAACTACCTTCCAAATATTTTATGCACTTTTGTCACTAAGGTTTCCTGCAAAATCGTTTAACGTCTCCTCTAGAGTGAACTTACTGTGTTTGTGATGGAGACACTAAAAGGAAAAAGAAGGTGGTTAAGGTCCCATTATGGAGTTAAATGATCACCAGTGATTAAATTTTGTGGTGCTTGATATTCCAAAATATTTAAACCATGATTTATAGTAATAATATTTGATCTACAGATACATCTAATTATAGAAGAGTTCATCTTCATAACTTGGTGGAGAAATGGATATGACATTTTAAAAGTTATACTTCTTAAGCTTACGTAGTATCTCCTGTGATTCTAATAGTGTTTTGAAGAAGGGATGGAGAGAGACTTACCACTACACACTCTTTTGGGTATCAAAAGGTCATTATTTCTTCCATTGTAAAAGTACTACATTTTAAGTCTTAA
This sequence comes from Hyperoodon ampullatus, assembly GCF_949752795.1. NCBI lineage: Eukaryota > Metazoa > Chordata > Mammalia > Artiodactyla > Ziphiidae > Hyperoodon > Hyperoodon ampullatus. Next base: position 190,509,272 of record NC_136915.1, read on the forward strand.
CTCATGAAAGATGTGTTCTGGGAGTGAGACTGTTCTGAGCAAAGTGGTGAGACATGAATACATGAGCTGCTGAGTTGGTAAAGAGGGCAAGATATAAATTCAGGCCCACTAAAACTTGTTAGAGCTGTGAAAATGCTGGCTTTAGTGTGAAAAGTTCAATGAAACGTTTTCTAGATAAACTGGTAAGCCGCCTTATTTGTATTTATAGTAAGGCAGATCTTTACTTGAACCAGATGCCACGCTTTCCACTGGTTTTTGCCTAAGTTGGAGACCAAAAGGAAACAATTGTTGAAAAATTTAAATTGGTAAACACATGAATATTTCTTTTGGTTTAGTAAAACTAATTGTTAGATATAGAACGATTTTACTTTAGGGAAAATGTATTTTTAAAAAAAATCTTTTTTGGGATATATTTCAGATATCATAAACTTCACTTATTTAAATTGTACAACTCATTGGTTTTAATATATTCACAGAGTTGTGCCACTACCGCCACTAAGTTCAAAACGTTTTAACTACCCCCCCCAAAGAAACTGTGTCCATTAACAATCATTTCTTGTTCCTGACATTTCCCCAGTCCTAGACAGTTATTAACCTGCTTTCCTATCTATAGATTTGCCTATTCTTGACATTTCATATAAATGGAATAATATAATGTGTGGTCTTTAATGACCTGCTTTTCCACTTAGCAAAATGTTTCTGAGGATTTTTCACTGTGTAGCATGTATCAGTACTTCATTCCTTTATTTATCTGTTTTTTACAGAGGTATAATTTACGTATAACATTATGTTAGTTTCAGGTGTACCACATAATGACGCTAGAGTTGCATATATAGAGAAGTGATTGCCACAGTAAGTCTATTTAACATCCATCATTCCTTTTTATTGCTGAATAATATTTCATTAGATGGTATACCGCATTGTGTTTATCTATTTGTCAGTTGATGAACAGTGGGTTGCTTCAACTTTTTTGACTATTATGAATAACGAACACTTCTATGAACAGTTGTGTACAAGCTTTTGTTGAACATATGTTTCCATTTCTTTGGATATATAGCTAAGGGTGGAAATGCTGGGTCTTACGGTTACTCTATGCTTAATATTTTGTGTAACTGCCAAACTGTTTTCCAGTTTGGTTGTATGAAAAAGGCCCTTCTGATAGTTTAAAAATAATTCTGCAGTCTACAAGATAAGTTAGCAGAGTTCAGTGGAAATTAAACAGGGAATGGGAAAAATCTGGATCTAGTCCCAGCTCTGCCACTAATTAGTTGTTTGACCTTAAGCAACTCATTTACATTCCCTAAAACCACGTTTCTTCATTTGTGAAATAAGTGTGTTTTTTTTCAAGCAAGTACAACTCTTGAATATAATTACAGCTACTTTACTTTTTGTTTTTTATTGCCTCTTTTAAGTTTGCTCTGAGGCCTAATTGTTTCCTTGGCCTTGAATAAAAAACTTCAGCAGCCCCCGTGACATCTCTGACTATTATTAAGTACTATAAAGACTTCTGGTCACTTTCAGTCACAAAACATGACCTCAATTCAGTAACGAAATTATCCATCCCTATATAATAAGCAGAACTCTGAATTTTATGTCAATTAGAGGATTCTTCCAGCCTCAGGGTTGGTGTATCAAAAGGAGTGAGAAGAAAAGGGAGCGGGCAGTTTTCTCTTTGTTGTGAGCTATAGTGATGATCTGGCTGGGGCACTCTCTGTACTTGGCAGATGTCTAAAACTAATGTGTTCTCCTGGTGATCTGTGATAAATCAGATTACTGTTCCATTATGAGTTTGCTAGGGCTGCTGTAACAAAGTTCCACAAAGTGGGTGGCTTAACAACAGAAATGAATCGTCTCACAGTTCTAGAGGCTGGAAGTCTGAGATCAGGATGTTGAGGGCTGTAAGGCAGACTGTTCCTTACATCCCTCCTAGGTCCTGTGGTTTCCTGGCCACCTTTGGTGTTCCTGGGCTTGTAGCTGCATTGCCCTGATCTCTACCTGAGAAAATCTTGAACTTCACATGACATTCTCCCTGTATCTGTGTCTCTGTGTCCCAATTTCTTTTTTTTTTTTTTTTTTTTAATAAGAGCCTCAGTCCTGTTGGTTTAGGCCACTCACTAATACCTCACTTTAACTCTATCCATTGCCTCTGTAAAGACCCTGTCTCCCAATAAGAGCACATTCTGAGGTAGCGGGGGTTTGAACACCAACATACCTTTTTTTGGGGGGGTACACATTTCAACCAATAATAATTCCAAAACAGATGTTTCTCCTTGTGATAGTGCTACTGACCAGGGTTCTTGGCCTTCCCCAATCCATAGAAATTAATTACAGGCCAGAAAAGAAATTCAGGCAAAGATTTATTGGGGCCCCTACTACAGCATCACGGAGCTAAAACAAGTAACACGTTCCCTTGCTCGCTCCCTAAGGGGAGGTGAGCTTCTTCCTTATGTGGGGTGAGGGTAGGGGTGTGTCCAGAGGTCGGGTTGGAGGGGTAGCTTAGGTTGTCTGCACACCCCTTAGGTGGTGTTGAGTGCAGGGGGCATGCACAGGACCCTGCTTTTACTCTGGGCTCTTCAGAAGTGGCAGTTGGGTTTTTTTGGTCACTTTGTATCTTGTTGTCCATAATTTGCCCCAACTGTATATACACACAGTTACTTTTAGTCCCTTATAGTTAGTTTGTATTTTGTTGCTGGAGGAGACGTTTGTCCAGGTGCAAGCACTGTAGCAAAGGGTCCCAGGTCCCAGCCTATCTCAATAGGATTATTCTCCTATGCCCTTTGCCATGTGACTTCATCTTACTTCCCAATCGGCACTTCATCCTAATGGCTTTGGGCTTGGCCACACACCTTGCTTTGTCCATTCAAATGGGCAGATGTGACAGTGTCAGCAGTTCTGAGTGGAGGTTGTAACAGGCATGTGTGTTTCACCTCCTCCTCTTTTGAGTCTCTTGTCTGCCATGAGAACAGCATGCCCTCCATATTGCTTCTCTTCCAGTATAGATTCTTGACGGATAAGACACACAGAAAAAAAAACTTCTGAGCTCTCACAGTCCATCTAATCTTCAGTGAAAGCACAGCTATCAAGTAACAAGAATGAGAAATATATATATTTTTAATATCTTTATTGGAGTATAATTGCTTTACATTGTTGTGTTAGTTTCTGCTGTATAACAAAGTGAATCAGCTATACGTATACATATATCCACATATCCCTTCCCTCTTGCGTCTCCCTCCCACCCTCCCTATCCCAACCCTCTAGGTGGACATAAAGCACTGACCTGATCTCCCTATGCTATGCAGCTGCTTCGCACTAGCTAACTATTTTACGTTTGGTAGTGTATATATGTCAATGCCACTCTCTCACTTTGTCCCAGCTTACACTTCGCCCTCCCTGTGTCCTCAAGTCCATTCTCTACATCTGTGTCTTTATTCCTGTCCTGCCCCTAGGTTCTTCAGAACCTTTTTTTTTTTTTAGATTCCATATATATGTGTTAGCATACGGTATATGTTTTTCTCTTTCTAACTTACTCCACTCTGTATGACAGACTCTAGGTCCATCCACCTCACTACAAATAACTCAGTTTCATTTCTTTTTATGGCTGAATAATATTCCATTGTATATATGTGCCACATCTTCTTTATCTATTCATCTGTTGATGGACAATTAGGTTGCTTCCATATCCTGGCTATTGTAAACAGAGCTGCAGTGAACATTGTGGTACATGACTCTTTTTGAATTATGGTTTTCTCAGGGTATATGCCCAGTAGTGGGATTGCTGGGTCATATGTCTCAATAGGATTTTTTAGTTCCATTTTTAGTTTTTTAAGGAACCTCCATACTGTTCTCCATAGTGGCTGTATCAATTTACATTCCCACCAACAGTGCAAGAGGGTTCCCTTTTCTCCACACCCTCTCCAGCATTTATTGTTTGTAGATTTTTTGGTGATGACCATTCTGACTGGTGTGAGATGATACCTCATTGTAGTTTTGATTTGCATTTCTCTAATGATTAATGATGTTGAGTATCCTTTCATGTGTTTGTTGGCAATCTGTATATCTCCTTTGGAGAAATGTCTATTTAGGTCTTTTGTGCATTTTTGGATTGGGATGTTTGTTTTTTTGATATTGAGCTGCATGACCTGCTTGTAAATTTTGGAGATTAATCCTTTGTCAGTTTCTTCATTGGCAAATATTTTCTCCCATTCTGAAAGTTGTCTTTTCATCTTGTTTATGGTTTCCTTTGCTGTGCAAAAGGTTTTAAGTTTCATTAGGTCCCATTTGTTTATTTTTGTTTTTATTTCCATTTCTATAGGAGGTGGGTCAAAAAAGTATCTTTCTGTGATTAATGTTACAGAGTGTTCTGCCTATGTTTTCCTCTAAGAGTTTGATAGTGTCTGGCCTTACATTTAGGTCTTTAATCCATTTTGAGTTTATTTTTGTGTATGGTGTTAGGGAGTGTTCTAATTTCATTATTTTGCATGTAGCTGTCCAGGTTTCCCAGCACCGCTCATTGAAGAGGCTGTCTTTTCTCCATTGTATATTCTTGCCTCGTTTATCAAGGATAAGGTGACCATATATGCATGGCTTTATCTCTGGGCTTTCTGTCCTGTTACATTGATCTATATTTCTGTTTTTGTGCCAGTACCATACTGTCCTGATTACTGTAGCTTTGTAGTATAGTCTGAAGACAGGGAGCCTGATTCCTCCGCTCCATTTTTCTCTCTCAAGATTGCTTTGGCTATTCAGGGTCTTTTGTGTTTCCATACAAACTGTGAAATTTTTTGTTCTAGTTCTGTGAAAAATGCCATTGGTGGTTTGATAGGGATTGCACTGCATCTGTAGATTGCTTTGGGTAGTATAGTTATTTTCACAATGTTGATTCTTCCACTCCAAGAACATGGTCTATCTCTCCATCTGTTTCTATCATCTTTAATTTCTTTCATCAGTGTCTTATAGTTTTCTGCATACAGGTCTTTTGTCTCCTTAGCTAAGTTTATTCCTAGGTATTTTATTCTTTTTGTTGCAGTGGTAAGTGGGAGTGTTTCCTTAACTTCTCTTTCAGATTTTTCATCATTAGTGTATAGGATGCAAGAGATTTCTGTGCATTAATTTTGTGTCCTGCTACTTTACCAGATTTATTGATTCGCTCTAGTAGTTTTCCGGTAGCATCTTTAGGATTCTCTATGAATAGTATCATGTCATCTGCAAACAGTGACAGTTTTACTTCTCCTTTTCCGATTTGGATTCCTTTTATTTCTTTTTCATCTCTGATTGCTGTGGCTAAAAGTTCCAAAACTATGTTGAATAATAGTGGTGATAGTGGGCAACCTTGTCTTGTTCCTGATCTTAGATAAAATGGTTTCAATTTTTCACCATTGAGAGCGATATTGGCTTGTCATATATGACCTTTATTATGTTGAGGTAAGTTCCCTCTATGCCTACTTTCTGGAGAGTTTTTATCATAAGTGAGTGTTGAATTTTGTCAAAAGCTTTTTCTGCATCTATTGAGATGATCATATGATTTTTATTCTTCAATTTGTTAATATGGTGTATCACACTGACTGATTTGTGTATATTGAAGAATCCTTGAATCCCTGGGATAAACCCCACTTGATCATGGTGTATTATCCTTTAATGTGCTGTTGGATTCTATTTGCTAGTACTTTCTTGAGGATTTTTGCATCTATGTTCATCAGTGATATTAGCCTGTATTTTTTTTTGTGTGTGTGACATCTTTGTTTGGTTTTGGTATCAGGGTGATGGTGGCCTTGTTGAATGAGTTTGGGAGTGTTCCTCCCTCTGCTACATTTTGGAAGCATTTGAGAAGGATAAGTGTTAGCTCTTCTCTAAATATTTGATAGAATTTGCCTGTGAATCCATCTGATCTTAGGCTTTGGTTTTTTGGAAGATTTCTAATCACAGTTTCAATTTCAGTGCTTGTGAATGGTCTCTTTATATTTTCTATTTCTTCCTGGTTCACTCTTGGAAAGTTGTGCTTTCCTAAAAATTTGTCTGTTTCTTCCAGGTTGTCCATTTTATTGGCATGTAGTTACTTGTAGTAATCTCTCATGATCCTTTGTATTTCTGCAGTGTCAGCTGTTACTTCTCATTTTTCATTTCTAATTCTGTTGATTTGAGTCTTCCTTTTTTTCTTGATGAGTCTGGGTGATGGTTTATCAACTTTGTTTATCTTCTCAAAGAACCATCTTTTAGTTTTATTAATCTTTGCTATCATTTCATTCATTTCTTTTTCATTTATTTCTGATCTGACCTTTAGGGTTTCTTTCCTTCCGCTAACTTTGGCTTTTTTTGTTCTTCTTTCTCTAATTGCTTTAGGTTTAAGTTTAGGTTGTTTATTTGAGGTTTTTCTGGTTTCTTGAGGTAGGATTGCATTGCTATAAACTTCCCTCCTAGAATTGCTTTTGCTGCATCCCATAGGTTTTTTGGTCATTGTATTCTCATTGTCATTTGTTTCTATATATTTTTTAATTTCCTCTTTGATTTCCTCAGTGATCTCTTTGTTATTTAGTAGTGTATTGTTTAGCCTCCATGTGTTTGTATTTTTTATACTTTTTATCCTGTAATTGATATTGCGTCTCATAACGTTCTGGTCAGAAAAGATACTTGATATGATTTCAATTTTCTTAAATTTACCAAGGCTTGATTTGTGACCCAAGACATGATCTATCCTGGAGAATGTTCCATGAGCACTTGAGAAGAAAGTATATTCTATTGTTTTTGGATGGAATGTCCTATAAATATCAATTATGTCCATCTTGTTTAATGTGTCATTTAAAGCTTGTGTTTCCTTATTTATTTTCATTTTGCATGATCTGTCCATTGGTGAAAGTGGGGTGTTTGCCTCCAGTGGGTAAAGTTGGTTCAGTGGGTTGTGTAGGCTTCCTGGTGGAGGGAACTAGTGCCTGTGTTCTGGTGGATGAGGTTGGAGCTTGTCTTTTTAGTGGGCAGGACCATGTCCAGTGGTGTGTTTTGGGGTGTCTGTGAACTTAGTATGATTTTAGGTAGCCTCTCTGCTAATGGGTGGTGTTGTGTTCCTGTCTTGCTAGTTGTTTTGCATGCGGTGTCCAGCACTGGAGCTTGCTGGTCAGTGAGTGGAGCTGGGTCTTGGCACTGAGACAGAGATCTCTGGGAGAGCTCTCGCTGATTGATATTATGTGTGGCCGGAAGGTCTCTGGTCGACCAATGTCCTGAACGTGGCTCTACCACCTCAGGAGCTCAGGCCTGATACCCGGCTGGAACACCAACACCCTGTCAGCCACACAGCTATTGGTCTTTGAGTGTCTCCTGGGGAAGTAGGGTTGGCTGTGGCTCACTGTGGGGACAAAGCCACTAATGGCAGGAGCCCCAGAGACTATTTATGCATATGAGCTCTCCGGGAGGCTGCCGTTTTGTCACCTAGAAGTATGTTTTGTAATTATAAGCCATTGAGATTTGGAGGCCACTTGTTGCCACAGCAAAATGTGACTTACAGAGAGTTTTCATTTGTATTTGCAGATACCTCTTCACTGGGACCTCTCACCTGTACCTCCTTGATTTCAGTGATACATCTCTGGGTTGCTGTTAATGTCTTCCTCAGCCCCTGTTCATTGATGATATCAGTAGTCTCTAACCTAGGTCCATCCTAACCAGTCATCTTTGCCTGACAGTATTTAAGATCACCTTACATTGGCATCATCTCTTTCTGACCCACATTTGCAATGGAAAATACACACACATTCTTTGCTACGACACACTCTGGAAATTAAGGGCATTTAAAGCAGTCTTTAATTTTTTATTCCTCCATTAACAGCTAGCCAGCTTTTCCTTGCCCTCTAGGTTCTTCAAACAAGAGTCAGACATCAGCCCACTAGGTGTCTCCAATCTTTAGGAAATGCATATTAAGTGCTCCAAGTTTTTGTAGGTTGTCTAGCAAGTCTGTGGCATCTGCGAGGTTATGCTGCTCACATGTCCTTCAGGATAATCTACTGTGAGGTGTGTAGTTGACTGACAGTGCCAGCTCCTATGTCTTTCATTCAGTTACAATGTTTGTATCACTGCTTCTCGTTGTTCCCACACAATGACTAAGCACAGTGGGGTACTAGTGCCATTCCATTCCTGCCTGCAGGGAATTCCTTTAATTAAGGTTGCCAGATAAAATACAGGATGCCCAAGTAAATTTGAATTTCAAATCAACAATTAGTAATTTTTTAGTATAAGTATGCGTGCAATATTTGGGTCATACTTAACACTAAAAACTATTTGTTGTTGATCTGAAATTTAAATTTAACTGTGCGTTCATATTTTTATTTGCCAAATGTACTTATAATGACAATACAGTTGTTTCTCCATATGGGGGAGGAGGATTGGTTCCAGGACATGCTGAGGATACCAGAATCTGAGGATGCTCAAGTCCCATGGTCAGCCCACAACCTCCTGGGCCATATCCATGGTTCTTTTGACAAAGAATCAACCAACCTTAGACTGTGTATTAAATTTGCAATCCCTGGTTCATTGAATCCTGGGATGAAGAACCAGAAGATATAGAGGGCTGACTGTATATTTATTGAAAAAAAAATCCTCGTATAAGTGGACCCTCAAATCCAAACCCTTTGTTGTTCAGAGGTCATCGTGAGCACACCCTACCATCCTGGCAGAAAATTCCTTAGAAATGTACAAAACTCTTTCTATCCAATCCTTCTTTATCTCTCCCCTTTCCTAAGTGTCAGACCTGCATCATAGTTTGAATGTTTGTCCCGCCTATTCCTGCTTGTTTCCCTTTATCCTAGACAGGCATTTCCCCATAAAAGCTCTTGTAAGTCTAATCCCATCTTGGCATCTTCTCAGAGGACCTGAACTGACACACGAAGTTTGATGAAATTGGTATCTTTATCTCACTGAAAATTCTTTTTTAATTCTACCATGTGGATATTGGACTAGGTGCATGCTAAAGTCCTTTCAGCTCTATCTTATGAGCCTAAGTTTCTTCTTACTAGGCAGAGAGATCACACTGTAAAAAGAATCGAGACTGATTCCTAACTTGTTTAGGCTTCCTTTAAGATTCTATGGAAATTGGCTATAGTGAAATGCTGTAAATGGTCGTTAAATGAGCTGCAACCTACATTCTGTATTCAAGCTAGTGCCCTCCTAACTGTGAATGCCGAAGTGGTAGAACCAAGTCAGAGGACAAGTTTCTGTTATGTTGGACAGCTGCAGTCTCCAGGTTTGGACTTCAGCCTGCTGACCAAGCTGGAGGAGGAGCTGGTTCTACTCTAGTCACACAACTCAAAAATCCCCACTACTCAACGGCCAGGTTCTCTCTGGGAATCTACATCCAGTCCTATTGAATTCTAGTGCACTGGCCATATTGAAGCGGACAGTGGGAGGCACACACACTCTTTTTTCTGTTTTCATTGATTTTTTGCAGCAAAGGCTTTTTAGCAAGCAAAATGTGTCCTGTCTTGACTTTGTGTTACTGAAATCAGTACTATGACCAGAAGATTTATCTTGGCCTCCAACATGGAAGGATAGAAACAAATCAAGGGACTGAAAGTCAAAATCTACCTCAGGAGTTGGAAAAGTTGACCTTTGGTTGGTATAGGTATGCCCAAGGTGGCCTGCTGTTTCCACAGTGCTACATAGTTCAGTAAAATGGGAATCCTGAGGAAAGGGCACTAAACCCCATGACCCATGTGATGTCCACCATTCCTGTCCCCAAATAAAGGAAATAACCCCAGTGCAGACCAAGTGAGGCAACAGAACTACCACATGGGCTTGACGCATTTGTTTCTGAAACAAATGTGATGAAAATGATAGATTCCAATTCTACTTAAATAGATTGACCACTTAGTACATAAGATATAAAGAATATTAGGAAAAGATACAAACAATCTGAAGAGTGGAGATGAGGAGACTCCAAAACTATGTCCCAAACATATCAGATTAGGCTGGGGGTCCCTCTGAGGAGTTGTCACCCAGGACCCCATTATCAGACCTTGGAGGCTTGGTGGACACTCTCGTTGCCTCACCCAGATCTTTATTACCAAGCCAGTATTTTCAGCCTCTGCTGCTTGAGTGTTGGCTATGAACAGCACACAGCTCTATCATTCTCCTGAGAATTGTCCTTGACTAAAGGGAATAATGCACCCAGAAATGCCAGGGATGTAAAGGACTCCCTCCGAGGCAGCTCATAGCCAATGACTAATAGACACTGGCCACAAAGGTCAGCTTCATTGCCTCAAGCTGGGGCAACTCTGTGGTGTTATTCATGCTCCAGAGTTGCCCCCATTAAATCAGGCTAAGGTTAGACTTCTGCTGAACCCACCTCTTTGCCTAGCACCTTCCTCAGTTAAATCCAATTACCCACTCTCCTACTGAATCCAGCTGAGAGCAGTCTTTCCATCAATAATTTTCTCAAGAATCCTTGCCTCAGGTCTGCTTCTAGAGAACCTGACCTAAGGCAGAGTGGCTTACGTTCTCACGGCTGATAAATGATGATATAGTGGAACAAGGCTGAGGGTCCGTTATTTCTCAAGCCGCACTGCTGTTGGATCCCAGCCCCTCTTCTTACCGGGATGAAGGTTGGTATTGCCCCAATCATAAAACTTAGATATCTCCGTAATTCAAGGGTCAGGGTTCCTCTCCAGGAATCTGATGTCTGACAAGTCCTGCTAAATTCCTGTGCTGCTTCAGAAAGTAATAGGTAATGAAGGAGCACACGCCTGATATTGCTTCTGGGTCTATGATTTTCCTCTAATAAATACTGAACCAGACATTCCGATGAGAATCATATGTTATGTGCTCTTGTTTGATCAACAGAAAATAGTCACTCTGGCCACCAAGTAAAGGATAAGAATTGGGAGGAAGGTGACTGTGGAATTTCCAAGTACTTTGCCTCTAAATTCCTTAAGAGTGGATAGAAAGGTACTGTAGATTCAATGATTCATATTTCCATCATTCACAATAGTTTAAGCTGATGAATGTAAAATCTTTTTTCTGCATGATCAGCTTGTCACATGCTTCTTAGAAATAATATTCACATGCAATTACTCTCAGCAAACAAATGAGAAAATTGAAGTGGAATTTAAATCATGATTTAATGATTTCCCTAGAGTGCAAAGCATGGGACTGGTCTTAGAAGTATAACTTTAGAAATAGAGTAATTGTAACCTATAATTTTAGTTTGGGCTTCGCTAATTAGGGATTGGTGGACTTGTGTGTGTGTGGAGATACTTTACTAAACTTTTTCAAAGGACTACGCCTCGTGTTTCTACCAAATAGCCCCCCCCCAAACCTCTCAGGCTGTCATTACTTACTATTGATTTATTAATGAGAAAGGAAAAAAGAGAAAGGAAAAGGGCAGGCATTTTATAGACCCATCATTAGAATTAGAAGGTGTCACCTTGGGATGAGAAGGGGAGAACACTTCTACAGTTTAAAGAAAACTTTGGAGCTTAACAATGTATTTCAAGGTCTGTGTCCTTGCTATATTTGGTTATGGAGGACCACGTACAGTAATCTCTTCTAATCTTAGGATGTTATGCTTGTCAAAAAGAAAAATGACATTTTACAGTTGCTGTGAGCCTCATGGCAGGTGCCTTTTCTCCTTAGATTACACATTTCATGCTCCACACTTACCAGTTTACAGGGAAATTGACTACATTTCTTTGTGTCAGAAGTTTCCACATCTATAATATGGGGATAATGATAGTATTTTCCTCAGAGCATTGTCAAGATTGAATTAAATAATATAGCAAAACTACTAGCACATAGTAATGGACCAATAAATTATACCTATCTTTATGTTTCTCTTTGCTTTTTATTGCAAAAAGCAATACTTTTTACTTATGTGATCTTTTGGCTTGGTCAAAATGTTCAAAACCCACATGGCTACTTCAAAATATTTGGTAAAATGATGATGAATGTTTAATGTTTAATACCACTCTTTTTTTCTTTCACATTCTTTACAAATATTAAAAAATAGTTATTTTTAGAACCTTAAATATTATATTCCAATCAATAATTTAACTCCCCTTAGTATGTCAGTAATAGCTCAGTAAAACTGGAAGGAAAAAAAAAACTCCTCTTAGTAGAGGAAAGAGAACTGACATTCTTTGCACAACATTCTTTGCACAACTAAGGTGAGATGACTATTTTATTCCATGGCTTTCCAGTTATAAACATAACACATATCTGTAGAAAAATTTGGCAAATACAGTACAACCAAGTGGAAAGAAAAATGTCTCCTATAGCCACACTGATCAGTACAGCCTTTTTTCAGAACTTAAAGATATTTACTTTCAGTTTTTAAAATTAACATTGTTCTAATTATAAAGGTAATGCATGTTCCATCTTGTTTACTGATCTTTTATGCTGTTTAAATTTGCTATATAATTAATCTTTCTTTTTTTTGCTGGATCTGTTACTATAACTACTGTATGTTTTAGATGTGGCTGTTGTAAAGAGAATATAGCTGTGTTTGTTTTGTTACCCAGTATTTTAACTGAAGAATTGCATCTGTTTATACTGTTTGTGTTTACTGCCATATTTTGACCTATTTCTGTTAGGCTATTTTGTGCTATCCCTGTGACTTCCGATCTTTCTTTTTCTTTCTCATTCTTTTGGATTGATTGGGTTTCTCTTCCATGTCATTCTTTTCTGCTACTAGTGTGAAAATATACACTTGGTTTCTAGTATTTGAAATCACTCAAGTGATTTAAACATGACTTTTTAAATATACCGCTACATAAATTTTATCAATATTTTTACCTCTTCATGAATAATTTTATTCACCAACTCCCTTTCACCATATATGACTTTTTCAGAATTTTTTATTTAACTTGGCTTTATCTTCTAAGTTAGGCATTATTTTTGCTCTGATTCATTCAGTAATTTAAACATTCATATTTCATTTTCTTTAGTAAATGGTCAGTCTGTCATTCCTTTTTTTTTCTGAAAAATTTTCTTCTCTGTATGACTGCATTTTTAAAGTTGTTCTTGTTTTTGCAGTGTCACTATTGTGTGTCTAGGTGTGGAATTCTTGTGATTCAATGGGTTTCTTGAATAGGAGAATGGCATTTAAAATTATTTTAAGAAAAATTAAGCTATTATATCTTCTATTATTGCCTCTTTCCCATAATTTCTGCTATCTCCTCTGGAATTCTGATTAGCTTATTCCAGGTCTTTTCTCTCTCACCTTAAAGTATACTCACCTCTCAAATATGAGAGGATAGCCCCTTATCTCTTAGTGCCCTATCTTTCTTTGCTGTCTCTGTTTTCCAGCCCATTAACGCTCTCTTTAGTTACACTTTAGTCTTCTGATTGAACAATTATTTGAATTTATGTTTTTAATTATAATTTTTCATTTATATAATTAGTTATTTAAAAAATCAGCCTGCTTAAATTTTCTTTTGCTTTTGTAACCTGTTCAGTTTATTTCGTTACTTTTTAAATCTAATAAGTATATTATACTTATTTGCTATCCTAATTCTGATAATTTCAGTATCTGTAGTCTGCAGTTTTGATTCCATGGACCACCCACTTCTCTCCTTCATTTGGAAGCTTGTTCATGACAGCTGCATTCTACTACTTAATTAGTGTGGGATTGTGAACACCTGCTTCTTGGAACTTATTTTTGGGGAATTTTTTGAGTCTTCAGTTTAGGGTGAGTTTATTCAGCAAGGATATGAGCTTATTTTTGCAAGGCTCCTGGTTGGCAACACCAACCCAAGATGAATTTATGAAATATTTGCCTCAAGATTTTACAGGTCATGTATGTAAGATGAAGCGTAGTCACAACCCCTCAAATAGAGGTTTCTTCTTAGAAATTCTCAGGGAGACTTTTATTTCTATTTTTCTCTCTACTTCGAGCCCAGACTGAGAAAAGAGAGGATATTCCTCTGCTTTCCCTTCACAGAAGATATATATATATATATAGATATATATATAGATATATATATACAGATATATATATAGATATATATATAGATATATATATACACACACACATACTTTCTACTACTGAAATCTACTGGAAAGGTTGGACTGTGCCCGTTCTTCCCTATTTGCTTGCCCACATCCATCCCTTGCTCTTCTTCACCTTTGCTCTTCTCCAAGCAGTTGACCTTTAGAGACCACATCCTCCAAGCTTCTTACACACCAGCTTCTTCTTGGCTTCAGGCAACGGTTCAGAAGTCTGGAGAACAGGATTCCTTCCCTTTGCTTATTACTTGCCTGGCACAGACCTGGGAGTCGTGTTGCATTCTCATTTAAAACCTGCTTGGGTTGTTCTTCTTCCATGGCCTTATGCTGTCTTTAGCGTTCTCTAACACCATTCCCTTCAGGCCAAGGAATGGATATAGTGTACTGTTGGTTTCCGGATTCTTCATGGTCCTTTTTGTTCCCTCAGCCGGAATCACTCCTCTAGATCAATGAGTTGCTTCAGAGCCATTTTTGATTCCCTAAACCCCACCCAATTAGTGTCTCCATTAAATCCCTTACCTATGAGTGTTGCATCTGTTTCCTGCTGGGACCCTAACTGCTACAGTGTTAATATTGCAATTTTGTAGGTGAGGGAAGTGAGACACGGAAAAATGAAGTGCTTTTTAAAGAGAGAAATACGGTGCTTTGTATTGTTTCCACCTGGGTAAGCAGGGATCTGTGTTTCCCAGACCCTGTCTTGGAATATTTCCAGATTAGAGTTGGCCAAATGAAAACTTGCCTGTGACTTGGAGAGCAGAAGTGAGGTCACATCATTAACTCCCTGAATTTCCTGGTCGTCAGATGGAATGTGGGACAAACAAGAGGTGGCCGGTGGGTAACATCTTGTCCTTACACTCTTCTGTGTTATGCTGCACTCTTTTCTGACTGCTGACTCCTTCCACAAATAGGAGCCTCCGACCAACCACCAGTTGCTTCACTGCAAACTCCCAGGGTAGTTGCTACACCGGGGCAAAAACTTCTGTTTTTCACTATGATGATGTCTGGGATAAAAGGCCATGTGAAGGGCTTCCCTGGTGGCGCAGTGGTTGAGAGTCCGCCTGCCAATGCAGGGGACACGGGTTCGTGCCCCGGTCTGGGAAGATCCCACATGCCGTGGAGTGGCTAGGCCCGTGAGCCATGGCCGCTGAGCCTGCACATCTGGAGCCTGTGCTCCGCAACGGGAGAGGCCACAACAGTGAGAGGCCCGCGTATCACCAAAAAAAAAAAAAAAAAAGACCATGTGGAGAGAGATGCCCAGATATCACAGACATTCCAACCATCCTAGGGAAGGCCTTGGACTTGTGAGTGAGATCATTATATACCCTCCAACTCCCATCAGGGTGTCCGGGTAACCAAAGCCATATAAGTGACCCCAGGGAAGACCAACAGAAGAAACACACTATCAAATCCTGAGAAAAAAATACAGTATTATTGTTTTAAGCTACTGATTTGGGGGATTTTTTTTAAAATGCAGGCTGTAGACATCAGTATATATAAGTGTGGTATTGCTGTAATAATATTTGTTAAAAAGACCCTAATGCATGTGACATTGACTTTGGCACTTGATGATGGGAAGGGTTTCAAAGAGGCTCTGCTACCAGAGACTACAAAGGCCCTGAGAAAACCATCAGCGTCTGGAGAAAAGGTGACCTTGGTTATTTAGTGGCCGGAAAATGGGCCAAAATGTTACCTGGGGTAATTTGGAAGCTACTATGAACTGCCTAAGAAGGCTTTCAGGGAGAATGTTGAAAAGCTAATTGGCTTCTTTTAGAGTCATGGGATCAGATATAGGAAGAAAGAGACGATACAAAAATAGAACTGTACATTTTAAACAGAGTTGATGAAATAAGAAGGACCAATATTTTTTGTGTTGGAAAATAAAATCATCTCACCCCTCATCTCCCCAGCCAGCAAACCATCATCAAAGTAATACAAGACCTAGGACTGCCAATGAAACAAAGTTTTTTTTTTTTTTTTTTTTTGCGGTACGCGGGCCTCTCACTGTTGTGGCCTCTCCCGCTGCGGAGCACAGGCTCCGGACGCGCAGGCTCAGCGGCCATGGCTCACGGGCCCAGCCGCTCCGCGGCATGTGGGATCTTTCCGGACCAGGGCACGAACGCATGTCCCCTGCATCGGCAGGCGGACTCTCAACCACTGCGCCACCAGGGAAGCCCACCCTTCTCTTATTCTTAAGCCTAGTCTTCCTGGGTCAGTTTTACTGTCCAAAGGGCTTACGATGTCAGTGTCCATCATTTTTCCTCAGCATTGTAATATGAACCACACTTGAGAGAGCGGGATTCATAATCACTACAGGATGCGGGGGACCTGGGATATAGGAGTGTGCTACAGATGCTACTTCAAATCTGGAGGCAGGATATTTTGACTCTTAACAGTATATTCAGATTTTTCACCTCTAGTTACCAGCACCATCACTATCACTGCTGTGAGAGTACCAGCCATCGGGCCCCCTGTCTCATGCCGGGTCTCTCACGCCCACCCAGAATCAAGGTCTCCTTGCCCTCTGTGGGGCTGCTGCACGATGCCAGCCTTGTCAGACTTGGAGTCACACATGACTGGCAGGTCATCTTGGAAATGCTCCCTGCTCGATGCTGCCAGGCTCCCTGTTCTCTCTGCCAGGGCACCGAAACTGATGATTTCTGTTGTTGAAGACAAACAGGCAGCCTGTTCCAAGTCAGCCCTAACCGGGCTGTGGTGATGACATTTCTGGTTTAGCAGGGTTTCTCGCGGTCCAGAAGGGAGAACTCAGTGGTCTCCCCTCTTGTGTTACACTTAGGGATTGTTCTTTGTACCAACCCATGCTATTTAAAATCTAAAGATCAGAGTTCTTTGTTTACCGTCACGAGCACAACTGCTGTTTACGGAGCAGATCTGGAGTTATAAGTGGTTTAAGGCTAGACAGATGTCTAGCCTCAGCAGGAAGCTATTTTCTGAACCCACCCCTCTCTAAGCAGCAGTGAGCACATCTAGGTTTCTCTAAGTGAAGACTCCCTGCTTACCAGCCCTGAGTATCTATTTCTGCTGCTTAACATAGGCTGTGCCATTTCAGCTTGGCACTTACGATCTAATACTCTTGAACCTTAAAAGGGAAGAAATTGGAGTCTTCTTTTTTCCTTGGGTGGTTCATTGGTCTATGTGAAAATTTGTTCTTCCTAAGCAAGCAGCATTTGTGTGCCACATCTAAAGAGAACAGAAGTAATGTGGTCAGTGAGAAGAAAGTAAAACGTGGCAGAAAATTATTGCTAGTAGTTGAGCTGTCAGTATCAAAATGGATTCATTATTTCACCATGCCTGAAGAGAGTCAGAGCCCACTTAAATGTTTTCTCCTCTATATGGGCTCCAGATTTTCTATCTATGTCTAAAGCACAAGAGAAAGAGATTCTGAAGGAATCTTTTAAAGGTGCAAAAGATGCTGTAAGGATTTCCTGTCATAAAACCTAGAGGACGATTTTGTTTCTGAACTGTCAATCTAACTTTTACGAAAACATGTTGGCAGCCATTTCCCCCAGAGTTGTCAAATGTGTCATTGATAATAGTTTTGCATCATAGAGGAGAAAGGGGATATTAGGAACTTAATTCTCAACACGTCAGCGGTGTCATTGACAGCTTAAAACAAGAAGTCGTCTAATTCCTCTGAACGTGTAATCCGAAGTCTTGCAAAGTGATGGAGTGTGTGAAGGTGTGAGGGGGAGGGGTGTTTATCGAAGGTCTGTTACGTGTTTGATGTTTCCATATTTCAAATTCTCCACAGCCCTATGCGACCAAATTAATTATCTTCCAGTTCCGTAAGGAAAGGGCTGAGGCAGGTCCCATAGCTGTTAGTGCCTCCTGGGATGGGTGCTCAGGTAGAGCTGACTCTGGAGGCCGTGCCCTTCTCACTGAATCGTGTTCAGGAACATGTGAAATGAAGGGGTGTGAGTTTGCCCTCTGTCTTCATCAAAATAGTTTGGACTATCATAGGTCAGCTGCCAGCAAGACTATCATTTTAGACCCAACAGAAAATTATTTTAAAAAATGTGATGCGTTTATTGTAAAGCCCCTGGGCATATGTACAAAAATGCAAACAGCATTTACATATCTAATATCTATTAACTGACACTGCATTTGCCAGGCATTTGACACAATTAAGCAAATGCTTGACTGAACAGATGGGTCTTACAAGGATCCCTAAGGGCATGTCTGCATTAACTATGCCAAGGGGGGTTAATGCACGCATTTGGCATCTGCGTGCATTTTCCCATCAGCATATACACTACTGCCTTGGATGGTTGCAAATGGGTCCATATTTGTCCCAGAGGACTAAGTGTAAATGAATTGAGCTTTTTCCTGTTTGTTCCATTTTTGTCTTCTGTTTGAAATGTACCCACAACAATAGTAGATTACACCCCTTGCTTGTGTCTCCTATTCATTTACTTGCAAGTAGCCTAATGTTTTTATTTAGTTTACTAGTGGTGTCAAGGAAATACAACACGTTTTTCAGACAAAGTACATAGCCTTTGGATTTTATGCCTTGGTTTATATAGTCTCTGATGCCAGTTTATAATAGGGTAGAGGAAGGAAAAAAAAACAAACAACTCAGATCTTAATGGTAATAATGAATAATTTAACATTACAATACCTGACAAAAAAAGTATTTGTCTTATACTAAACTATTTCATGGCCTCTGAAATGAAAACACAACCCCAGACATACATACTTAAGTCATACTGTAGAATCTCTTTTCTGTCTCCTGGATATCTCTCTGGGAGATGACCTCACCATGTCAGTTAAACTTTTAATTTTTGCTTTGGCCAAGTCTTCAGGGCCTCCTTCAAAAGCTCTCCTAAAAGGAGTACAGTTCAGGGCCTACTCTGAGGTAATGGGTACTCCGGCATTTTATTTGTTACAGAGATAAAGCTGCACCATGAAACAAAGCATGGATAGAGTAAGTGTTGCAGTCTCTGCATTTTGCATTGATCTACAGCTGTATCAAACATGTTTGGCCCAGTGGGTTTTGTGCCATCCTTTATAGCTAGTAGAGTTTAGCACTAAAAGTAAAGCAGCTATGGAAGTATATTGTACACTGCAGATCATCATGTGGGAGGATAAGATTAAACAGAAAACAAAACTGGTGAAAATCCCAATATTGATTCAGCTTTGTGAGGCAAGCAAATATACAGAGTTAATGAAATTAAGTGATAGTCTTGTCAAATCAGGCATGAGGAGTGGAAATTCTTTTTTCTGTTTAAAAAGGCTTGGCAGTGTTTTATCAACATATATATTTGATGTACTAAATGGGAGATAATCTCACACTGGGAAAATCCCATATAACATTTTTTTCCACATCCTATGCTTTTATTTCCTTATTGACTAAAAAGAAAAAATAGAAAAGAAATAATCCTTTTCAAGTATAAATATGACCAAAAGGATTTGCTTCCCTGCACTGCCTAAGTTCTCAGGTTTTTGTACAGAGAAAAGTAACTGTAAAATGTATTTCATTTTTAAAGTATATTAAAAAATTATAGTATGCATATTTTAAATTTCTGTTAATATGTTGCCAACTGAAAGAGGAACAAGAGTTATCCAGGATTATTTTCATTGTTTCTACTTGTTGCCCAAGGTTCGGCATTTGCAGTTGCTGATTCTAGAGTGAAAAGAGACCTTCACATTTTTCTACTATAGCACAATTATTTGAGAAATCTGAGACTTCAAAGGATATGAGTCACTCAGTCAAATAACTAGTTAGTGGTATTCCTAGTGTATCAAAACTAAACCTTTTTTATTTTAGCCTAGTACAATGTTACCCTGAATCCTAGATGATTTGGATTTTAGTTTTTTAAATTAGTTAATACATAGAGCATAATATATGTAATAAAAGAAGTATCACATGCTCATATGAGCACCCAATTTAACAATTAGAACTTGAGCAATACTGCTAAATAAACCTTTGTATTTATCCCCATAACATTAATTAAAATTTAGTACAAAATGAAGTATATATAATTTCCCTGGAGATAATTCACTCTTAACAATTTCATATATATCCTTCTAAGCCTCTGTGTATTTGTATATGTTTGGATGTTTAATTTTACAAAACTGGTATCATACAATAGATGCTATTTCTCACTTTGATTTTTCATTTAACAATATATTATAGATAGAATAGCCTGTCTGTATATGTATTTATTTTAAAATAAATATTGCAGTGCCCTTTCTTGTCTATATTTCTTCGTCCACTTGTGCTAAGTACTTTAAGATGATAGATTTCTAGAAAAGATACAATGCTGATGTTACTACATTAGACCCTCATCACTTTTGAGTTAAAGGTGTGGAACAGACATATGAACACATCTTGAAGATTAAATAAAATTCATCTTATCTTAGTTTACTCTGACAAAGTATGACTATAGTTCCAATACTTCCATCTCACTTCTAATGTAGACCTTATATTAAAATTTAAGGTCCGTTCAACAAAATACTGAAGACAAAACTAAAACTATCCCACTTGATCCCTGGATGCTGAGGCCAGAACTCCATGAAAATTAATCCACAGAGCTTTGGCAGCAAGTCTGGGGACAGCTGTCAATGCAAATGCCCAGCATGCCCAGCACCGTGGTCTAAAGACTATGTAGAGAGCAGAGGCTTTCAATGATCTGACCTCCCTCCTGACCTGGAAATACATCAGTGTCAGTCACAGCCCCGGAGGTGAAGTCAGAGCATCTCAGAACTCGGTCTAGCAAATCACACTCAACAGAAGGCTGGCTTGCCTCTCAGTGATTGGATTGAGGATTTGCATTCACTGTTTCCTAAAATTTCTCCTTTTTCCTGTTTTCTAATGTACACAATGCATATTTCATATTTAATGTGCTCTTGGCAGAGAGATATAATTCAAAGTCAAAAACATTCATTCCTCTCTTCGTGGCTCTATTACTATAAATAGCACCTGAACCAGATCTATTTTTACTAACAGGTTTTCTTGTTCCATGGGCTTCATGGACCAAAATGTGACGCCCCTCCCCCCAGCCCAGCACCAAGTTAGCTATAGTAGAATATCACGTGCAACAAATTTTCTAGAGAAGTTCAACCATAGTTTGTCCTCTCTATTTGAACTATCACAAAGAAACTAAGTGGTTACTTTTGTTCAAGGCAAAATACTTATTATAAGTCATCGGAATACAGTGCCTAGGAAGGAGTACCCTACATTATTTGCCATTGAAGGATAGACATGGGTTATTTGATCATCTTGAGAGTACTTCTGACAGGATTAGACCAGCTTCTTGGGGAAATCCAGAGCCGATCCTGTAAAGTTAAACTATGGGAAGAGTTTCTCCAGTGGTCAACCACATCACTGCTTTCCTTTTTTTATTTGTCACCTTCTAAACACACACACACACACACACACACACACACACACAAGTACAAATTATTTAAGAGTTCATAAGAATATTCCTGATTAACTTGTTAGGATAGTTATACCCTTAACCCTACATAAAAAATAGTTATTTGTTCTTTTCTAATTCTGATAAAGCTTTCACTTTCCCCAAGTTTCGTTTTTGGGGAAATCACTATATTGTAGAAACTGGTAACATTGTTTTGTTTCTGCTCAAGTTGTTATGGGAATGAACATCCAATTGAATGGAGTCTGCAGTTTTATTTTCAGGTTTCACATTAGAGACATTTCATGGTTCTGCATTGGTAAAGTTGTAGTAGCATAAGAGTTGTATAGAGAGGCTCAGAATTCCTGGGGCACAGAGCACAACCATCATCTGCTCAGATTTCTCTTAGAAGTTCCAAAGGAGCTATATGCCGAGGCAAGGCAAGAATTGGGTTGTATGTAACTACCTATCTCGATCCAAGATATGTCTTAGCTTTTATCACAAAGTGAGAAACTATAGATTTTGCAAGACAATATCATAAACATATCATACCATCTTATTTAAGTTTTGTCAACTTAGTCCTTTTTTCGTAAGTAATAAGTTGACCATAATATTTTACAAACACATAGCACATTATATGAAATGAAATAAGAAAATCAAATTGTTTCATTTGCCATTTAACTTTTCTTTAGGTCAGTAGAATGACGTAGGATTATGGAGACCTAAATAAAATTTACTTTTTCTTAAACTAAACCGTTGCTTTCAGAAAGAAAGTGCAGTGTTACAGATACTCTCCATGGGAATTTTTTCTGCTCCATTTGAAAAGTTAAGCCAACTACTCAGCAAGAAATTTTGTTCAAATAAAATAGGAGGTGGAAGAGTTGTAGCATTGTTAAAGGCAGCATAAGGTGATGGGACTTGTTCAATTTTCAAAATATGGTAAAGGGAAATCTATAGTTCTCTTCCTGTGTATGGAAAAACCCAGTTCTTTCCTCCTGTGTCTCGTGTGTCTCCTTTACTCCTCACACCGAGTTTACTTCGGACACTTCTGGTTGCCAGATGTGTGGGGATCCCCCCTCCCCCCCCACCAAGAAGTTCCCTGTGACACCACCTGAATGTTCTACAGTTTAACTCAATTCTGACACTATCTATCTGGAGATGGTGTCAGATTCCGCAGGTTAAGGGCTCAGTCCCACAAGACTGTTCCACCCTACTTCAGATGCCAGTCACAGGTAGTAGGTCCCCAGGTTACCCACAACTTCTGTCCAGTTTGGCTACAAATCAGAGGTTTCCATAACCCCTTCCTTGGTTTTGACTTATTCACTAGAACAGCTCACAGAACTCAAGGAAACGCTTTCTTGTGTTTACCAGTTTATTAAAGGATATGATAAAGGATACAGGTGAACAGCCAGATGAAGAGATACAGTACCTATCTTGCTGTTCATCCGTATCCTTCACCTGGGAGGTCCTGGAGTATCAATGCAGGAGCTGCTGTCCCTGTGAAGTTGGGGTATGTCACCCGCCTGGTGTGGCTGTGTTTACCAACCGGGAAAATCTCTAAACCCCATACAGTTCAGATTTTATGGAGGCTTCCTCACTTAGGAATCATCAGCTGTTAGCTCCATTTCCAGCCACTGTCCTCTCTCTGAGGGGTAAAGTGTGGAGCTGAAATTTCCAAGCTTCTAATCACAGCTTGGTCTTTCTGGTGAATAGCCCCCATCCAGGAGCCTCCCAGAGTTGCCTCATAGAGCAAAAGAAGCTCCTCGTGATCTTATTTAGGAATTTATGAGGCTTTTAGAAGCCCTGTATCAGGAATGGGGTGAAAGACCAAATATTAGAACAAGAGATAATCTTATCACTTAGGAAATTACACGTATTTTAATAGCTCCATGCCAGGAACATGGAACAGAGACCAATATATATGTATATTTTTTTCTGTTAACTCACAGATAGTTTCTAATCTGTGATTTCTTTCTAGTCTTTAAAAAAATTGTCTATGCTTGAGCCTTGTGAAAAAACTGATCTCTTTTCTTTCAAAAAAGATCGATGTTTTCTACCTCAGTATGTGACATTTAAATGACCACTAAATTTAATGTGTTCTTATGTCACTTTCCCTAAAAAAGATGTGTGCTATTTTTTTCTGCTATATGCTTAATACTTATATTTATTAGCATTATCCTGAATGTCAATGTGAAGTTTCTGGAACAGAGCTGGTTACTATTTACTTAAAGCAAATAATAAGTGCACCAACTTCCCTTTCCCCAAATTCTTATCCCTGAGGTGGAGTGATGAGAACCAATGTGGTGCTACACATAGTGGGGTCCACCATATGTGAGGAGCCCCCAAAAATGAGCCCCAGCATTTATACAGGAAAGAGAGGCAGCTGATCCTGCTCACCTGACTCACCTTGGAGACATAATGGGGAAGATACTGGTTCTTAACTCTTGGGAATGTAAGTAAATTTCTCATGGAGGAAAATAGGACTAGTGTCTCTGACTTTCAAAGCAGGGGATGCCCTCATGGTCTCAAGTCTTCTCCCTCTTGAGATGTGAACGTGTACCTCCTGGGAGGGACATTTCTCTGGAGTGCTCCCTGCCCATAGCTTAACTTCCCAGCTTGTTTTTTTTAGCCCAGGTCCCAAGTTTTAGTAAAAATTTCTCAGAAAGCTCTAACTATGTAGAAATAAGAAAAAGTATTTTCTCTATAGCACCACATCTTCTAGGTAGTCACTTTCCATATTGGCTTATCTAGCAAATTCGTGGAGCAGCTTTTAAAGCTTTTATTTTTCTTTTACGTATATAAGATTAGGACGGATCATATACCATTGCGGACGTGACTGTGGAATGTGTTGAATAATTTCATAGTTAGCAAAAGTCAAGCAGATTGAGGAACAGGGCCCATAGGGCACTGGTTGCTGCAAAGACCATCAAGTTTCAGCGCTTGGTGTCAGCATTTTTATCTTTCAAGTAAGTGAATGGTTTCAGTCAGCTAGACCATCTTGAGAGTGATTGGTTTGAAGAGAAGTAGGAAAGCAGACTCATTTTAGAGTGCAGTCCTAGCCTGAGAGATCATTTTGGATAATCGTGGTAGATGTTTTTAAAGAGATTTCTACTCATTACACATCGCAGGTAAATGGGTAAGAGGTGGATAGAAATTAAATTCTGTGGGAACATTTACTATATTGGCATTTGGCCCACAATGAAATAAGCCACTGACCAGAATGTAAGTTCCATGAGGACAGGGATTTCTTTTTGTGTGTGTGTGTCATTGATGTATTTTCATTACCCACAGAAATGCCTTGTTCATAGCAGGCTCCTAATGTATATTACATACATGAGTGAATGATAGTAGAAGGAATTAGGAAATGTGAAAACGACTCTAGTATCATTTGAAGGAGGCTGGTCTTTTGGTATCACCTTGTTTTGATTACTATTGGCATTTAACACATTTTTTCTTATTAAAATTATATCCTTCATTTGTTTCCTTTGACAGAATTTTTAAGATACTCATTCTCTCTCTTTGGGCAACCTCTTACTTTAATAAATTACAACTATTGAGCTCAATTCTTAAAAGGTGAGGTACCCAAGGGCTCTGTCTTTGTCACCCCTCTCTCTCCATCTTTTCCCTGGATGATATCCTAGCCCTTGGCTTTGACTACTCACTATGTATACATACTTTCTAAACTCTCGCTTTTAACACGGACATCCCTATTAAATTGTTCCTTGATTCTTTGTACTCAGGGTGTATAAAGCTGACTTTATCAGCTTTCTTGCCCAATATGGTTCTTGTCCTATATTTCTTCCTTTTGTGACTGGAACCGATATTTCCCTTAGTGCACAAGCCCAAAGCAAACTCCCTTCATTTCTCTCCTTTGCCTTAGAATCTATTATTCAAAGTCAGTGGTGGAGGAGGTCGTAGAGAGGATGCGACCTCCGGTTTATTTGAGAGCTGACCTCGGACAATCAGGAGGTCCTCACTCTCCCCGGCCCTTGGAATGAGGTCCTGCCCACTTCCTACAGTGGGAGACGTGTTCAAGGACGCAGCCTTGAGAGAGCAGTGTGTTATTGAGACCATATGGATGAACCCAGTTAAGGCCCCCGTATAAACTTTTAAGTTTCTGACGGGTATGTGGGGAGATGTACTTGCCTTGTGATGCCCAAGACAAGCCTTGTAAGGAAGTTCCCTTGACTATTAAACCTGCCACCTGCCTTCCCGAAGGCATCTACCTCCCTCCTCTGTCTCTCCTTGCCTTCTGTGTCCGGGGCCAGTTTACTTTCTTTTTTCATCCACTTCAGTGGTGCCCCTTGGTTGCTAGTTTTCCTTGCTTCCCTTCTATCCGTTAGACTTCGGCCAAAGGGATCATTCTAAAAAAAAAAAAATATGATATACATTCCGATTAAGTTTTAATTAATAAATTTACTTAATACAATTAGCTTTCAAGGTATTCCTCAGATGTTCACTTTCTGAACTCCGCCTTCCTTGAAGAGCCTCAGATTTTACTCTCCTTACACATTCTTGGTTCCTATCAGTAATTCATTTGTTATTTTATTCAGTAGTCAAATATTCATTCTTTTTTCTCATTCAGCAATTGTTAAATGTGAACCTATGGTGACACAGGGGGATTTTGCTATGAGCTGAGGCAGCAGCAGAGCACAAAACAAAGTCTGTTTCTTCAAGGAGTTTTCAGTATACTAAGAAAGATTATAGATAAAGAAGCCAAACAAGTACACATTAATCAGTGACGTAAAGAAGAACTACAGAGTGCCTGTAACGGGAGTGCTTGATGTAGCCTGTGAAGGAAGGAGGGGTATCCCTGTGGAAATAAAACACATTCGAAACCATGAATAAGGAGGAATAGTGAACTAGGTATGAGGGGGAAACATCATTCCAGGAAGGGGAAAAGATGGAGAGAAGACCCTGGGGCAGGAATAACCATACATCGGGAGCAACCTGAAAGACAGGACGTCCACAGAGGAGGGAACAAAGGGAAAAGAGGCCACAGTCCAATGCGCCATGCTGATCTATCCCTCGCTCCTTGACTGGGTGGTTAATATTTCAAAACTTGTTACAATATCCCCACCTCCTCTATGAGCACCTTGATTTTTTAAAATTAGTTTTCATTGGAGTATACTTGATTTACAATGTTGCATTAGTTTCAGGTGTACAGCAAAGTGAATCTGTTTGTTAGTTTCAGTGAATACATATACATACATCCACTCTTTTTCAGATCCTTTTCCCTTAAAGGTTATTACAAAGTATTGAGTAGAGTTCCCTGTCCTCTACAGTAGGTCCTTGTTGGTTATCTACTTTATATACAGTAGGGTGTATATGTCAATCACAATCTCCCAATTTATCCCTCCCTCACCCTTCCCCCTTGCTAACCATAAGTTTGTCTTTTGCATCTGGAGAACTTTCATTTTTACCTGCCTCCTTTGTGATCTTAAAACACCCTGTGATGACTTCCTTCATAAACTTACCTTTTACCTCTCCCACACTATAATTATGAACTCCTTGTTGGAAAGACCTGTCTGCATCCTTGAGGCTCTGCACAGAGCGTGGCACATGGTAGGAACAATGACTCTGATGTAAGAATGAATGAAAGACTGTAGGTGAGCACAGGCATTGTGGATGCGTGATTATGAAGTATTACACCTAATAGCTCCTCTTACGTCTTTTTTTTTTAACATCTTTATTGGAGTATAATTGCTTTATAATTGTGTGTTAGTTTCTGCTTTATAACAAAGTGAATCAGTTATACATATACATATGTTCCCATATCTCTTCACTCTTGCGTCTCCCTCCCTCCCACCCTCGCTATCCCACCCCTCTAGGTGGTCACAGAGCACCGAGCTGATCTCCCTGTGCTATGTGGCTGCTTCCCACTAGCTATCTATTTTACGTTTGGTAGTGTATATATGTCCATGCTGCTGTCTCACTTTGTTCCAGCTTACCCTTCCCCCTCCCCATATTCTCAAGTCCATTCTCTAGTAGGTCTGCGTCTTTATTCCCATCTTGCCCCTAGGTTCTTTACGACCATGTTTGTGGTTTTTTTTGTTTTTTTTTAAGATTCCATATATATGTGTTAGCATACGGCATTTGTTTTTCTCTTTCTGACTTACTTCACTCTGTATGACAGACTCTAGGTCCATCCACCTCACTACAAATAACTCAATTCCGTTTCTTTTAGTGGCTGAGTAATATTCCATTGTATATATGTGCCACATCTTCTTTATCCATTCATCTGTTGATGGACACTTAGGTTGCTTCCATGTCCTGGCTATTGTAAATAGAGCTGCAATGAACACTGTGGTACATGACTCTTTCTGAATTATGTTTTTCTCAGGGTATATGCCCAGTAGTGGGATTGCTGGGTCATACGGTAGTTCTATTTTTAGTTTTTTGAGGAACCTCCATACTGTTCTCCATAGTGGCTGTATCAATTTACATTCCCACCAACAGTGCAAGAAGGTTCCCTTTTCTCTACACCCTCTCCAGCGTTTACTGTTTCTAGATTTCTTGATGATGGCCATTCTGAGTGGTGTGAGATGATATCTCATTGTAGTTTTGATTTGCATTTCTCTAATGATTAATGATGTTGAGCATTCTTTCATGTGTTTGTTGGCAATCTGCATATGTTCTTTGGAGAAATGTCTGTTTAGGTCTTCTGTGCATTTTTGGATTGGGATGTTTGTATTTTTGATATTGAGCTGCATGAGCTGCTTGTACATTTTGGAAATTAATCTTATGTCAGTTGTTTCATTTGCAAGCATTTTCTCCCATTCTGAGGGTTGGCTTTTCATCTTGCTTATGGTTTCCTTTGCTGTGCAAAAGCTTTTAAGTTTCATTAGGTCCCATTTGTTTATTATTGTTTTTATTTCCATTTCTCTAGGAGGTGGGTCAAAAAGGATCTTGCTGTGATTTATGTCATAGAGTGTTCTGCCTATGTTTTCCTCTAAGAGTTTGATAGTGTCTGGCCTTACATTTAGGTCTTTAATCCATTCTGAGTTTATTTTTGTGTATGGTGTTAGGGAGTATTCTAATTTCATTCTTTTACATGTAGCTGTCCAGTTTTCCCAGCACCACTTACTGAAGGGCTGTCTTTTCTCCACAGTATATTCTTGCCTCCTTTATCAGAGATAAGGTGACCATATGTGCGTGGGTTTATCTCTGGGCTTTCTATCCTATTCCATTGATCTATATTTCTGTTTCTGTGCCAGTACCATACTGTCTTGATTACTGTAGCTTTGTAGTATAGTGTGAAGTCAGGGAGCCTGATTCCTCCAGCTCCGCTTTTCTTTCTCAAGATTGCTGTGGCTATTTGGGGTCTTTTGTGTTTCCATAAAAATTGTGAAACATTTTTTTCTAGTTCTGTGAAAAATGCCACTGCTAATTTGATAGGGATTGCATTGAATCTGTAGATTGCTTTGGGTAGTAGAGTCATTTTCACAATGTTGATTCTTCCAATCCAAGAACATGGTCTATCTCTCCATCTATTTGTATCCTCTTTAATTTCTTTCATCAGTGTCTTATAATTTTCTGCATACAGGTCTTTTGTCTCCTTATGTAGGTTTATTCCTAGGCATTTTATTCTTTTGTTGCAGTGGTAAATGGGCATGTTTTCTTCATTTCACTTTCAGATTTTTTATCATTAGTGTATAGGAATGCTAGAGATTTCTGTGCGTTAACTTTGTGACCTGCTACTTTACCAAATTGATTGATTAGCTCTAGTAGTTTTCTGTTAGCATCTTTAGGATTCTCTTGTATAGTATCATGTCATCTGCAAACAGTGACAGCTTTAATTCTTCCTTTCTGATTTGAATTCCTTTTATTTCTTTTTATTCTCTGATTGCTGTGGCTAAAACTTCCAAAACTATGTTGAATAATAGTGTTGAGAATGGGCAACCTTCTCTTGTTCCTGATCTTAGTGGAAATCATTTCAGTTTTTCAACATTGAGGATGATGTTGGCTGTGGGTTTGTCATATATGGCCTTTATGATGTTGAGGAAATTTCCCTCCATGCCTACTTTCTGGAGAGATTTTATCATAAAAGGGTGTTGAATTTAGTCGAAAGCTTTCTCTGCATCTATTGAGATGATCATACGGTTTTCCTCGTTCAATTTGTTAATATGGTGTATCACGTTGATTGATTTATGTATATTGAAGAATCCTTGCATTCCTGGGATAAACCCCACTTGATCGTGGTATATAATCCTTTTCATGTGCTGTTGGATTCTGTTTGCTAGTATTTTGTTGAGGAATTTTGCTTCTATATTCATCAGTGATATTGGCCTGTAGTTTTCTTTCTTTGTGACATCTGTGTCTGGTCTTGGTATCAGGGTGATGGAGGCCTCGTAGAATGAGTTTGGGAGTGTTCCTCCCTCTGCTATATTTTGGAAGAGTTTGAGAAGGATAGGTGTTAGCTCTTCTCTAAATGTTTGATAGAATTCACTTGTGAAGCCATCTGGCTCTGGGCCTATGTTTGTTGGAAGATTTCCTTTTTTTTTTTTGCGGTACGTGGGCCTCTCACTGCTGTGGCCTCTCCCGTTCCGGAGCGCAGGCTTAGTGGCCACGGCTCACGGGCCCAGCTGCTCCGCGGCATGTGGGATCTTCCCGGACCGGGACACGAACCCGTGTCCCCTGCATCAGCAGGTGGACTCTCAACCACTGCGCTACCAGGGAAGCCCTGTTGGAAGATTTTTAATCACAGTTTCAATATCAGTGCTTGTGACTGGTGTGTTCATATTTTCTATTTCTTCCCGGTTCAGTCTCGGATGGTTGTGCATTTCTAAGAATTTTTCCATTTCTTCAGGTTGTCCATCTTATTGGCATAGAGTTTCTTGTAGTAATCTCTCATGATCCTTTGTATTTCTGCAGTGTCAGTTGTTGTTCCTTCTTGTTTTTCATTTCTAACTCTTGATTTGAGTCTTCTCCCTTTTTTTCTTGATGAGTCTGGCTAATTGTTTATCAATTTTGTTTATCTTCTCAAAGAACCAGCTTTTAGTTTTCTTGATCTTTGCTATAATTTTCTTCATTTCTTTTCCATTTATTTCTGATCTGATCTTTATGATTTCTCTCCTTCTGCTAACTGGGGTATTTTTGTTCTTCTTTCTCTAATTGCTTTAGGTGTAAGG
Organism: Hyperoodon ampullatus; assembly: GCF_949752795.1. Lineage (NCBI taxonomy): Eukaryota > Metazoa > Chordata > Mammalia > Artiodactyla > Ziphiidae > Hyperoodon > Hyperoodon ampullatus. The sequence continues at coordinate 190,539,753 of NC_136915.1, forward strand.
TTAGGTTGTTTATTTGAGATGTTTCTTGAGGTAGGATTATATTGCTATAAACTTCCCTCTTAGAACTGCTTTTGCTGTATCCCATAGGTTTTGGGTCGTCATGTTTTCATTTTCATTTGTTTCTAGGTATTTTTTGATTTCCTCTTTGATTTCTTCAGTGATCTCTTGGTTATTAAGTAGTGTATTGTTTAGCCTTCATGTGTTTGTATTTTTTACAGATTTTTTCCAGTAATTGATATCTAGTCTCATAGTGTTGTGGTTGGAAAAGATACTTGACACGATTTCAATTTTCTTAAATTTACCAAGGTTGGATTTGTGACCCAAGATATGATCTATCCTGGAGAATGTTCCATGAGCACTTGAGAAGAATGTGTATTCTGTTGTTATTAGATGGAATGTCCTATAAATATCAATTATGTCCATCTTGTTTAATGTATCATTTAAAGCTTGTGTTTCCTTATTTATCTTCATTTTGGATGATCTCTCCATTGGTGAAAGTGTGGTGTTTAAGTCCCCTCCTCTGAATGTGTTATTGTCGACTTCCCTTTTTATGGCTGTTATTATTTGCCTTATGTATTGAGGTGCTCCTATGTGGGGTGCATAAATACTTACAATTGTTGTATCTTCTTCTTGGATTGATCCCTTGATCATTATGTAGTGTTCTCCTTGTCTCTTGTAACAGTCCTTGTTTTACAGTCTATTTTTTCAGATACGAGAATTGCTACTCTGGCTTTCTTTTGATTTCCATTTGCATGGAATATCTTTTTCCATCCCTTCAGTTTCAGTGTGTATGCGTCCCTAGGTCTGAAGTGGGTTTCTTGTAGACAGCATATATACGGGTCTTGTTTTTGTATCCATTCAGCCAGTCTGTGTCTTTTTGTTGAGGCATTTAATCCATTTACGTTTAAGGTAATTATTGATATGTATGTTTCTATTACCATTTTCTTAATTGTTTTGGGTTTGTTATTGTAGGTCTTTTCCTTCTCTTGTGTTTGTTGCCTAGAGAAGTTCCTTTAGCATTTGTTGTAAAGCTGGTTTGGTGGTGCTGAATTCTTTTAGCTTTTGCTTGTCTGTAAAGGTTTTAATTTCCCCATCAAATCTGAATGAGATCCTTGCTGGTTAGAGTAATCTTGGTTGTAGGTTTTTCTCCTTCATCACTTTAAATATGTCCTGCCACTGCCTTCTGGCTTGCAGAGTTTCTGCTGAATGATCAGCTGTTAACTTTATGGGGATTCCCCTGTATGTTATTTGTTGTTTTTCCCTTGCTGCTTCTAATTTTTTTTCTTTGTATTTAATTATTGATAGTTTCATTAATATGTGTCTTGGTGTGTTTCTCCTTGTATTTATCCTGTATGTGACTCTCTGTGCTTCTTGGACTTAACTATTTCCTTTCCCATATTAGGGAAATTTTCAACTATAATCTCTTCAAATATTTTCTCAGTCCCTTTCTTTTTCTCTCCTTCTTCTGGGACCCCTATAATTCGAATGTTGGTGTGTTTAATGTTGTCCCAGAGTTCTCTGAGACTGTCCTCAATTCTTTTCATTCTTTTTTCTTTATTCTGCTCTGCAGTAGTTATTTGCACTATTTTATCTTCCAGGTCACTTATATGTTCTTCTGCCTCAGTTATTCTTCTATTGATTCCTTCTAGAGAATTTTTCATTTCATTTATTGTGTTGTTCCTCGTTTGTTTGCTCTTTAGTTCTTCAGGTCCTTGTTAAACGTTTCTTGTATTTTCTCCATTCTATTTCCAAGATTTTGGATCAACTTACTATCATTGTTCTGAATACTTTTTCAGGTAGACCGCCTATTTCCTCTTCATTTGTTAGGTCTGGTAGGTTTTTGCTTTGCTGCTACTTCTGCTGTATGTTTCTCTGTCTTCTCATTTTGCTTAACTTACTGTGTTTGCGGTCTCCTTTTCTCAGGCTGCAGGTTTGTAGTTCCCATTGTTTGTGGTGTCTGTCCCCAGTAGCTAAGGTTGGGTCAGTGAGTTGTGTAGGCTTTCCGGTGGAGGGGACTAGTGCCTGTGTTTCAGTGGATGCGGCTGTATCTTGTCTTTCTGGTGGGCAGCTGCATGTCTGGTGGTGTGTTTTGGGGTGTCTGTGGCCTTATTATGATTTTAGGCAGCCTCTCTGCTAATGGATGGGGTTGTGTTTCTTTCTTGCTATTTGGTTGGCATAGGGTGTCCAGCACTGTAGCTTGCTGGTCGTTGAGTGAAGCTGGGTATTGGTGTTAAGATGGAGATCTCTGGGAGATTTTCACCATTTGATGTTACATGGAGCTGGGCGGTCTCTTGTGGACCAGTGTCCTGAACTTGGCTCAGAGGCACAGCCCTGACACCTGGCTGGAGCACCAAGAGCCTGTCATCCACATGGCTCAGAATAAAATGGAGAAAAAAAAAAAAAAGAAAGGAAGGAAGAAAGAAAGAAAGAAGGAAGGAAAGAAAGAAAGAAAGAAGATACACTAACATAAACTAAACTAAAATAAATTTATTAAAATAAAAATAAAAAGTAATTATTAAGAAAAAAAATTTTAAGTAATAAAAACAAAAGAAAGAAAGAAGAGAGCAACCAAACCTAAAAACAAATCCACCAATGATTACAAGTGCTAAAACTATACTAAAAAATACACACACACAAAAAAAGAAAACCCAAAAAATGGACAGACAGAACCCTAGGACAAGTGGTAAAAGCAAAGCTATACAGACAAAATCACGCACAGAAGCATACACATACACACTCACCAAAAGAGAAAAAGGGAAAAAATTCTTATATATTTTTGCTTCCAAAGTCCACCTCCTCAATTTGGGATGATTCGTTGTCTATTCATGTATTCCACAGATGCAGGTACATCAAGTTGATTGTGGAGATTTAATCCGCTGCTCCTGAGGCTGTTACGAGAGATTTCCCTTTCTCTTCTTTGTTCGCACAGCTCCTGGGGTTCAGCTTTGGATTTGGACCCGCCTCTGCATGTAGGTCTCCTGAGGGCGTCTGTTCTTCGCTCAGCGAGGACGGGGTTAAAGGAGCAGCTGATTCGGTGGCTCTGGCTCACTCAGGCCGGGGGGAGGGAGGGGCACGGAGGCGGGGCGAGCCTGCGGCGGCAGAGGCTAGCGTGACGTTGCAGCAGCCTGAGGCGCACCGTGCGTTCTCCCAGGGAAGTTGTCTCTGGATCACGGAACCCCGGCAGTGGCGGGCTGCACAGGCTCCGGAACGGAGGTGTGGATAGTGACCTGTGCTCGCACACAGCCTTCTTGGTGGCGGCAGCAGCAGCCTTAGCGTCTCAAGCCTGTCTGTGGGGTCCGTGCTCATAGCCACGGCTCGTGCCCATCTCTTAAGCGGCGCTCTTAATCCCCTCTCCTCGCGCACCAGGAAACAAAGAGGGAAGAAAAGGTCTCTTGCCTCTTTGGCAGGTCCAGACTTTTTCCTCGGACTCCCTCCCGGCCAGCCGTGGCGCACTAGCCCCTTCAGGCTGTGTTCACGCCGCCAACCCCAGTCCTCTCCCTGCGCTCCGACTGAAGCCCGAGCCTCAGCTCCCAGCCCCGCCCGCCCCGGAGGGTGAGCAGACAAGCCTCTCGGACTGGTGAGTGATGGTCGGCACCGATCCTCTGTGCGGGAATCTCTCCGCTTTGCCCTCCACACCCCTGTGGCTGCGCTCTCCTCCGTGGTTCCAAAGCTTCCCCTCTCCGCCACCCGCAGTCTCTGCCCGCGAAGGGGCTCCTAGTGTGTGGAAACCTTTACGCCTTCACGGCTCCCTCCCACTGGTACAGGTCCCGTCCCTATTCTTTTGTCTCTGTGTTTTCTTTTTTCTATTCCCTACCCAGGTACGTGGGTAGTTTCTTGCCTTTTGGGAGGTCTGAGGTCTTCTGTCAGCGTTCAGTAGGTGTTCTGTAGGAGTTGTTCCACGTGTAGATGTATTTCTGATGTATTTGTGGGCAGGAAGGTGATCTCCACGTCTTACTCTTCCGCCATCTTGAAGTTCCTCACCTCCTCTTACGTCTTGACCTGAGAATATTTGTTTCAATGATTAATTGGTATTAGAATCACACATGTCCATAGTTTAAGCCATGTATCAGTCTGTCAGCCTCCCTGTCATATTTACAAAGAATTAAGCTCCCCAAATGTTCAGAATCTTTCTGAGACTCAAATGGAATGGAACTACAATTTTCTTTCCTCAAGGAGCTCTACAGAAAGTGGAGAAACTCTTCCATATGGATCTGCAGGGAATGTATTATTTCAAGTATTGTTTTGCTCAGCACCTTAGAGACCAGTAGCTGAGAAAGAAAGGGCCCTGTGAAAAGAAACCTGAATTCTCATCAAACTGCTGCAGCTGCCATTATTAGCCTTGCAGGGCAGATCTTATATATATTAAAGCAGACATACTTCATCTACCCAGAAATTATATTCTGCATCTCACATTGGCTTGCTCTACCTTTTGAACTCTCTAAATTTCGAATTTCCTTAGCGTCTATACTGACTGCTTTCACATAGATTAATAAAATCCCATTGGTAATCTGCATGCATTGTTTACATGAATTTCTTGTACGTGAATAGGACTTTGATTCATGTTTAGGCCTCACTGATTCATGTTTAGGACTCACTGACCATGTGCTCTATTTAAGCAGGGGTATGTGTTGTAATCAATCATGGACCACTCTAAAAACAGTATATAAAAGCACTATAAGGTCCCAGCATAGCATAAACTCAGGAAATAAAAACCACCATCCCACAACGAAGTTTCAATTTATACTCTCTAGCCTTTACAAATGAGATTTTAAGGTGTAATTTAAAGATGTATATTTTAACTTGTAAGAGCATTTATCTCCTTTATACGGTGTGTGTGGTTTTTCAATATAAACAGTTGTGTGTGAGAGAATTCTCTTAGAATTGAGCATTTGGTTGAATAGTTTGTATCTCTAAGGAGAACACCAATCATTGATGAGGGCTGCACAGCTACAGCCAATTCACACTACACATAAAAGTATTATTGGTTACAATTTTGGATTATCTGTTTACATGGGATGCATGTGACTGAAATAGTGCCTTGAATTCCCAGTTGGGAAGAGTGGATCCAAAATAGGTTTAAGCAGTACATTTACATCACGTGCACTGTATTTAATTCAGATTAAGCACTTAGAAGTTACTTTTCTTTTTAAAATACTTAAATGTCTTAAAGATATGCACACATATATATGTAAAATATGTGCATGTATATACATATATCTTTTAAAATTAACTAAAATTAGTCACTTTTTTAAACTAGTGAGGAATGCACACAGCGCTAAACATCCCCCTATACAAATCCTACTTTTATTTCTACTCCTGTTAATGGTAGGTAATGCTTATTGAACATCTGCTCTGCTCAGTTATACTTTACATTTATTCACAAAGGTAATTCTTATGACAATTCTATTAGGGAGATAATTCTGTGTTTATTTATAAATGTATAAGTTGCGATTTGGCAAACTGCCAGAAGTTATATAGTTATGTGGCAGGAAGTGGACCTAGATTTCAGACCCAGTTTTTCATCTACCATGACGCTGGGAATCTTGCTACTCTGTGTAACAGTTCTTTACTCTGTAGTAGGCACTTTTTCACATGTTAACCTAAAATAATACATTACCATTGACCCTTAATATGAGTAGTATTATTATTTTATAGATGAGAAAAAGTTATATCAGGTCAAGAAAATTTCTCATACACATTCTAAGTGACATGGGATCACTCTGAGTGCAGTGTTGGCAAGTGTGGGAACAGGAAGAAGTTAGGAGCCTCTTTCAGTAATCTGGGAAGAGAAGGTTGGTGGCAGTGAATAGGTAAGAAGTGGTCATATTATGGATTGATGATCCATGGTGCATCAGGAAAGGGATAAGTCAAGGATGACTCCCAAAACTCTGGCTTCAGCAGATATAGGTATATATTGGTACCACTTCCTAAATAAAATGTAAAACATTATGAAAGGCACACTCCGGCTATGACCGCAAAGATTTCTTTTTAAATTTGAAGTTCCAGCATGATATCCAAAAATCAATTTACAGGAGGTAGTTGGTTTTTTAGATGGGGGCTTCAGAAGAGAACTTGGAGCTAGCAATATCATTTACGGGTATGTTAGCATTGGGGCTGTCACTGAAACCACTGAATAACTATTGGGGGAATGTGTCACACAGTGAACTGAGGACAAAGCTAAGACTGATCCCTAAGAAATGCCTATGTTTGAAGATCAGGTATATGAATCAGAGCCCGCAAAGAGTACAGAAAAGGAATAAACAATGAAGCGGAAAAAAATCAGAGAATTTGGAGTCATAAAGTTCCAAGGAGGAGGTTTTCTTATAAGGACTTCATATTTTTAGAGCAATTTTATGTTCACAGCAAAACTGAGAGGAAGGTACAGAAACATCCCATATACCCCTGCCTCCACACCTGCATAGCCTCCCCCATTATCAACATCACTCTGCAGAGTAGTACATATGTTACAACTGACGATGTAAGCATTGGCAAATCATAATTACCCAACATCCATTTTTACGTTAAGGTTCACTCTTGATGTTTGTACATTTTATGGGTTTGGACAAATGTATCTCAGCATGTATCCATCATTATGCTCTCACACAGGGCATTTTTCACTTCCATAAAAATCCCCTGTGCTCTGCCTATTTACCCGCCCCTCACCACCCGTGTCCCCTAGGCAATAACTGATCTTTTTGCTGTCTCCATAGTTCTGACTTTTTCAGAATGTCATATTGTTGGAATCATACAATGTCTAGCCTTCTCAGATTGGTTTATTTAACTTAGGAATTTGCATTTAAGTTTCCTCTGTCTTTTCATGGCTTGATAGCTCATTTCTTTTTGGTTCTTATATTTATCCCTTCATTTACTGAAGGGTATCTTGGTGGCTTCCAAATTTTGGCAGTTATGAATAAAGCTGCTGTAAACATCTTATGTAGATTTTTATGTGTACATAAGTTTTCTACTTCTTCGGGTAAATACCAAGGTATGTAATTGTTGGATCATATGGTAAGAGTGTTCAGTTTTGTAAGAAACCACCTAACTGTCTTCCAAAGTGGCTGTATCATTTTTCATTCCCACCAGCAATGAATGAGAAGTTTCTGTTTCTCCACATCCTCACTAGCATTTGGTGTTGCCATTGTTCCAGCTTTTGGCCATTCTAATAGGTGGGTAGTGGTATCTCATTGTCCTTTCAATTTGCATTTCCCTGTTGACATGTGATGTGGAACATATTTTCATATGCTTATTTGCCATCTGTATATCTTCTTTGATGAGGTATCTGTTAAAGTCTTTGGACGATTTTCTAATTGGGATGTTTGTTTTTTTATTGTTGAGTTTTAAAAATTCCTATATATTTTAAATATGTCTTTATCAGATATGTCTTTTTAAACATTTTCTTCCAGTTTGTGACTTGTCTTCTCATTCTGTTGACATTGTCTTTTAGAGAGCAGAAGCTTTTAATTTTAATGAAGTCCAGCTGGTCAATTGTTTCTTTCATGGATCATGATTATGGTATTGTATCTAAAAAGTCATTGCCATACCCAAGGTCATCTAGGTTTTCTCCTATGTTATCTTCTAGGTTTCTTATACTTTTTCATTTTACATTTAAGTCTATGACCCATTTTGAGTTATTTTTGTGAAAAGTGTAATGTCTGTGTGTATATTCTCTTTTCTTCTATCTTATCCTAGTAATTCTTTACCTTCTAACTGCAGTTTGTACGTTTTGAACACCTTCATTCAATCACCCCAACTCCCACCCCGTCTATGGTAACCACAAATCTGATCTCCTTTTTCATAAGTTTTTGGTTTTGTTTTGAAGATTCCACATATAAGTGTGATTCATACTGTATTTGCCTTTCTGTGACTTATTTCACTTAGCATAATGACCTCAAGGTCCATCCATGTTGTTGAAAATGAACATGGGGGTGCAGATATCTTGACATAGTATTTTTATTTCCTTCAGATACATACTCAGAAGTGGAATTGCTGGGTCATATAGTTGATCTATTTCTCATTTTTCTGAGGAAGTTTTATACTGTTTTTGAAAGGGACTGCACCACTTTGCAGTTCCACCAACACTGCATAAGGCTTCCCTTTTCTCCACATTCTCACCAGCATTTTTAAAAATCTCTTGTCTTTTGATACTAGTCATTCTAACAGGCATGAAGTGGTATCTCATTGTGGTTTTGACTTGCATTTTCCTATTGATTAGTGATGTTGAGTATCTGTTCATGTACTTGCTGGCCACTTGTATACTTGTATATTTTCATTGGAAAAATATTGTTTCAGGTCTTTTGCCTATTTTTAAATTGGATTATTATTATTATTACTTTTTTTTGCTATTGAGTTGTATGAGTTCTTTATGTATTTTGGTTATTAACCCCTCATCAGATATATGGTTTGCAAATAATTTTGCCCATTTCGATTCTTTTTTTGTTTATTTGTTTTGCATGTGGATATCCAGTTGAAAAGACTATCTTCTCTTCATTGTATTGCCTTTACTGCTTTTGAAGATTCCTATATTTATGTGGTTCTATTTCTGGGCTCTCTATTCTGTTTCGTTGTTCTATTTTTCTATTCTTTTGCCAAAACCACACTGCCTTCATGACTGTGGATTTATATAGTAAGTCCTGAAGTTGGGTAGTATCAGCCCTTCAACTTTGTTCTTCTGTTTCAATACAGTGTTGGCTATTCTGGCTCTTTTGCCTCTCCATATAAACTTTAGAATCAGTTGGCCAATATCCAAAAATCACTTGGTTGGATGGGAAGATTGTTTTTCAAATGGGTTGAATACTGTTTTATCACATAATGAAAGAAAAAAGAAAAAGAATCAATGGATTTACAAATATGTGTGTGATTGGTTATGTTAATGAGGATAATTCCAGTGGAGTACTGAGGATGTGAGTCAGATTAAACTGGTTAGGAAAAGGTAGAAGGGATGAGAGAGTGAGACAAGAAGGTAGTAGACAACTGTTTGACATTGTGACATTGTGGGAAATTAACCAGGGAGAAAGAAGTTGCTAGAATATGCTGTAGGATCCAGGACTTCCTTGAAGTCTGTCAAAACTACAGTATGTTTGGCAGGTTACCTATAAAGTACACAAGAGAACATTATTAACACTTAAGCTTTCCTTTTAAAGTCTGGGGAAACTGACAACCTTGAGTGAAAACATGGTATAAAGTAAGAGACAAAGATTTGGTCATCAGATATATCTGTGTTTGAATTCTTGGTCTAACACATTAAATTATGTGGTCTTAGGAAGTTACCTATTCTCTTTGAGCCTCTCTCAAAGAAATTATTTCACTTTATGGAGTGGCTGAATGGATAAATTAAGTATTATACCTAGTATGCTTAGCAAAATACCTGACACATCGTAAATGCTCAATAAATGGTAAATTGAATTTTTATTATAACAGAAATAATTATAAAGGAATAACTCACATACATGATGTTACCTTTTTGATGACTTCACTGTTACTGCTAACCAGGACCCATCTCACCTCTCAGCTATGGTCACTCAGTATTTGCTTACCTTTGGTTTGTATACTTTTGCGTGATTTAATTGCCCCAGTTATGGAGGAGTTTGGTTTCACTCAACCCAGGATACAAAAAGTATGGAACTAAAGCAGTTATGATCAGGTTTTTTTTTCAACAGCTTTACTGAGCTATGGAGTCTTTGGATTTGCGTATTCTATACGTTTCATATTAAAAGAGTCACACAATATTTAAGTCTTGTGACTTGCTTCTTTCACTTAGAGGAATGTTTTCAAAGATCATCCATGTTGTAGCATTTATCATAATTCATTCTTTTTTACTGTTGAATAATATCCCATTGTATGAATATGCTGCTACATTTTGTTTATTTGTTCATAAGTTTATGGACATTATATTGTTTCTACTTTTTGGCTATTATGAATAATGATGCTACTATAATATTTTTTTTAAAGTTTCTGTGGACATATGTCTTCATTTACCTTGAATATATACCTAGGAGTGGAGTTGCTGAATCAATGATAATTCTCTGTTTAACCATCTCAGCAACTGCCAGGCTGTTTTCCAAAGTGGCTACAACATTTTAATTTCCAAAAGAAATGTATAAGAGTTCCAATTTCTCCACATTCTTACCAAAACTTGTTATTGTCTATCTTTTTTATTCTAGCCATCCTAGTGAGTATCTCATTATGGTTTTGCTTTGCATTTACCTGATGGCTAATGCTGCTGAGAATCTTTTCATGTGCTTATCGGCCATTTGCGAACCTTGTTTGGAGATATGTCTATTCAGATTCTTTGTCCATTTTTCTAAATTGGGATTTTTGTCTTTTTGAGTTGCTTGTGTCCTCTGTGTATTGTATTTAAATTTGCTAGATGCAAATCCATTATCAGATATGTGACTTGCAAAACTTTTCTCCCATTTTTGTGCATTTTTTTTTTATTTCATAAAAGACTGGGGGGATATTTTAAATTCAAAGCCAGAGTTTTCCACACGCCAAGGAAATACCACTTGGGTTGGGGTGGCAGGGCTACAAAGGCTCTAAGAATGAGAAATTCAAATATTCAAGTCATACAGAGTTCTTTGGAATGACATGGAATTATAGCTATGAGTTGTAATGTAATTAATAAAATATGTTCTGAGTTCCAAAAAGCCTGACTTACAAATGAATGCAGCTGTTTTGTAATGAGAAGAGTCAAGCAGTGATATCTACAACTTATAAAAATTACTCCCTTTCCACAAAGTACTGCGAGTTAGCTTCCTGATATCTCATTTCAATTTCATTTTCACTCAACATTTGCAGACTATTAATTTGTCAAATACTGTGAGCGGAATTTATTACTTTTTTAAATTCAGTTTTTAAGCTGTTCTCCTAGAACTAAAGTTTTAAACTTTCCGATTTACTGAACATTTGCCTCACCTTCTTTCATTCAATTTGTGTGTGTGGGTGTATATGTGTATGTGTGTGTGTGGAGACATATTCATTCATAGACACATATACATACGTATTCATTCATAAACCTATTCACATAGTTAGTATATTTTAGTATTCCAATTAAGACCACTTGTTCTGACCAATACATATACAGTATCCATGCAGACTTCTCTTCTTGACAACATCCTTTCACTCATCAGCTCATTTGATCTTTGAAATTTATTTGAAAATATGCAGTAGCATCAATTATTTCATTATTCTAAGGTTCTTCTTCCCTTGCCTACTCTCCATGTTGTACAGAAGACCATACTTTCTCCTCTTAGATCCCAGTCATGATTTTTATCTGCTTTTAGGGAGAACAAAGGACCATCTGAGGTGGATGACACTAATTGTGATTGTGTTTTCACACATCTTCAGTATCATTCATGTCAGACTCTGCATTGTCTTTCCACTTTCCTCTTGGAGTTTTTCACTCTGGTCATTTTAAAAAAGGATCAGTAAAAATGACAGGCCACTGAGAATTCACGAACTACTTTTAAGCCAGTCTTGTGTACCTCCATACTATTAACAGTTTTTTGTTTTTTTTTTCACGATGCAGGAATGAAATGATGTGCATACAAATGAAGTTGCATTTACACAATACACAAATTTAGTGAGCACTGGAATAACTGTAGGGCCTTCATCCTCTCCTCAATCTTCTCCCAGTGGCTCTATGAGGGTCACATGTGGGTATTTCACAGGAGCTCAGGAGTGGGCCTCTTCATGACCTTTATCCTTGGTCTCCTTGTAATTATATAGTATCCAAAATGCAATAGAGCGAGCATTGAATTCATCACTGTTACTGCTGCCAGTGGCCTCTATGAAAAATAGCTTCTCTAGCTATAGTGCAAGTCTCCCAATTTCTTCTTTACTATTTAATACAGAAATCAGGAAAGGGCCCTTAACATCTTGATCTCTTTTGTCAAGCTCAGTCTCAACTAGGTCTCAAACAGGATGACAACTACCATGCTAAGTAAATCATTCAAGGCAATTCAAGAAAAAAATTATATAGTGAGGCATTCCATTCTAAATATCAAAAGAACTATCCTTAGCCTTCATCTGGAGAAACCTTGCAGTCTGCACGCCTCACCCCACTGATCAGTCTGAGAAACTAGATCTTGGAAGTCACTACTTGTGTGAGCCTACTTGGGAAGGCACCAGCTCTGGACGCAATCAAGAGATATCACTTTTGGTTTGGCCTGTCACTAACTTGCTTTAGGAATTTATGTGGCTGGCTTACGTGTGTGTCTCAGTTTGCTCATCTATAAAGTAGTAATAATGATCGTTCTAGGGGGCAGTGTTGATCTGTGGCACAGCTCCCTGGAAAGCCAGAGGTTTGGACAGTGAGATGTCTTGTTTTTTGAAGGCAGGAGTAGCCTTCTCTATATGGATTGATTTCTTTCCAGTTCTCAGCTCAGTGTCTGCAAGGGAATAAGCCCTTCATGCTTAAGAGATGCTCTTGCTATTATTGTTACTAAGGCCTTGAATTAACGGAAAGTGCTTCTTAAGTCACGCATGATTTTCTTATCTGAAATGTTTGGATTAATCAAACTTGTTCAGAATGCATCTCAGAAGGAATTAATGTGATACAGTTCTAGATCTTTAAAGTACAACACAAGCACCAAGTTAGTGAAAATGTAATCATACTGTAACCGTTAACAATCAAACAGCTGTAACTTCTCTCCCTGCTTCCTGCCTTGTTCCACTCAAATTCATTCTCCACACCTCCTCTACTGTAATATTTTTTGGAAATAGAAATCTGGTCATATCAGGTTTTAATAGCACCCAACAATCTCCCACTGCCTACTCAACAAAACCCTGGCCCCTCAGCATGGCATACACATGCATTTGAAGTCTGGCAACTCTCTCTCTCTCTCCAAGCCTTTTTATGGCTACACTGGGCCCTGCAACAGGGAATTGTTATCTAGGCATTTTTCCCAATGCTAGTTTGTGTATGCTACCTTTTCTCCATGGTACATGCTCCCTTTTTGCTCCACTGACTACTTCTTACATTTTACAACTCAATCCAAACCCTTTCCTCCTGGACCTTTTCTCTGAGTTAAACATGCTCAGTTGTTGCCCTGCTTTTTGTGTTCACATAATACGTATACACGTACCTAACTTTGCATTTATCCTATTTATTAAACTTCTCTCTTAATGAGTCCATCTCCATTTTATGTAAATTCTTTGAGGGCAGGGGCAGTCTTATTCATCTTTGTATTTGTAGCTGCAAACATTGTATAAGAACCCCACATACATGTTAGGTTCTTTGGTAAGCACTTTATATACATTATGTCATCGAAGTTTCACAATAACATGATATGGTTGGCATTGGTATTACAGTTTTATTAATAAGGAAATGAGACTTGGAGAGAATAAATACTTTTTCCAAGCTCATGCAGCTACCACGTGGCCGAGCCTGATCTTGTATGTCTGACTTCTGAGCCGAAGTGCTATATATACCCTTGTTCTACTTCTCCTCAAATATCAGTTCACATTAAATACTCAGTGATAGTCTCAATAATTTCACTAGTTCTGGGCTTTGCTTGTGGCGCAGTGGTTGAGAGTCCACCTGCCGATGCAGGGGACACGGGTTTGTGCCCCGGTCCGGGAAGATCCCACATGCCGCAGAGCGGCTGGGCCCATGAGCCATGGCCGCTGACCCTGCGCGTCCGGAGCCTGTGCTCCGCAACGGGAGAGGCCACAACAGTGAGAGGCCCATGTACCGCAAAACAAAAAAAATAATAATAATAATTTCACTAGTTTTGCCTACAAATATGTTCCTTCCCAAACATTAACTAAGTCTTGATTGAGTCTACTTTAATTTTCAACCATCCGTATATCTCTCTATTCTTTTCATTTCTTGACAGACGTCTTTGTGGAATCACCCCCTCCAGCTATTTCATTGAGATTCTTCTCTGATAAGCCTAATTCATCAAGGATCCATATTGTCAAATCTAACAGCTTTTTTCAAGACAGCTCTGATCATACACATGACATTCCTTCTGCCAGAAATAACATTTTTCTTTCCATTTACAGAACTCAAATACCACCTTTTCTGTGAAACTCCCAGATTGCCCCAGGCACTTGGTTGTCCATAATTTTTAGTCCCCTTAATATATTGTGAATGGCTGAACTATAGCCATTGTCACACTGTACCGAAGTTGTCTTTCCTCCACCTGTATTAGGAAGTGCTAATGAGGAAGACCCTGGGTTGCATCAATCCCCCAATTTTTGAAATGTAGAACGTACCCACAGTGGTTGCAGAAAAAAAGAGAAATATGTAAATATGATGCTTAGTATATATAAATATATGTAAAATTAATGCTAACATTAGTTTACTCTATATAATTTATATAGTATTGTATATAACCATGTAACTATATGAGTTATCTATATCTGTGTATATCACTAGTTTATTCAGTACTAATTTATTCATATAATCTTAGGCTTAAATTTAGACTCAAGCAAGTGCCTATATTGTTTACATGTCCTAGGGAGGTTTACAATGCTATTATTTTGAAAATGTCATATGATTTTTGGATGATGAGATGAAAATTTGTTTACATTTGTATCCGTATTCCTTCTGCAAAGTATAGGCTACTTCTTCCAAGCAAAACTCTAGAGAGTTCTCTTAAATATCAGAGTACTTTGATTATATGTTGATTAGCTAAGAGTTACATATTATAAACTTAAGTTAAAATGAATTCAGAATAATTGACAAATTGATTGTTGACACTTTTGAAACAAGGTAATTCAAATACAAATGCCATTTTTAACATTAACAATGGGTAGGCTAACTGGATGATCATAATTCTGCATAAAAATGTGACACTCTTAGATGTATTGTGACAGGTACATTTTAGTTTATTTATTTATGTATTTATTTTCTTGTTTATTATTATTTTTATTTATTTTTTAAGCAGCAGATTCTTTTTTTTTTTTTTTTTAACGTGGGCTTCTCACTGTTGTGGCCTCTCCCCTTTCGGAGCACAGGCTCCGGATGCACAGGCTCAGCGGCCATGGCTCACGGGCCCAGCCGCTCCGCGGCATGTGGGATCTTCCCAGACCGGGGCACGAACTCGTGTCCCCTGAATCGGCAGGTGGACTCTCAACCACTGCGCCACCAGGGAAGCCCAGCAGATTCTTATTAGTTATCCATTTTATACATATTAGTGTATATATGTCAATCCCAATCTCCAATTCATCCCACCACGACGCCCCCACCGCCACATTCCACCCTTGGTGTCCATACGTTTGTTCTCTACATCTGTGTCTCAACTTCTGCCCTGAAAACCACTTCATCTGTACCATTTTTATAGGTCCCACATATATGCGTTAATATACGATATTTGTTTTTCTCTTTCTGACTTACTTCACTCTGTATGAAAGTCTCTAGATCAATCCACGTCTCTATAAATGACTCAATTTTGTTCCTTTTTATGGCTGAGTAATATTCCATTACATATATGTACCACTTCTTCTTTATCCATTCATCTTTATCCATTCATGGGCACTTAGATTGCTTCCATGTCCTGGCTATTGTAAATAGTGCTGCAATGAACTAATGTTCAGGGTGCGTGTGTCTTTTTGAATTATGGTTTTCTCAGGGTTTATGCCCAGTAGTGGGATTGCTGGGTCATATGGTAGTTCTATTTTTAGTTTTTTAAGGAACCTCCATACTGTCCATAGTGGCTGTATCAATTTACATTCCCACCAACAGTGCAAGTAGGTTCCCTTTTCTCCACACCCTCTCCAGTATTCGTTGTTTGTAGATTTTCTGATGATGCCCATTCTAACTGGTGTGAGGTGATACCTCATTGGAGTTTTAGTTTGCATTTCTCTAATAATTAGTGATGTTGAGCAGCTTTTCATGTGCTTCTTGGCCGTCTGTATGTCTTCTTTGGAGAAATGTATATTTAGGTCTTCTGCCCTTTTTTTTTTTTTTAATTTATTTATTTATTTATTTTTATTAGTTTCTGCTTTATAACAAAGTGAATCAGTCATACGTACACATCTGTTCCCTCATCCCTTCCCTATTGCGTCTCCCTCCCTCCCACCCTCCCTATCCCACCCCTCCAGGCGGTCACAAAGCACCGAGCTGATCTCCCTGTGCTCTGCGGCTGCTTCCCACTATCTATCTACCTTACGTTTGATAGTGTATATATGTCCATGCCTCTCTTTCGCTTTGTCACAGCTTACCCTTCACCCTCCCCATATCCTCAAGTCCATTCTCAAGTAGGTCTGTGTCTTTATTCCCGTTTTACCCCTAGGTTCTTCATGACATTTTTTTTTTTAAATTCCATATATATGTGTTAGCATACGGTATTTGTCTTTCTCTTTCTGACTTACTTCACTCTGTATGACAGACTCTAGGTCTATCCACCTCATTACAAATAGCTCAGTTTCGTTCCTTTTTATGGCTGAGTAATATTCCATTGTATATATGTGCCACATCTTCTTTATCCATTCATCCGATGATGGACACTTAGGTTGTTTCCAGCTCCGGGTTATTGTGAATAGAGCTGCAATGAACATTTTGGTACATGTCTCTTTTTGAATTATGGTTTTCTCAGGGTATATGCCTAGTAGTGGGATTGCTGGGTCATATGGTAGTTCTATTTGTAGTTTTTTAAGGAACCTCCATACTGTTCTCCATAGTGGCTGTACCAATTCACATTCCCACCAGCAGTGCAAGAGTGTTCCCTTTTCTCCACACCCTCTCCAGCATTTATTGTTTCTAGATTTCTTGATGATGGCCATTCTGACTGGTGTGAGATGATATCTCATTGTAGTTTTGATTTGCATTTCTCTAATGATTAATGATGTTGAGCATTCTTTCATGTGTTTGTTGGCAGTCTGTATATCTTCTTTGGAGAAATGCCTATTTAAGTCTTCTGCCCATTTTTGGATTGGGTTGTTTGTTTTTTTGCTATTGAGCTGCATGAGCTGTTTATAAATTTTGGAGATTAATCCTTTGTCAGTTGCTTCATTTGCAAATATTTTCTCCCATTCTGAGGGTTGTCTTTTGGTCTTGTTTATGGTTTCCTTTGCTGTGCAAAAGCTTTGAAGTTTCATTAGGTCCCATTTGTTTATCTTTGTTTTTAGTTCCATTTCTCTAGGAGGTGGGTCCAAAAGGATCTTGCTGTGATTTATGTCATAGAGTGTTCTGCCTATGTTTTCCTCTAAGAGTTTCATAGTTTCTGGCCTTACATTTAGGTCTTTAATCCATTTTGAGCTTATTTTTGTGTATGGTGTTAGGGAATGATCTAATCTCATACTTTTACATGTACCTGTCCAGTTTTCCCAGCACCACTTATTGAAGAGGCTGTCCTTTCTCCACTGTACATTCCTGCCTCCTTTATCAAAGATAAGTTGGCCATATGTGCGTGGGTTTATCTCTGGGCTTTCTATCCTGATCCACTGATCTATCTTTCTGTTTTTATGCCAGTACCACACTGTCTTAATTACTGTAGCTTTGTAGTATAGTCTGAAGTCAGGGAGCCTGATTCCTCCAGCTCCATTTTTCGTTCTCAAGATTGCTTTGGCTATTCGGGGTCTTTTGTTTTTCCAAACAAATTTTGAAATTTTTTGTTCTAGTTCTGTGAAAAATGCCAGTGGTAGTTTGATAGGGATTGCATTGAATCTGTAGATTGCTTTGGGTAGTAGAGTCATTTTCACAATATTGATTCTTCCAATCCAGGAGCATGGTATATCTCTCCATCTATTTGTATCCTCTTTAATTTCTTTCATCAGTGTCTTATAATTTTCTGCATACAGGTCTTTTGTCTCCTTAGGTAGGTTTATTCCTAGATATTTTATTCTTTTTGTTGCAATGGTAAATGGGAGTGTTTTCTTGATTTCCTTTTCAGATTTTTCATCATTAGTGTACAGGAATGCCAGAGATTTCTGTGCATTAATTTTGTATCCTGCTACTTTACCAAATTCATTGATTAGCTCTAGTAGTTTTCTGGTAGCATCTTTAGGATTCTCTATGTATAGTATCATGTCATCTGCAAACAGTGACAGCTTTACTTCTTCTTTTCCAATTTGGATTCCTTTTATTTCCTTTTCTTCTCTGATTGCTGTGGCTAAAACTTCCAAAACTAGGTTGAATAAGAGTGGTGAGAGTGGGCAGCCTTGTCTTGTTCCTGATCTTAGTGGAAATGGTTTCAGTTTTTCACCATTGAGGACAGTGTTGGCTGTGGGTTTGTCATATATGGCCTTTATTATGTTGAGGAAAGTTCCCTCTATGCCTACTTTCTGCAGGGTTTTTATCATAAATGGGTGTTGAATTTTGTCGAAAGCTTTCTCTGCATCTATTGAGATGATCATATGGTTTTTCTCCTTCAACTTGTTAATATGGTGTATCACATTGATTGATTTGTGTATATTGAAGAATCCTTGCATTCCTAGAATAAACCCCACTTGATCATGGTGTATGATCCTTTTAATGTGCTGTTGGATTCTGTTTGCTAGTATTTTGTTGAGGATTTTTGCATCTATGTTCATCAGTGATATTGGCCTGTAGTTTTCTTTCTTTGTGACATCCTTGCCTGGTTTTGGTATCAAGGTGATGGTGGCCTCGTAGAATGAGTTTGGGAGTGTTCCTTCCTCTGATATTGTTTGGAAGAGTTTGAGAAGGATGGGTGTTAGCTCTTCTCTAAATGTTTGATAGAATTCGCCTGTGAAGCCATCTGGTCCTGGGCTTTTGTTTGATGGAAGATTTTTAATCACAGTTTCAATTTCAGTGCTTGTGATTGGTCTATTCATATTTTCTATTTCTTCCTGAGTCAGTCTTGGTAGGTTGTGCCTTTCTAAGAATTTGTCCATTTCTTCCAGGTTGTCCATTTTATTGGCATAGAGTTGCTTGTAGTAATCTCTCATGATCTTTTGTATTTCTGCAGTGTCAGTTGTTACTTCTCCTTTTTCATTTCTAATTCTATTGATTTGAGTCTTCTCCCTTCTTTTCTTGATGAGTCTGGCTAATGGTTTGTCAATTTTGTTTATCTTCTCAAAGAACCAGCTTTTAGTTTGGTTGATCTTTGCTATTGTTTCCTTCATTTCTTTTTCATTTATTTCTGATCTGATCTTTATGATTTCTTTCCTTCTGCTAACTTTGGGGGTTTTTTGTTCTTCTTTCTCTAATTGCTTTAGGTGCAGGGTCAGGTTGTTTACTCGAAATGTTTCCTGTTTCTTAAGGTGGGATTGTATTGCTATAAACTTCCCCCTTAGAACCGCTTTTGCCGCGTCCCATAGGTTTTGGGTCGTCGTGTCTCCATTGTCATTTGTTTCTAGGTATTTTTTAATTTCCTCTTTGATTTCTTCAGTGATCACTTCATTATTGAGTAGTGTATTGTTTAGCCTCCATGTGTTTGTATTTTTTACAGATCTTTTCCTGTAATTGATGTCTAGTCTCATAGCATTGTGGTCGGAAAAGATACTTGATACAATTTCAATTTTCTTAAATTTACCAAGGCTTGATTTGTGACCCAAGATATGATCTATCCTGGAGAATGTTCCATGAGCACTTGAGAAAAATGTGTATTCTGTTGTTTTTGGGTGGAATGTCCTATAAATATCAATTAAGTCCATCTTGTTTAATGTATCATTTAAAGCTTGTGTTTCCTTATTTATTTTCATTTTGGATGATCTGTCCATTGGTGAAAGTGGGGTGTTAAAGTCCCCTACTATGATTGTGTTACTGTCGATTTCCCCTTTTATGGCTGTTAGTATTTGCCTTATGTATTGAGGTGCTCCTATGTTGGGTGCATAAATATTTATAATTGTTATATCTTCTTCTTGGATCGATCCCTTTATCGTTATGTAGTGTCCTTCTTTGTCTCTTCTAATAGTCTTTATTTTAAAGTCTATTTTGTCTGATATAAGAATTGCTACTCCAGCTTTCTTTTGATTTCCATTTGCATGGAATATCTTTTTCCATCCCCTTACTTTCAATCTGTATGTGTCTCTAGGTCTGAAGTGGGTCTCTTGTAGACAGCATATATATGGGTCTTGTTTCTGTATCCATTGAGCCACTCTGTGTCTTTTGGTGGGAGCATTTAGTCCATTTACATTTAAGGTAATTATTGATATGTATGTTCCTATTCCCATTTCCTTAATTGCTTTGGGTTCGTTATTGTAGGTATATTCCATCTGTTGTGTTTCTTGCCTAGAGAAGTTCCTTTAGCATTTGTTGTAAAGCTGGTTTGGTGGTGCTGAACTCTCTCAGCTTTTGCTTGTCTGTAAAGGTTTTAATTTCTCCATCAAATCTGAATGAGATCCTTGCTGGGTAGAGTAATCTTGGTTGCAGGTTTCTCTCCTTCATCACTTTAATTATGTCCTGCCACTCCCTTCTGGCTTGTAGAGTTTCTGCTGAGAGATCAGCTGTTAACCTGATGGGGATTCCCTTGTGTGTTATTTGTTGTTTTTCCCTTGCTGCTTTTAATATGATTTCTTTGTGTTTAATTTTTGACAGTTTGATTAATATGTGTCTTGGCGTATTTCTCCTTGGATTTATTCTGTATGGGACTCTCCGTGCCTCCTGGACTTGATTAACTATTTCCTTTCCCATATTAGGGAAGTTTTCAACTATAATCTCTTCAAATATTTTCTCAGTCCCTTTCTTTTTCTCTTCTTCTTCTGGAACCCCTATAATTCGAATGTTGGTGCGTTTAATGTTGTCCCAGAGGTCTCTGAGACTGTCCTCTTTTCTTTTCATTCTTTTTTCTTTATTTTGCTCTGCATCACTTATTTCCACTATTTTATCTTCCACCTCACTTATCCGTTCTTCTGCCTCAGTTATTCTGCTGTTGATCCCATCTAGAGTATTTTTCATTTCATTTATTGTGTTTTTAATCGATGCTTGATTCATCTTTAGTTCTTCTAGGTCCTTGTTAACTGTTTCTTGCATTTTGTCTATCCTATTTCCAAGATTTTGGATCATCTTTACTATCATTATTCTGAATTCTTTTTCAGGTAGACTGCCTATTACCTCTTCATTTGTTAGGTCTGGTAGGTTTTTATCTTGCTCCTTCACCTGCTGTGTGTTTTTCTGTCTTCTCATTTTGCTTATGTTACTGTGTTTGGGGTCTCCTTTTTGCAGGCTGCAGATTCGTAGTTCCCGTTGTTTTTGGTATCTGTCCCCCGTGGCTAAGGTTGTTTCAGTAGGTTGTGTAGGCTTCCTGGTGGGGGGGACTAATGCCTGTGTTCTGGTGGTTGAGGCTCGATCTTGTCTTTCTGGTGGATAGGTCCACGTCTGGTGGTGTGTTTTGGGGTGCCTGTGGCCTTATTATGTTTTTAGGTAGCCTCTCTACTAATGGGTGGGGTTGTGTTCCTGCCTTGCTAGTTGCTTGGCATAGGGTGACCAGCACTGTAGCTTGCTGGTCGTTGACTGAAGCTGGGTGCTGGTGTTGAGATGGAGATCCCTGGGAGATTTTCGCTGCTTGATATTATGTGGAGCTGGGAGGTCTCTTGTGGACCCGTGTCCTGAGGTTGGCTCTCCCACTTCAGAGGCACAGCACTGACTCCTGGCTGCAGCACCAAGAGCCTTTCATCCACCTGGCTCAGAATAACAGTGAGAAAAAGTAGAAAGAAAGAATTAGTAGAAGAAAGAAAGAGAGAGGGAAAGAAAGGAAGAAGGGAAGAAAGGAAGGAAGGAAGGAAGAAAGAAAAAGGAGGGAGGGAGGGAGGAAGGATGGAAAGAAAGAAGGAAAGAAAGGAGGGAGGGAGGGAGGGAGGAATGAAAGCAAAAGGAAGAGTGAATGGAAGAAGGGAGGGAGGGAGGGAGGGAGGAAGGAAAGAAAAAGAAAGTGGAAAGAAGAAGGGTGGGAGGGAGGGAGGGAGGAAAGAAAAAGAAAGAAGGAAAGGAGGAGCGGAGGGAGGGAGGGAGGAAGGGAAGGTAGGAAAAAAAGAAAGAGCAGGTAAAGTAAAATAGAATAAAGTATGAAATATAGTAGCGTTATTAAAATTAAAAAGTAATTATTGAAAAAAAAAACACGGACCGATAGAACCCTGGGACATATGGTGGAAGCAAAGCTATACAGAGAGAATCTTACACAGAAGATTACACATACACATTCACAAAAAGAGAGCAGGGGGAAAAATCAAAAATCCTGCTCTCCAAGTCCACCTCCTCGATTTGGGATAATTCGTTGTAAAAAGAGGAAAAGGGCGAGAAGTCTAAAATCTTGCTAAGTCCACCTCCTTAATTTGGGATAATTCGTTGTAAAAAGGGGGGAAAGTCTTAAATCTTGTCCTCAAAGTCCACTTCCTCAATTTGGGATGATTCGCTGTCCATTCATACACTCCACAGACGCAGGGCACATCAAATGGACCGTGGAGCTTTAATCCACTGCCTCCGAGGCTGCACAGAGAGATTTCCCTGTCTCTGCTCTCACAACTCCCGGGTCTCAGCCTTGGACCTGGCCCCGCCTCTGCGCGTAGGTCGCCGGAGGGCGTCCGTTCTTCGCTCAGACAGGACGGGTTTAAAGGAGCTGCTGATTCGGGGGCTCTGGCTCACTCAGGCGGGGGGGGGGGGGAGGGGAATGCCCTCTCCTCGCGCACCAGGCAACAAAAGGGAAAAAAGTCTCTTGCCTCTCCGGTAGCTCCAGACCCTTTCCCCGGACTCCCTCTGGGCTAGCACTAACCCCTTCAGGGTCTCTTCCTGCCGCCAGCCCCAGTCCTCTCCCTGCGCTCCGACTGAAAGGCGATACCCGAGCCTCAGCTCCCAGCCCCGCCCGCCCCGTGGGCCGAGCAGACAAGCTTCTCGGGCTGGTGTGTGCCTGAGGGCACCGATCCTCTGTGCCAAAATCTCTCCGCTTTGCCCTCCGCACCCCTGTTGCTGTCCTCTCCTCCGCTACTCCGAAGCTTTCCCCCTCCGCCACCTGCAGTCTCCGCCCGCGAAGGGGCTTGTAGTGTGTAGAAACCTTGCCTCCTTCACGGCTCCCTCCCACTGGTGCAGGTCCCGTCCATATCCTATTGTCTCTGTTTATTCTTTTTTTCTTTTGACCTACCCAGGTATGTGGGGAGTTTCTTGCCTTTTGGGGGGTCTGAGGTCTTCTGTCAGCGTTCAGTAGGTGTTCTGTTGGAGTTGTTCCACGTGTAGCTGTATTTCTGATGTATCTGTGGGGAGGAAGATGATCTCCGCGTCTTACTCTTCCGCCGTCTTCCTCCGGTTCCCCCCTGCCCATTTTTTTGATTGGGTTCGTTTTTTTAATGTTGAGCTGCATGAGCTGTTTATATATTTTGGACATTAATCCTTTGTCCATTGATTCATTTGCAAATATTTTCTCCCATTCTGAGGGTTGTCCTTTCATCTTGTTTGTAGTTTCCTTTGCTTTGCAAAAACTTTTAAGTTTCATTAGGTCCCATTTGTTTATTTTTGTTTTTATTTCCGTTACTCTAAGAGGTGGATCAAAAACGGTCTTGCTGTGATTTATGTCAAAGAGTGTTCTTCCTATGTTTTCCTCTAAGAGTTTGATAGTGTCTCATCTTACATTTAGGTCTCTAATCCATTTTGAGTTTATTTTTGTGTATGGTGTTAGGGAGTGTTCTAATTTCATTCTTTTTTTTTTTTTTTTTTTTTTTTTTTGCGGTATGCGGGCCTCTCACTGTTGTGGCCTCTCCCGTCGCGGAGCGCAGGCTCCGGATGCGCAGGCCCAGCGGCAATGGCTCACGGGCCCAGCCGCTCCGCGGTATATGGGATCCTCCCGGACCGGGGCACGAACCCGTATCCCCTGCATCGGCAGGCGGACTCTCAACCACTGCGCCACCAGGGAGGCCCTAATTTCATTCTTTTACATGTAGCTGTCCAGTTTTCCCAGCACTACTTATTGAAGAGACTGTCTTTTCTCTATTATATATCCTTGCCTCCTTTGTCATAGATTAGTTGACCATAGGTGCATGGGTTTATATCTGGGCTTTCTATCCTGTTCCATTCATCTATATTTCTGTTTTTGTGCCAGTACCATATTGTCCTTATTACTGTAGCTTTGTAGTATATTCTGAAGTCAGGGAGTCTGATTCCTCCAGCTTTGTTTTCTTCCCTCAAGACTGCTTTGGCTCTTCAGGGTCTTTTGTGTCTGCATACAAATTTTAAGATTTTTTGTTCTAGTTCTGTAAAAAATGCCATTGGTAAGTTGATAGGGATTGCATTGGATCTGTAGAATGCTTTGGGTACTATAGTCATTTTCACAATATTAATTCTTCCAATCCAAGAACATGGTATATCTCTCCATCTGTTTGTATAATCTTTAATTTCTTTCAGCAGTGTCTTATAGTTTTCTGCATTCAGGTCTTTTGTCTCCCTAGGTAGGTGTATTCCTAGGTATTTTATTCTTTTGGTTGCAGTGGTAAATTGGGAGTGTTTCTATAATTTCTCTTTCAGATTTTTCATCATTAGTGTATAGGAATGCAAGAGGTTTCTGTGCATTAATTTTGTGTCCTGCATATCATCTCACACCTGTCAGAATGGCCACTATCAAAAAATCTACAAACAATAAATGCTGGAGTGGGTGTGGGGGAAAGGGATACTTCATACACTGTTGGTGGGAATGTAAATTGATACAACCACTATGGAGAACAATATGGAGTTTCCTTAAAAAACGAAAAATAGAACTACCATGCCACCCAGCAATCCCACTACTGGGCCTATAACCTGAGAAAACCATAATTCAAAAGGATCATGTACCACAATGTTCACTGCAACTCTATTTACAACAGCCAGGAGATGGAAGCAACCTAAGTGTCCACCAACAGATGAATGGATAAAGAAGATGTGGAACATATATACAATGGAATATTACTAAGCCATGAAAAGAAACGAAATTGAGTTATTTGTAGTGAGGTGGATGGACCTAGAGTCTGTCATACAGAGTGAAGTATGTCAGAAAGAGAAAAACAAATAGTGTATGCAAACACATATATATGGAATCCCCCAAAAAATGGTCATGAAGAACCTAGGGGCAAGATGGGAATAAAGATGCAGACCTACTAGAGAATGGACTTGAGGACACGGGGAGGGGCAAGGGTAAGCTGGGACAAAGTGAGAGAGTGGTAGTGTATATATGGACATATAAACACTGCCAAGTGTGAAATAGATAGCTAGTGGGAAGCAGTCGCATATTACAGGGAGATCAGCTCAATGCCTTATGACCACCTAGAGGGTTGGTATAAGGAAGGTGGGAGGGAGACACAAGAGGGAAGAGATATGGGGATATATGTATATGTATAACTGATTCACTGTGTTATAAAGCAGAAACTAACACACCATTGTAATGCAATTATAGTCCAATAAAAACGTTAAAATAATTTTTTTTGTATCCTGCAACGTTACCAAATTCCTTGATTAGCTCTAGTAGTTTTCTGGTGGCATGTTTAGGATTCTCTATGTATAGTATCATGTCATCTGCAAACAGTGACAATTTGACTTCTTCTTTTCCAATTTGGATTCCTTTTATTTCTTTTTCTTCCCTGATTGCCATGGCTAGGACTTCCAAAACTATGTTGAATAATAGTGGTGAGAGTGGACATCCTTGTCTTGTTCCTGATCTTAGAGGAAGTGCTTTCAGTTTTTCACCATTGAGAGTGATGTTTGCTGTGGGTTTGTCGTATATGGCATTTATTATGTTGAGGTAGGTTCCCTCTATGCCCACTTTCTGGATAGTTTTTATCATAAATTGGTGTTGAATTTTGTCAAAAGCTTTTACTGCATCTATTGAGATGATCATATGGTTTTTATTTTTCAATTTGTTAATATGGTGTATTGCATTGATTGATTTGCATATATTGAGGAATCCTTGAATCCCTGGGATAAATCCCACTTGATCATGGTGCATGATCCTTTTAATGTGTTGTTGATTCTGTTTGCTAGTATTTTGTTGAGGATTTTTGCATCTATGTTCATCAGTGATGTTGGTCTGTAATTTTCTTTTTTTGTAGTATGTTTGTCTGGTTTTGGTATCAGGGTGATGGTGGCCTCATAGAATGAGTTTGGGCGTGTTCCTTCCTCTGCAATTTTTTGGAGGAGTTTGAGAAGGATGGGTGTTAGCTCTTCTCTAAATGTTTGATAGAATTCACCTGTGAAGCCATCTGGTCCTGGACTTTTTTTTGTTGGAAGATTTTTTTTTTTTTTTTTTTTTTTTTGCATTATGCGGGCCTCTCACTATTGTGGCCTCTCCCGTTGTGGAACACAGGCTCCGGACGCGCAGGCTCAGTGGCCACGGCTCACGGGCCCAGCCACTCCACGGCATGTGGGATCTTCCCGGACCGGGGCACGAACCCATGTCCCCTGCATCGGCAGGCAGACTCCCAACCACTGCGCCACCAGGGAAGCCCCCAGTTGGAAGATTTTTAATCACAGTTTCAAATTCATTACTTGTGATTGGTCTGTTCATATCTTCTATTTCTTCCTGGTTCAGTCTTGGAAGGTTATATTTTTCTAAGAATTTGTCCATTTCTTCCAGGTTGTCTATTTTATTGACATAAAGTTGCTTGTAGTAGTCTCTTAGGATGCTTTGTATTTCTGTGGTGTCTGTTGTAACTTCTCCTTTTTCATTTCTAATTTTATTGATTTGAGTCCTCTTCCTCTTTTTCTTGATGAGTCTGGATAATGGTTTATCAGTTGTGTTTATCTTCTCAAGGAACCAGCTTTTAGTTTTATTGATTTTTGCTCTTGTCTTCTTTGTTTCTATTTCATTTATTTCTGCTCTGATCTTTATGATTTCTTTCCTTGTACTAACTTTGGGTTTTGTTTGTTCTTCTTTGTCTAGTTCCTTTAGTTGTAAGTTTAAGTTGTTTATTTGAGATGTTTGTTGTTTCTTGAGGTAGGATTGTATTGCTATAAACTTCCCTTTTAGAACTGCTTTGGCTGAATCCCATAGTTTTTGGATCATCGTGTTTTCTTTATAATTTGCCTCTAGGTATTTTTTTATTTCCTCTTTGATTTCTTCAGTGATCTCTTTGTTATTTAGTAATGTATTGTTTAGCCTCCATGTGTTTGTGTTTTTTACATTTTTTTCGCTGTAATTGATATCTAATCTCATAGCGTTGTGGTGAGAAAAGATGCTTGATACGATTTCAATTTTCTTAAATTTACTGAGGCTTGATTTGTGACCCAAGATGTGGTCTATCCTGGAGAATGTTCCGTGTGCAGTTGAGAAGAAAGTGTAATCTGTTGTTTTTGGATGGAATGTCCTATAAATATCAATTAAGTCTTTCTGGTGTATTGTATCATTTAAAGCTTGTGTTTCCTTATTAATTTTCTGTTTGGATCGTCTATCCATTGGTGTAAGTGAGGTGTTAAAGTCCCCCACTATTTCTGTGTTACTGTCGATTTCCTCTTTTATAGCTGTTAGCAGTTACCTTATGTATTGAGGTGCTCCTATGTTGGGTGCATATATATTTACAATTGTTATATCTTCTTCTTGGATTGATCCCTTGATCATTAAGTAGTGTCCTTCCTTGTCTCTTGTAACATTCTTTATTTCAAAGTCTATTTTATCTAATATGAGTATTGCTACTCCATCTTTCTTTTGATTTCCATTTGCATGGAATATCTTTTTCCATCCCATCATTTTCAGTCTGTATGTGTCCCTAAGTCTGAAGTGGGTCTCTTGTAGACAACATATATATGGATCTTGTTTTTGTATCCCTTCAGAGAGCCTGTGTCTTTTGTTTGGAGCATTTAAACCATTCATGTTTAAGGTAATTATCCATATGTATGTTCCTATTACCATTTTCTTAATTGTTTTGGGTTTGTTTTTGTAGCTCGTTTGCTTCTCTTGTGTTTCCCAGTTGGAGAAGTTCCTTTAGCATTTGTTGTAGAGCTGGTTTGGTGGTACTGAGTTCTCTTAGCTTTTGCTTTCTGTAAAGCTTTTGATTTCTCCATCGAATCTGGATGAGATCCTTGCCAGGTAGAGTAACCTTGGTTGTAATTTCTTCCCTTTCATCACTTCAAATATGTCATGCCACTCTCTGCTGAGAAATCAGCTGTTAACGTTATGGGAGTTCCCTTGTATGTTATTTGTCATTTTTCCCTTGTTGCTTTCAATAATTTTTCTTTGTCTTTAATTTTTCCGATGTGATTACTGTGTGTCTCAGCGTGTTTCTCCTTGAGTTTATCCTGTATGGGTCTCTCTGCATTTCCTGGATTTGGGTGGCTATTTCCTTTCCCTTGTTATGGAAGTTTTTGACTATAGTCTCTTCAAATATTTTCTCAGGTCCTTTCTCTCTTCTGCTTCTGGGATCCCCTATAATGCTAATGATTTTGCATTTATTGTTGTCTCAGACATCTCTTAGGCTGTCTTCATTTCTTTTCATTGTTTTTTCTTTATTCTGTTCCACAACAGTGAATTCCACCATTCTGTCTTCCAGGTCACTTATCCGTTCTTCTGCCTCAGTTATTCTGCTATTGATTCTTTCTAGTGTAGTTTTCATTTCAGTTATTGTATTGTTCATCTCTGTTTGTTTGTTCTTTATTTCTTCTATGTCTTTGTTAAACATTTCTTGCCTCTTCTCGATCTTTGCCTCCATTCTTTTTCCGAAGTCCTGGATCATCTTCACTTTCATTATTTGAATTCTTTTTCTGGAAGGTTGCCTGTCTCCACTTCATTTAGCTGTTTTTCTGGGGTTTTATCGGTTCCTTCATCTGGTACATAGCCCTCTGCCTTTTCATCTTGTCTGTCTTTCTCTGAATATGGTTTTAGCTCCACAGGCTGCAGGACTGTAGTTCTTCTTCCTTCTGCTGTCTGCCCTCTCCATTTTAGTTTATTTTTGCACATTAGTTAGCCACTATTATGCTAGGCAGTACTAGTTCTGATTGTATTCTTCAACCTTAGAGAAAATGCCGTCACAAATCAGACCACTGTAGTGTACGTCACTTTATCTAACAGAGGCTGATATTTTTACAGCACAGATGGAGACAAGCAATATGGGTCTGGGAGTCTTGAAGACTTTGCAGAAAGTCTCTGGGATGTTTGAGAAGATCCAGGCAAAGCACACTACTGAGAGTGTAGCCTCAGCAATTTTCGCCTTTTACAAGTTTGCCCAGTGAAGCTCATTACCCTTTATCATATGGAAGTTCAGATATTTCTCTCTTCCTTACACCTTTCCAGATCTTGTAATTTCCTATTCCAAGGTAAGCAATCTATAAATGAAATTCCAGAACAATTATGTCCTCCAAGCACATGACTGACTCTGAGGTGAAAAGAAACTCTCGTATTTTGTGGCTGTTTTGTCTTTTTGGCTGCTCTTCGTGGCATGCAGGATCTTAGTTCCCCAACCAGGGATTGAACCCATGCTTCCTGCAGGGGAAGCAGGGAGTCTTAACCACTGGATGGCCAGGAAACTCCCCAAAACTCTCATCTTTAATTTAATCAAATTGCATTTTATTTGGAAAATAAGTTTTGATACTTACTGTTTGAATTGTAACTGTAGATTAATATTGCTTGTGAAAGTATACTTATATGAGGATTCAGAGGTACATCAATTACCTCTTACGGAAGGAATAACAAAAAGGTTCATGTCTCAGTTTTCTTTTTTTAATCACTTAATCAGATCGTTCAAAGAAAAATATTTGATGTCAGAGAGAACTAAATTAAATGTCCACTATTCTGTTAAATCCATGTGAAGGCTTAGAGCTTTTGTTTTTTTCCATCTCCATGTAGATAACACTACTAGGTCAGTAATATTTGTGTGTTGTTGATAGCATGTCAATATTACATTGATTCCTTGTGTGAAAAATAAGTTTAATTGAGTTATGTAGGGAAAGGTATATCCATATTTATGCCATAGAACCATTGTTAGAATTAAATTAGATATGATACAGAAAACACCTAACACCATTTCAATGAAATACTCACTGATTCTCTAGTTAGAAAGTGCTCTTAACCAAAAATCTTCCTCTTCTACCTTTTTTATAAGAGGAACTATGTTTCTGGATCTGAATCACAATTTTCTTATTTACTCTCTTATCTTTGGCATCATAATAAGCTAAACAGAGTTGCTTTGAGAATATAGTCAGAGTTATAAGTAAAGGACTTCACACATTGTTCTGCCCAGAAAATGACAAATGTATGGCACTTATTTTTATAATTATGATTTATCTGCATTTAAATTCATTTAACCAAATCATCAGTCTCAGAAAAAGTATTGAACCTAGGAAAATGTTATTGGAAAAGCTCTAGTTTAATATACAGATGACTGAATATTAAATCAGAGATTTTCTTCTTACCTCTGTCCTGGTAATCATTCTAAGAGATTTTCCCCAACTTGTACCTTATTTTTGGTACCTGATTACTTGCTCTACATTCCTGTCTTTCTTCTTGACTGTACAACTTTTCTTTCTCCGTTGCTCAGTGACAGCCATCCTGCAGAGAATCCTAAATCCCATTTCAGGCGTCCTGGTACTTGCCTGACACTTTGAATCACTGCATAGTTTGGTTGCCCAATTTTCTGTTGCTCGGTTTAAACTGTTTGCATGAACAGCCCTGTTTTTCTGAATTGATGTTTTTGATTCTGACTATGTATTTTGCCTGCCAGATGTGCCATTTTTGCCTGACTGAGCTGATTTCTGGTCAACATTTTCAGGGGGCAAGTTTAACTCCAGTTAATCTATCATTGTGCTTTTGCACATGTGTGCATATATGTGAGTGTGCAAACACACGCACACAAACATAAACACACACACACAAATCTGCCTGCTTTTCCCAGCCTACCCTGACCACCAAAACTTACGAATTTTTTTTGCATAATAGCAGATGTCAGCACTTAAGATTACTAGATCTAGATTCTTGCTGTGCAGTACAAGTTTTTTTTTTAATGGAAATGTATTTGTTAAAATCTTCATATTTATTGAAAATCTTAATTTGGTTTGAGATAAGACATAATACTTAAGAGTCTGGACTCAGGGGCAAAATTTCTTACAGTCCCATTCCAGCTCTGCCATTTACAAATTGTGCTAACATGGCTGAATTACATCGTTTTTTCTGTGCCTCAGTTTCATCATCTCTAAAATGGAGGTGTCATATTGCTGTTGTGATTAAATGAGTTACTGCTTGTAAAGTGTGGAACACTGCCTGGCACACAGTAGGTGTTCAACCAGTATAGGTTAGTTTTGTTTTATGTTATTATTATGTTATATTTATGAAATAATCCTGCTCAAAAATATTAACCTCTAAAAGAGAACCCAGATTGGTTTACTAATATTTAATTTTTTGATTTGATATATTCACACACAGCAAAATAGACTTGAACTTGTTACCAGGAGGTCCTTGGCATCCAAAGGAATCAGTAATCAATCAATAAATAGGCTTCAGTTAGATAATGTACCAGATTCATGAGAAAAAAAAGTATTACATTTATTTCCGCTGCTTTTAAAGTATCTGTGAAAAAATATGTGTAAATATATTATTAAGTCATTATTTCTTCATGATGGCACAATATGCTATTTTAAATGGTCATACAACTATAATACATCTAGAAACATTTGCATTGATAGGATTAAAATATAAATAAATATTAAACAAAAATATTAGTATTATTTACCTTTGATTATATTGGGCGAAGCTTAATTTGTAAGATGTCTATGAAGAAAAGAACAATAATGTTTCTATATCATTAGATTTAACTGTCACCATAAAACATGATGGGTTATAGAAACCACCATGAATCTTGTATGGAAAAATATATACCAATGAAGTTATAATGCAAGCATAAACTAAAAAGTGAAAAAATGCAAGATAAATCAACACAAAAACAGAAGTAACCCACACTGCAAGTATTTTGGAGAATGTAACTGTTTGGATAGACAAGGACTTTACCAAACTGTAAATTTCTTTCACCACAATTCAGATATGGTTGGAAGCACCATTCAGTCAGACCTCTGGGAAAATCTCAATGTCTGAAATGGTCAAGCTTTCTTAGAGCCTAGATTAAAGGAAGAAAACTGAAGCAGAAGTTCTGTAGAATTGAACAAGCTTCAATATCACAAATATTCATTTATATTATTATGAAGCAAGTTATGGAATAAACAGCAGTTATATTATTTGCTTTCAAACTTCGGTTAGAAAGTAGTGACATTGTGTATCATCTAGTTTTTAACAATTAGGTGAATGTTGATGGTTTTAAAGAATTTGTTTTTAATCTGTTGGAATCTTAACTAATTTTTTTTAGCATCTTTATTGGAGTATAATTGTTGGAATCTTAAAGGCTGTTAATATTTTCAAGGTAGTGGTGAGATTCTTTGCTAAATAAATGTCAATATTAAAAAGTCGTGTGCTTTGTGAAATGATAAACAGTTTTCAGTAGCTGGAAACATTTAATCTGTGTTTCTACCATCTCTGTCTCTATAAAGCTATATGTCTCTACATCTGTATCTCTATCTCTTCATCTCTCTATGTAAGGGGGAAAGGTCATCGCCAGCACCACTATTGCTTAGATATCCCTGCTGCTCTGTATCCTCACTGATATTTGGTATTCTTTTATTTTTTTTCCCCCAAAGTTGTTGTTATTAAAAAATCCTAGTGTTTTAGCCAATATACATTTTTTCTTATCAATGACTTGCTTGTTTACATTATTTCTCTACTGGCACATTGGATCGTTTGGCTTTTATGTATTGACTTGTAATCCTTTATATTTTCAAGATAACAATCTAATATTAATGATATGTATTGCAGGCATTTAATTCTAGTTTGTAGCTTCTGTTTTAATTTTCTCCAGGGTGTCATTTAATCAGCATAAATTCTTAATTTTAATATAGCCAAATTTATCAAACCTTTCTTTAATTCACTTTTGTATTTTAAGAAATTCTTTTTGTGTTTTAAGAAATCTGTTTCTATCTTGATTCCATATGTTCCTATATTTTATTCTAAAAGTAAAGGTTTTTCTTTCACCTTTAAAAGTTTAATTTATCTGAGATTGATTTCTGTTAGAACGTGAGATAGGAGTATAATTCCATTCTTTCCATATGGATACCGATAGTTTCAGATCATTTATTGAAAAATCCATGTTACCAAAGTACAATAACACAAGCTAGGTTGTAAATCAAGTTTCCATCAATGTGTAGATTTGATTATGGCCTTTTTATTCTTTTCTAGTAATTTTTATTTTTATATTCTGGCATCAACATTGCACTACCTTTAGTCCAGTTTTATTAAAATCTTGATTTCCAATGAGGCAAATTCTCCCTCTTAGGTCTTAGATATTCTTGAGTCTTTATTACATCATATTAACTTTATGATTAATAACAATGATTGTCATGTTCTACCAGATAAACAGACAACTTTTATATATGAATTGCCATTACAGCAAATCTCTAGATCACTTTGGGAAGAATTGATACATTTAAAATATTGATAGTCATTATTTACAAAGATATCTTTTGTATATATTTTTCTTATTGTGTGGTGCTGCTGTGTACAGAAGTGCAACTGAATTTGTATATGCGGATGGTGTATCTCAGAAACAGGCTAAATTTGTTGATTAATTCTAATAATTTATTTGTAAATTACTTTTCCTTTTCTATATACACAATCACATGTCATAATAATGACAGTTCGAGTCATTCATTCCAATCCTTTTAGTCATCTCTTTTCCTACCATTGACTAAGAATATTTAGAAGTTTTAATAAAATTTCTTATTTCAAAGGAGCAAATCCACTGTTCATCATTAAATTCTGTGTGTTTATGTGTGTGTGCATTTATATCATGTATAGTACATGCATACATATGTACATTCATATGTGCATACATACATGCATGTATACAGTTACTGAATTTCCCCTTTCTAATTTTTCTTTTAGTTTAAAAAATTTTAAATTATGACCGAATATTGGGTGTTATGTGATTTTTTTGCTCTAATTTGTTCATCTGCTATTGTGAGCAGATTGCACTAAGTGTCTGTCTAATGATAAATCAAGTTGGATAAACCTAAATTGGTCTTGATGAATTGATCATTATAAATACTGATAAAGTCAATCTAATTATATTTTACTTTGCATTTTTTTCCATGTACAATGTTAAAATTAACTGATAGTTTTAAATTCTTAACCTGTACTTGTTTTTGTTTTAAACTTTTATTGGCCCTATAAAATGAGTTCTGGTACTGTTTCCTCTTTTCCTATTCTCTTAAAGTATTTTTGTAAGGTTGAAATTCTTTCTTCCTTGAATGTTGGGTAGAAACTCACCAGAAAAAGGAAAAAATTTGGCCTGACATTTTAATTGTGAGAATATTTTTGACAAATAATTTAACTTCTTTTTTTTTTTTTAATTTTTTTAGGAGTTTATTAATTTATTTATTTTTGCTGTGTTGGGTCTTCGTTTCTGTGCGAGGGCTTTCTCTAGCTGTGGCAAGCGGGGGCCACTCTTTTTTTTTTTTTTTTTTTTTTGGCGGTACGCGGGCCTCTCACTGTTGTGGCCTCTCCCCTTGCGGAGCACAGGCTCCGGACGTGCAGGCTCAGCGGCCATGGCTCACGGGCCCAGCCGCTCTGCGGCATGTGGGATCTTCCCAGACCGGGGCACGAACCCGTGTCCCCTGCATCGGCAGGCGGACTCTTAACCACTGCGCCAACAGGGAAGCCCCCCGGGGGCCACTCTTCATCGCAGTGCGCGGGCCTCTCACTATCGCGGCCTCTCTTGTTGTGGAGCACGGGCTCCAGACGCGCAGGCTCAGTAGTTGTGGCCTACGGGCCCAGCTGCTCCGTGGCATGTGGGATCCTCCCAGCCCAGGGCTCGAACCCGTGTCCCCTGCATTAGCAGGCAGACTCTCAACCACTAGTGCCACCAGGGAAGCCCCATAATTTAACTTCTTTAAATGTGATAGGAATATCTAGGCTTTCTAATTTTTCTGTGCTTCATTTAGTGAGCTATATTTGGCAAAATTTTCTTCTCATCTAAGTTTTCAAATTTATTTTATGATGTTGTTTGCAGTACCCTCTTATTATTTTTTAATCTCTTCCACCTCTGTACTCACACCTCTCTTTCATTCTGAATATTATGTAATATTGCTTTCTTTTGACTTTATTGACCAACTTGTGACTATCTGTGTGCTCTTGCTTGTATGATTATTTTATTTTTCTATTCCTTTCTTTATCACATTTTTTTCCTCAACATATTATGTCTTTTTGGAAGAGAGAGGCTGATTAAACAGCTTTTTTCTTGTCAAGTTCTAAATGTGGATATTTAATTTATTAATTTTAGTCAATGTTTTAGTTCCTCATTCCATCTTAAATCTCAGATCTTCTATCTGAGATTTCTATCTATTCCTTCTATCTATTCCTCTACTGTTATCATTAATGAAATGTGTTTGTGGAAAGCTGAAACATATTTTCACTGGCTCTAAATGCTACTGAAGTTAGTATCACAGTAATCACTGTGTTTTGGCTTCCTTTTTTCTCAAGGGTCCAGTTAATTTTTTTCCTCTAGTTGCTTTTATGAAATTCTCCAGTTTCTGTTTGTTTGTTTGTTTTATAGTTTCTTCATAATATTATAAGAGTTTTTAAAAAATATTCTAACAATTTTACATGGTATTTTAAAAATCTCCTTGGTTATTTGTTACAGATTTTTGTTCCTGATTCATATTTTCAATCTTTCATTTTAACTTCTTTAAGCATATTTCAATATTTTTAATTCTCTGTGTCTGAAAAATGCCATTCTTTAAAGTATTTGCACATCTAATTCTGCTGACTTTTAAGAATTATAAATTTTTAAATTGACACATTATACACATCTAGAAAAGTACAAATATTACAAGTGCACAGAAGGACGAATTTGTACAAACTGAATTAGTAGGTTAACAGCACCCAGATCAAGAAACAGAGGACATTATTGGCACCAGAGAAACCCCCTTGGTGCTCTTCTGCCAGGAACCAGCCTCCCCCAAAGGAGTTCCTTTCCTAATTGCTACACCAAGGATTAGTTTTCCCTATTTTATTCAAAATAGACTCTTTTGTGTCTGTGTTCTTTCATCTTTTCATTCTTCTGCGAGATTCCTCCCTGCTATTGCCCCAGTTGTGGTTCATTCATTTCCACAGTTGAAGAGTACTTCCTGTGTGTGTGTAGAATTTTATTCTATTGCTGATGGGCGTTCACATAGTTTCTAGTGTGTGGCTATTACAAATAGTGCTGCTATTTGTACATGTATTTTGGTAAATGTACATATGCATATTTGTTGGGTATACACTAGGAGAATAATTACTGGACATAGAACATGCAGATGTTCAGCTTTAGCAGCTACTTCCAGTTTTCCAAAGTGGCTAAACCCACTGGCTAAAGCAATCTGTGCTCCCACCAGTATCTTAGGAAAGTTCCAGTTGCTCCCCGTCCTTACTGTTTTCCATCTTTTAAATTTTATTATTCTTTTTAAAAATAAACGTTTTTTTGTTTCAGAATAGTTTTAAGGAAAAATTGGGAAGATAGGACAGACTTCATGTATAATCCATTCCTAGTCTGCTGTTTGTCTTGCTCTTGCTCTTGGTGGCATTGTTTGTGTGTGTGTGCGTGTGTGTGTGTGTGTATGTGGTGTCTGACTGTTTTCTTCTTTTAGATTCCTTAGAGTTGTTTTCATCAGAAAGGTCAGGCATGGAATCTGGTCTTCTGTGCTGCTAGAAATGCAAGTTTAAGTTCATTCTTCAATTCACTTCGGTAAGGCCTCAAACCCACTAGGGTCTTGTTGCCAATCCAATGAAATGCTTTTCTTCTCATATCTTAGCATTTACCTAATAGCAATTTCTGCCAAAATCACTTACATCTGCTTTTATGAAACAGTCCTTTCCCTTCCCTTACATCATTTTCTTTTTTTAAAAATAAATTTATTTATTTATTTATTTTTGGCTGTGTTGGGTCTTCGTTTCTGTGCGAGGGCCTTCTCTTGCTGTGGCAAGCAGGAGCCACTCTTCATCGCGGTGTGTGGGCCTCTTACTGTCTCGGCCTCTCTTGTTGCGGAGCACAGGCTCCAGACGCACAGGCTCAGTAGTTGTGGCTCAAGGGCTCTAGAGCGTAGGCTCAGTAGCTGTGGCTCGCAGGCTTAGTTGCTCCGCGGCATGTGGGATCTTCCCAGACCAGGGCTCGAACCCGTGCCCCCTGCATTGGCAGGCAGATTCTCAACCACTGTGCCACCGGGGAAGCCCCTTTCATCGTTTTCTTTTTTTTTTCCACTGGTCACTCCGTGGCAGACTTTTTTGCTGCTTTCTTTTCCCCGTCAGATCACTAAATTATGGAATGTATCATGCCTCATGTTCTGCATCCCATCCTGCTCCATGTTTTTAAATAGTTCATATGGTAATGACTCTCAAATGTATATATCAAGCACAAATCTATTTGCTAAACTGCAAATTTTTTATCCAACTGCTTATAGCGTTCTCACTTGGATATTTTATAAACTTTTCAGATTTATTATATACAGAAGGGAATTCTTGGTTCTCACTGGCTTCTCAGCTTAGGACTTTACACGTACTTTCCTTCTTTCAAGAACACTCTTTGTCTCTTTCTCATCCTCAGGTTTCATTTAAGATATTGCCTTCATAGATTGGCTTTTCCCTCCTTAAATACTTCCAAATCTGTGATTTCTCTTTTATTATTATGATAGTTTTCTTTTTACTTGTTCTCACAGCCCACTATTACTGTACCTATTTCTTTATTCCATTATATTCTGTCTCACATATTCCTAAGTACGCTCTCTGAGGACAAGATTCCTCTTTGTCTTCATCATTGCTGTGTTTCCAGCACTTCTCACAATCACAATTAATAGCACCTGGTAAACACTGCTTAAATGTTTGTTGAGTGAATGCTGCTTTTGTCTTCCAAGTCTTCTATAGGATGCAGTAAAGAGTGTCAAAGTCCTAGCAACTTTGGCAGCAGAATAAAAACAGGAAAAAAGCAGCTTTTACTATATATGATTTTGCTTGGAGAATCTTAATATTTTAAAATGCATTTCTTATCCTTGTCCTGGTTTAGGGACCTAGTTCTTGTCTGTGATAACACATTATTTGGAGTTCACAGGAAGTTGTGTGACTTGAATTCAGTCAACTCCAGGAATCTTGGAAAATCTCATAATTACTTTGCGCAGCCTATGCTGGATAAACCAGAGCTGGGATGGAGGCATGGATTCCACTTATTAATAAACACTCTTATGAGAAAGCATTTTTATTATGCATTTCCATTAAAAGAGAATTTCAGAATTGACTGTGTGTCTAGGATAATATGTGCATTTCCAGGTCAAATACAAATTCACAGTATCGATTTTTTATTCCAAGCATGAGAAGTCTTTTATTAAAATTTAGTGTTTGAGCAGAATTGAACTTTACTCTTTAATTAACAAGCACATTTTCAATCTACTTCAATTTTTTAGAAGGCGGTCATTCGTTTTTCTGTATGAGCAAGGGAGATAGCTGGTCTTTGTAAAGACTGGGTTTAAACTTTAGCTTGTGTAGGAAATATTCTTCTGGCACAATGAAAACATTTTATTTCAATTTGCATTGTGCTGAGGGGAGGTAGGGAAAGAAGAAGGGAAAGAATGAAAATGAGATGGGGTAGGAATAATTTCTTTTTTTAAATGAAACTATCAAGGTATCTTTCAATCAAAAAAAGAAGGGATACCACTGATATTAAACCACTTTTAGTGCATCTAGTATTAATTTTTACTGTTAAGTTTACTATATTTTGGCCCATTATTGCAGTCAGAAAATCATCTTCAACCATTAAACATATTTTGTTTTTCATTGCCTGAGTCTGTGGGGAAAAAAGGCATAATAGCTATGCTCTCATCTGCCCTCAGAAGCACTATTGTTGGTTAATTAGCGAAAGGTGAAATACTGTGCCATCCTTGAGAACCAACATTCATATGTTAAATACAAATTGATGCTATTTATATTTGTTCTATAACAGTTATTTCAGTCATGAAATAAGCAGCAAATTCAAACTTATTTATAATTTCCTACCTATTCTTTTTTGTATAAAAGGTCATTATTTATTAAAATGCTCAGTTGTGTTGAAGTAACCTTGTTTAATGCATCATAATACATTGTTCGAGTTGGCCACCTCTTTATAAGATGTTGGCAACTTACTTTGTCAACAAAACGCCCATACAGGCATTGAGAGGATGAAGATAATAAAATTCTGGTGTAAATACTAATTAGCAAGCAATAGGGGCCGTCAAGTTCAATCATAATTGTCTAGCTGATAGGACATGCAAATACAGAGTGTGCATGTTTATATTAAAACATTTTCCATTATTTATTAAGACATATGGAAGGATTTTACTGAGCCCACCAATTTCCAAGCTCTAATGAGGATCTATAACTAGGTTAAACAAAGAAAATATGGTGTAAAAAATAAAGGATCATAAGAATTTAAATAAAAATTAAATTACTGCTTTATTGTTGCCAGTTCTTTCTACATTATTGTGTAATCATGAACTAACTTGTGATGATTAACACCTTATTCCATTTTAATATGACAACACCACATGCAGAATTGCCTTTGTAATTCAACAGTGATTATATGGATTATTATTTTCAAAACCCCAAACAATTTTGAAAGAAAATCACAGCAAAATTGTTGATTTTTAGATTCTCACGAAAGGGTATCTATTTTACTCACTTACTAAAATAAAAACAAAAACTGCCCGTATATGAATTCCTGATAAATATGACCCATCTTATTTTTTATTGTTTTTTGAAATAATAAAGTTAATTGTGAGAATTTGGGTGTATAAACAGACTCATCATTTCCATCCAATGGGCCAAGGATATGACTATATCCTCCTGGAACTCAGCCTTCATTTCTGAGAGCTGCTCTCCAGTAATTGATGGTGCTTCACATGATCACGCATTTGCGCTCATACACACACACACACACACACACACACGCACACATGAGGGTTTAAAAAATTTTTGGTGTGGGAAAATGAAGTAAGAGTATACTGCTACATATACATGTCCTGATTTTTTTAAACAAATATAATGATTTAAAATTAGATTTAGTTGATTTAGAATAATAAGGCAGATTTATTTTTAGC
Source organism: Hyperoodon ampullatus (assembly GCF_949752795.1). Taxonomy (NCBI): domain Eukaryota; kingdom Metazoa; phylum Chordata; class Mammalia; order Artiodactyla; family Ziphiidae; genus Hyperoodon; species Hyperoodon ampullatus. Next base: position 190,579,729 of record NC_136915.1, read on the forward strand.
AACTCATAATATACTCTAGGAAAAATATAAAACAACAAAAATCTTTATGGGAAATGTGCATAATGTAATATGAAATGAAGCTCAGGATTCTACAAGAGACATAATTTAGAGATATTCCTGATTAGTCTTTTCATTTTAAAAATGAGGAAATGTGGCCTTCAGAAGTTAGTTGGTTTACAAAAGAATAGATAGCCATCTGAAAGATTACCTGAATTTCAGTCGGTTATTATTTTTCTATACTGTCCTCTCTTCTATGACTTCACTTTATAGAAGTTAACTTTATAGAACTAATCCAATGTATTATCTCAGTCACTGATTCATTCATTCGTTGTCTATTTCTACTAGAATATAAATCCTGTGAAGCCAGAATCTTGTTCTTGGTCACTTTATCCTCAGTGCTTGAACAGTGTCCATCAAAACATATGTGTTTGAGGGACTTCCCTGGTGGCGCAGTGGTTAAAAGTCTGCCTGCCAGTGCAGGGGACAGACACAGTTTCGAGCCCTGGTCCAGAAGATCCCACATGCCGCGGAGCAGCTAAGCCCACGTGCCACAACTACTGAGCCTGTGCTCTAGAGCCCACGAGCCACAGCTACTGAGCCTGCATGCCACAAGTACTGAAGCCCGCGTGCCTAGAGCCCATGCTCTGCAACAAGAGAAGCCACCACAATGAGAAGCCCGTGCACCACGACGAAGAGTAGCTCCCGCTCGCCGCAACTAGGGAAAGCCCACACGCACAGGAATGAAGACCCAACGCGGCCAAAAATAAATAAATAAATTTATTTTAAAAAATATGTTTGATAAATGAATGTTGAGTAAATTCATTCATGAATAAAACCTGCCACTCAGTGCTTACATTACTATATTCTGACTCCTATTCTGACTATGCTATGGATAGTACTCAGGCAAAGTTCACCACTGAATGTTATGTCCAAAGTCAAATATCTTCTTTCAGTATTTTTCTTACATAATCTTTGCATTATATATTATCCTGGGAACTACAATTTCCATAAAATAAAATGCATGAGTTTTCATTATCCTGAAGTAACCTTTGTAACCACTGTGTAATTACCACTCCTGTCAAGATAAAGAATATTTTTGTCATCCTAGAAGTTTTTCTTAAGGTTATTTTCAATCATCTTCTCCTCACAGGTAAACATTGCTGTTATTTGTATTATATAGATTAATTCTATCTGTTCTTGAATTTTATTTAAATGGAATCACAGAGTCTGTACACTTTTGTATCTGGATTATTTTGGTCAAATTAATATTTTTGATATATATCTGTAGCATGCCATGCTTCAGTCATTTTTTTTCATTTTTATTGAAGTGTAATATGTCATTGCATGAATATACCAAAATTTATTTGTTCATTCTTCTATTGATGAACAAGCTTGTTTTCAAATTTTGAGCTGTGATGAATAAAGCTGTGGTGAACATTCTGAGACAAACCTTTTTGTCCATATACATTTTCTTTTTTGAGTGGGTAAATGTCTACATGAGGAATTCCTGGGGTATAAAGTGGTTTTATATTATATTTAAAAGATATTGTCAGAGAGTTTTCCAGAATGTTTGTATCATTTTACATCCTCACAAGCGATAGGAAGGGAGTACAAGTTATTCTGTATTTTCTTCAGTAGTCTTTTTCATCTTAAGTCTCTGAATTGGGTGTTTAGGGGCATCTCATTGTTGTTTTAATTTTCATCACTCTAATGACAGATGACAGTGAACAACTTTTCTTATGCTTATTGTCCATTCAGACATCTTCATTTTTTTAAGTGTGCTGTTCAAGTGTTCTAACCATTTTAATGAGTGATTTATTCTCTTTATTATTGATTTGTCTATGTATATATTTATATGTATATATTTCTATATATTTCATACGTTTATGTGTATATGTTCTTCATTATGGCTTGACTTTGCTTTCTCAGTTTTAATTTTAATGGTCCCAATTTTGTCACTGTTACTTGTCCTACCTTTCAGCTTAGAATTTTTTTGTCTATTAAAGAAATCTTATCTATCCCTATAAAGATATTCTTCTTTCTTGTCTCCTAGATGCTCTATAGTTTTAGCTTTTGCATTTAGGTCTATAAATCTACTTCAGGTAGATTTTTATGGATGGGTGAGGTAGGGGCTAAAATAAATCTTTTTCCATATGGATTTATAGATTTTCCAGCATGATTTATTGGAAACTCTATCATTTCCCCACTGAATTATTTTGATATTTTTGTAAAAAATCAATTGATCATATATATGTGTGGGTTGATTACTCTACTGTCCATTCTGAGCCATTGATTTAAATGTTTATCCTTAAGTGAATAACACAGTCATGATAGCTGTAAATTTTCGGTGGCCTTTGAGATCAGCTGTTATAAGTCTGCTAATTTGTTTTTCCTTTTCAAAAATGTTTTGCTTTTCTAAATCTTTTGCATTTTCATATAAAATATATAATCAGCTTGTCAATTTCTATAAAATAAGTTTGTCAGTTGGGATTGCATTGAATCTATGTAACAATCTGGAGAGTATATCTTAACAATGAGTTTTATTCTTAAATATAGATATATTAGTTATTAAAACTACTGTTTAATTTATAAATATTTGGAGATGTCTTATTGTTATGCATTTTATATTACATGTTGTTATAAGAAACATGATCTGTATGATCACATTCCTTGACATTTTTTGATAATGTTCTACTGCTTTATATGTGATCTATATTGTTTTATGTTCTACATGTATTTAGAGTGAGTTGAATGTGAATCTAGCAACAGTTTGACTTAAGAAGCTAAGAATGATGATTAAGTCTTATTGATAGTATTGGTTACATTTTCTAAAGCCAAACCTTCTAAAATATTTTGCTTTCTACTTACTAAGAGTTGGGTGTAAAAAAAATCTCTACATATGATTGAAATATGATTATGAATTTTTATACTCATCCCTTTAGTTTTGATGTTTGCTTCACACATTCAGAAACTCAAAGCTCTATTATTAGGTGCTGCTTGTGGATAATTTCTATTGACCTGCTACAAGTTTAATGACCCATTACTCTGTAGCTTCCAATCTACTACTAATCCCATGCAATAAATTTTTGATTGTACATATTACGTTTTTCATTCCTAGCACTTGCATCTGGTTATTTTTAGAGTTTTTGTACCTCCTGCAATTTCCAATTTCTTTAACAATTAAGCTTATATTTTTCTTCAGATCCTTTAACATAATTAATAGGGTTATTTTAAAGTCCTTTGGGAATTCCCTGGTGGTCCAATGGTTAGGACCCTGCGCTTTCACTGCCAGGGCCTGGGTTCATTCCCTGGTCGGGGAACGAAGGCCCAACAAGCCGCACAGCACGGCCAAAATAAAATAAAGTAAAAAGTCATTTAATTGAAGTCATTTTGGGGGGCTATTTCTATTTACTCATTAGTTTTAGTGTGGGTTGTATGTTCCTTTCTCTTCACAAGTCTATTAACACTTGAATCTCTATCATTATTATAATTTGGGGAAGTCAGGTTATTTTATCTTTCTCTAAAGAGCACCTGGCTTTATTTTAGCAGATGGTTATATTAATGGTGGTCCACTTTCTTTTTGGAGGCATGGTTTTAGTCTTTATTGGGGCAGATCTATTTTAGTATTGCCCTTGTCTCTAGGATATATTCTTCCTGGGGTTTCAGTGGAAAGTTTGAGATAATTAACAAGCCCATCCAAACTGGCAGGACTTGAACTCCAAACATCATTTTCTAACCATTGGGCAACTACTGAAATCTCTAATCAGTCTTTTTAGGTTATTTGCTCTAGTTTTTACCCTGGCTTATTGGAAGTCTGCCCGTCACAATATAGACCAGAAATCAGGCAGAGATTTGAGAGGAATTTGCCAACATATTTTGCAGCCCATCTTTTGTAATTCTTTCCTTTATCGCATTTTTTCCCCTAGATTTTCATCTGTTCCGGCAGTCCTAAACACCACCTAGGACTCTCCAGCTTAGTTAGATGGCTGTTTTCTGCATGATCCCTATTCTTTTGGTGCTGCGTGTACTGAGGGTGCCCTAAGAGTAAAACCCTAGTCAATGTGGATCTCACCAATGTTTCCTTTCTTTCAGTGTTTTTATCTGCTCCACTTTTAGCCTGCTTTTGGTTGCTTCCTAGTGCTTTTAAATTGTATATGCATTTTTATTCCAAAGTCCATAATTTTTACCAACGTGAGGGTTAGTGTGATATAAGCTACTCTGCCATTATTTGAACCTGGAAGTCAATATCTAAGCTATGTTTTGAAACTCTTATGTTTTCTGGTTTCTCCAATCCAGAGTTTCTTGGTTCTCCTTTGGATCTCTCTTACCGATCTTCAGCGGCTTCCTTTATTCCACTGCTACTCCAAATATTACTATTCCTCAGCTTCCATCTTTGCCCTGTGCTTTGCACGTTCTTCCATGGCTTTTACAACATCAACACAAAAATGTTTATTACACCCAAATATACCTTCTTCTATCTCATCCTTAACTTTATATCAGTTATCACAATATTTCTTTTACATCTCTAGTAGAGTGATGTCCCTCAAATTATTTATTGTTTCTGGGCCCAAATTCAATGTCAAATGACCAGTTGTCACTATCAAATTTCCTGTTCTTTGGATTGGAGCCTTTGATTATTGACCACTGCCAAGATACATCTCAAAATCTCTGAATTCTAAGGAGACAGGTGTGAATGTGGGAGGTATATGTGGAATTTTTTCCTGTCACAGTGTCATCTTAGCCTATGTCTTACTTCCTTGATTCCATTATAAGTTTTCCCTAGGAGCAAGAGATTCCAGAATCTTGAAGCCAGATGGGATTGCAAATACTAGGAAAACAAGCTTTACTCTATTTTATGACCTGTGATTCCATCAGCAATTCGTAATTACCCTCTCTCCAGATATTCCAGAGTTTCATTCCTATAATACTCCTGATAAGACACCTGCGATGTTCATTCACATCTGTAATTGTTTCCTAAGTTAGATACTCAGCTAGGTATTTGTTTAATAAAGTCATTTAACAAATATTTATTGAGCGTTTACATTGTATAGGTATTTGGAATAAAGCAATGAAGGGGGGAGACAAACATCTCTGGTCTTAAGGAGTAAATGACATTACATATACCTACATTTATAACTAAATCATAGCTTATTGTACTGCTTCTTTTTTCTCAGCCATATTGGTCTGAGTAATTCTGTCTTTGATCTCAGCTTCCTCTGAATCACTCATCTGCCCAAATCTCATAGCCATTATGAGCACTTTGTGCCTAAACATTGCTTAAATTGATATTGCCAAATACTACATAAGGAACATGTCTTTATAATTGCATTTCCCACAACTGTCATTCAGAACATTGTTTTTCTAAAGATTTTAATGATCTGTAGAATACGATTTAAAAGATAAAGCAGCATAAAACATTTAAAAATATTTTAATCCATTTTCAACGTGGATAATAGTCTTTGAAAATATGTACTTCTTGATATAGTTTATTTCTTATGAGATTTTGTTTTTTGCTAATACAGGTAGAAGCAACTATCTGAGTTTTTATATATTTTGAAATAGGTTCTATATAGTTGACTGCAAAGAACTGAAAGGTTAATTGGGAGGACGTATATCAACAATCAAATATAGTCACTTCTATATTGTAAGGCAGCTTTAGAGTTTTATAAGTTTAGTGGAACCATTTTTTTCTTCTACCACAAGAGCCTTTGCTACACTGACTTGTCATTATTTTAAACAGAAGATTATCAGTAGAAAATTTTAAGGTAAAGGAAGAAAGATATAATAATTATTAACATTAATCAAACACCTCCAGTACATTGAGAAAGTTTTATGGTTTTCTCATTTTGCCTAGTGGTTTAAAAAATAGGTTTTGGAGGGAAAAAAATCTCAGATTCAGATCTTGGCTTTGCTGCTTCCTAACTGTGTTAACTTTGAGCAAGTTACTTATCTTATTAGTCTCAGGTTTTTCATTGGTAAAGTAGGGCTAATAATAACTTCAGAGGATTCTTTTGATAATTATTTAGAATGCCTACAAGGCCCAGTGCTATACACATAGGTGGTACTCAATAATTTTTAGCTATTTTTTAATATGAACAACCTTGAAAGTAGGATGTTATTATATATTCTCATTATAGATGAAAAGCCTGAAGGTCAGATACATTGTTACTTTAATAGTTGTACACAACTACTAAGTGATAGAGCTGAAATTCTAAATCCAGACATTTACGTTCTCTGTAGCTGATAGGTGCCTTCAATTGCAAAAGCAGTTATTTTTTACCACTTAACCTGAAAGGTGGAAATATTTGTATAGGAATGGGACGTGATTTTAGATTTAACTTGTCAGATTTGATATGGTAAATTCTTGGTGACCAGTGAGTTCAAAACTGGTCTAATACTAAAATACTCACGAAGTCCCCAAAATAAGTTTGCCATATTTACCAATGATGACTTGTGATATATGAATTGTGTATGTGCATACGCACACATATATACACACATGCATATATAATGTTGGGCCTTCAAATGTTCATGACTACTTAATCTCCTTTATTACACTTACAAATAAAATATTTGTCCACATCATTTTCTTAAGACTTCATTTTTTTTAGAGTAGTTTAGGTTCATAGCAAAATTGAAAAGGAGGTACAGAATTTTCCATATACCCCCTGCCCTGCACATACATAGCCTCCACTGTTATAAAGGTCTCCTACCAAAGTGGTACACTTATCACAATTGATTAACCCACATGGACACATCATATTCACCCAAAGTCAGTAGTTTGCCTTAGCATTCACTCTTGGTGTTATATATTCTAAGAGTTTGGAAGAATGTATAATGACATGTATGTATCATTATAGTATCACACAGAGTACTTTCACTGTTCTAAAAATCCTCTGCACTCTGCTTCTACATCATATTGAAACTGGAATGTAAGGTTGACTTTATTACTAACATATATTATTAATGAGACGATAGACTGGTAACTTCAGAAATGATGTTTTTCACCTCTTTAATCTTCAAAATTTTGTTAAAGTAAAATATCAACAGATTCACTTTCAGAATACATTCTATGTCTTTTTTTTTTTTTTTTTTGCAGTACGCAGGCCTCTCACTGCTGTGGCCTCTCCTGTTGCGGAGCACAGGCTCCGGACGCGCAGGCTCAGCGGCCATGGCTCATGGGCCCAGCCACTCCATGGCATGTGGGACCCTCCCGGACTGGCGAACGAACCCATGTTCCCTGCATGGGCAGGTGGACTCTCAACCACTGCGCCACCAGGTAAGCTCTATGTCTTATTTTTGATGTATTCAATATAAGTGATATTTATCTTCAAATTTTATTGCTGGTAATGTAGAGATCTCTTTTGGTTTTAATTCATATCATAGAGAGAGGTACATTATACTTTCTGCAACCAATTTTTTCTAACAGAAAAGATGGGTAAGAATCCTCACCAATCTTCCTGTCCCAAAAGTTCATTATAGTGCTTTTCTATTTGGTTCACTGGTGGAAGTTCTGTTAGGCCCCATGTTTTCATTTTTAAATTGCAATTTGAATCCTTCTTACTAAATCATTTTGATAGCATATTTTTTCCCCCTTTGGAGATTAAAGAACAAAGCCCTTGACTCAGTTTGAAGCCAGTAATCCTCTTAATGAGAAGATGAACTCAGCCACAACATTTCTTTGATTTTTTTAGGGACAAGAGTGTTAATTAGAAATGAGTCAATGGTAGCAGAAAGAGTTGATACCCAATTTAATTACATTTTCTTGAAATAATAGAATTGGGTAGCTGGCACACTGTATTCTTCCAGATAGGCATTAAGAACAGTTTTGTATCATTAGTAAGAATTTACGGTAGTTCAAGTAATGATTTAACTTGCATGTGATAAACCTTTTCAGATTTACTTCTAAATGAAGCATGGTAAGTATAACATTCTTTGAGAATTTGTATGATGTGTCTGAAACATTTTCAGGAAATGCAAAGTTTTTGTTAAAACTGCAATGAATGTAAGACAAAACAAATGGATTAATAAAATAGAGCAGTATCTTATTTTTGCACTAGTTAGAACAGTAATCATGAAATGTTTTAGAGTCTCAAGGTGACTGATTTAAGATCTCTATATCAGTGGCTAAATTAGGTGCTAATATAATTATGCCCTCATATGTCCAAACATTATATGTACACTGCCCTGCCTCTAGATTACATTTGAGGAAGTAAACTTTAGGTTTAATGTCATCTGTGAAACATTTTTATATTAACTCTTATTGAAATATATCTATTTCAGTGTTGTAATTTGATTTTGTAAACATACATAAGTTCTCTATATTGTTTATTTACAACTTAGAAAATTTACATTTATTTCTTCTCCCAAATAGCTCTTTTTCCTGCAAATATCAATTGCTCTTCTAATAAGAATGTTCATCTCTCTTGAAATTTGATTATCTGAAAGTATTACAGTGCTTCTCTCCTACCAGAAATATTTTTTATTCTAAGTTTAGGGGACCTGGAGGAGGATTAAATCTCCTCTAACATTAGCCAACATTCCTTATGGGATTTAGTTAAAACATTAGTGATAAAAAGGTACTCTGTAAAGGGTGAGTGGATGTATAATGCATAATTTCATATCTAAGTGACCTAAAGAATCTCCAAAATAACATTGTGTGTTATGACCCTAAAGATATAATAGATACTAGGGAAAATAACCTGTTTCTTTGGTCAAGAATATATTTTCTTGCCTGGTATAATATGAAACAAATTTAAAACACTTGTAATTGTAAAATAAATGTTTGCAATTAGAAACATTGTAAAATGTAAAAATTGTAAAAAATGTAAAAATTTTACATTATGCACATTATACGTGCATAATGTGTTGTTATGACCATTATATTAAAGATTGTTTCCTTGAGTAATGTGTTCTTGTCTGATACATGAGCTTAGATATTTCTGAAAATTCATATATGCTGAGTTACTTGTGTGCTGGCTCTAGTGATAACTTTTTTTCATTATTTTGAAATATCACTCAAGCAATCTATATTTGAATGATACAGTTTTGAAGCAGTGGCCTGACTGTGGAAGGATAAACATTCAAAAAGAACTTATTTTTACCTTAGGGATTAGAGAAATATGACATATTTAGAACACTCTTTTAAAAACTACTGCAAAAGTAGGGTACAAACAGCTAATCAATACATGCTTGGCTAACATATTGTATAAGCTTTATTACTTTTACACGTAAAACAATGTTGACTTACAATGAGATTTTTAGGTGTAAAAAAATGTAGGGAAAGGACTTCTTTTCCTTTATCTCTGTTCATTTGTTCCTTTAATTGAATTTCTTTATTCTCAAGGCTATTTATCATAAATAATTAAATGATAGCCATTAATTGAAACTCAGGTTCTAAAGGCAGAGAAAAATAGTAGTTTTAGCCAAGTGTCTGTATTTTTAGATTTATTCAGTTGAAGAAACACTGAATTTAAGTCTATACAATTCTAAAAAGGAATATATTTAACTACATAATATAAAATATATAGTATATGAAATGTATAATACATTAGTATGTTATTATATAAGAATATATATATTTGTGTATATATATAAATTCTGAAAAAAAGAATATTTGTCCATTTTTAAATTAATTTTCTTTAAAACTTAATTTTCCATGCTCTCACGTACTTCAGCTTATCTGCCCAGTAATGAAGAGGTAGTGAAAAAGTGATTTAAAACTAGAAGTAAACCATGGGCTAAGACTAAGAGGGCCATGTTGCAGTTCTGACCCTGGAAAATCTCAGTAAATACGCTCATGCAAGTAGTTTCACTTCCTGATTGATGGTTTACTCATTTTTGAACAGAAGAAGACTGGACTAGTTTCTCTACCACATTTTAATAACATGAATTGATAATCAGAATTCAATTAAAGAGGAAGATTCCACAATTGCTTATTAGGTGCCCAGTGGATTTAGGGCTTCTACTAGGTGTGCGTCCCCCCCATTAAAAATTATAATTTACCTTGTTAGCTTCATACTTTGCTACTTTGTTTTAATATAGCATTTAAAACATGAATGATAGCATGAACATGTTATAAATAGGAATGCAAATTGGAAATTATAACGAGAGAGTAATGTCCTATATTTCTACCTTTTACACTAAGAATGTCTAAAAAATTACAGAAATGTCATAAAACAACAGAATAAATTTGTAGTAGGTCTGGAAACGTAGAAGAAGTGTGTCATTGGCAGGAGAAAGACTCTTGGAGACTAGAAAGGAAGTGGAATCGTATTGCTGGAGGGGGAAAAAAGTGGAAAAGAGTTCAGGTCAAAGCAAGGTCACTGAGAAACTACTACAGAGGTAAAAGCAATTCCAAAAATATTCAAGTTCAGAGACAACGTACACAAAAAGAACCTGGAGGTTCAGGATCAAATGTCAAAATAATTCATTAGGAGTACATTAAGGACAAATGGATACCGTACTCACCTTATCATGAGCTGTAAGTAGCACTTGTAGGTAGGCTGAGGTTAAATTTTGAAAATTGCTTTCAAAGTGTGAACTACTGTCTGAAAAGGGCTCTGAATGTAAGTATTGGGGTTTGGAAAGAAGCAGAAAAGAGCCCAGAGTAGTTCCAGATAACAGAACAGATGGGACGAGATAGGAAAGGGAGCCTCTGATTCTGAGGTTAGCCATCCAGCTAGTGGATATACTGTACTGGTGCTTAGTGGAGTGGCTGCTCTCAGTGCTAGGACTTCAGCATCAGAACAGAGCTCCCAGATAATTTACAACCCTGGAAGGATGCAGAGTTATGATATCCAGAAGTCAGACTAGCTCATATTCTGCTGAGACCACAGTGCGACCCTTTTGTTACAGTCCCTTGGGGAGCACTCATTCATCAGAGATGAGAGTCAATAAAACTAAGAAAAGACAGCAAAGAAAAAAAAAAAAACTAATATTTGAGGAGGAAAAAATCAACCCTTGATTCCACCTAGAAGATACACCTGCCCATGACTTAGGAGACAAAAGAGAGGCCAAGTGTACAATTCTGCTCCCAAGTATAATCCTAGAAGTGTTTAGTATTTTCTTTGTCCATGCAAATATTGTTTCAACTGGCTGATTGCTAGCTTAATGGATATTGATAGTCAAGGGGTAAGGCATCATGCTTTTTGTTCCTGACTTTCTTACTCCATATGTTAGCCTAGATTTAGTGTAGCCATGGAGCCAACACTCTGGGAAATTAGCACAACGTCTTGCTATTTCTCTGGTGTACTTCCAAAGAAACTGTAAGGGTATAATTCAGTGAATTAAATCTCCTTCTCATTAAATGGCCTAGAATAGATTTTGTAATCTGTAAATGATCCACACCTTACAAAAACCTAAATACTCCCTAATGTGGGAAAAGTTAAATAAATTATGGTATAATCATTCTATGGCATATTATGTGATATTAAGAATAATGTGTTGAAGTTATATGTATCAATATTGATATAGAGATTATATCATTATGTTAGTAAATAATTTTCAGGACAGTAGGAAAATGTGACCTTTTTTATTTAAAAAAAAACATATTCAACAGAAACCCAATGCTATATGTATGTGTGTGTGTGTGTGTGTGTGTGTGTGTGTGTTTTGAAGAATCCTCTTGTTGTTTTTGATAATGAGTAATTCTGGTCAGAGAAGTGGATTTTTGATAAAGCATGAGAAACTCTGACTTCTTTTTCTGTTTTTTTTTTTTAGTTTTTATAGTATACTCATACACAATATTATTTATATTTAGTAACTTAGATATTTTAATGTCATGCGAGATCCCACATCAGTCACAACCTCTTGCCATCTCTCTAGATCTCCCTTCTTAACTCTCAAATTATTATTTTTTACCCATTGTGCTATTGTTAAATAGTTTAGCTTCTCTGAAGCCTTGGAAACTGACACCTCACATACCCCACAAAGACTCAGCTAAAAGAAAGTCTCATACTATTTTAATACCAACTGTTAAGACACTAAGCCTCCTTCTGTGGATAGAGGAAGAAGGGACTCCTCTTAGAAAGCTGTATCTTTAATTCCATCCACATAGAGGTTCCACAGATGCTCTAGATAGAGGTGGAGTGACTTTAGTGTATATCCATCACTGCCAGGGATTTCTTCAAGGGCAAATGCTTATAAACCAAGTGTAGTATAAACCAAATGTTAATATTACTCTATTTAAAGCAAAGATAATGACTATCAATGAGAATGCTTCTGCTGACAAATGACTAATTTTATGTGATATTAATCTGAACCTTCTTACTAACTGAAGTATAATTAATTTGTTTTATATTAAATATCTTTTAATCTGGTTTTGTATAATTCATTTTAGGTAAAAATCTTATTCTACTGTAACGGAAAAGAAAAATATTACTTCTGTTGAGATTTCATGATGGTGACAGCTGTGGAGTATTTTTCTTTAATAAGGCTTTCTAGAGAGAGTCATTGAAGTTGCTTATAGTTTTCTGTTACTCTTCAGTCTGGTGTTAGAAAATGCTGACCATAGCAGTAGAAAACTATCTTTCAACAAATATGCAGTTCTTTAGAGAGTAAACAAAATAATATTTTGGAAATTAAAACTGTTATTGTTTTACCTTTTGCATATGAGACCCATACTGCTTTACTTTCAGAGGCATCCATGTGCCTCTAAGGAATTACTGGATGGTTATTAACTAGTATGAGAGTGCAAAAATCAGAGTTTAAGAACTTGGAATCTTCATAAACAAACTCGTGCAAGTTTGACCTTTGTAAAATTATACACAATTTTTTTCTTAAAAAATATATAGCCATTCCCCAAGGGACATTTAATTTTATTATAATCTAGAAAAATATATATGATGGATTAGAAAACAGGATATAATGGATGGGAAATCTCTGCTAGAAAAGAGTACTAAATAACTTCAATATTTGTAGGTTGTGGGAAGGAGGAATGAGCTGGACTTAGGAGGTCATCCATGTCATTCTTTACTTTGCTTTTGGAAGTAGAATCCTCCATGGCTCAATCTGTCTGATACGTTGAAGGGAAAACTAAATGCAGAAGTGTCACACTCCCTGTTTTGAACTCTAGGAGGAGTTATCCCGACCACACGGGATAATTCAGCACAAACACAGCCTGGGGAGGGAAAAAGCGCATGCGTAGTAGAGGGAGACGATTATCCAGATTAACCTTCATCACCTCCTTGTGACATGGAAGGAACTGAGACATTTCTACTAGTTGATTGTGAAGCAGTGGAGAGGTCATGATAACGCATGTCGCTGAGAATCTGGCTAGAGAGTTCCCAAAGGTGCTGCCAAAGGGGCACACAATAGCCTCCTGATCAGAAACTGCAGGGCAGGCTAGATCAGGGGTCCCCAAGCCCCGGACCGCGGACTGGTACCGGTCCACAGCCTGTTAGGAACCTGGCGGCACAGTGAGAGGTGAGCGGCAGGTAAGCGAGGGAAGCTTCATCTGCCGCTCCCCACCGCTCCCCATCGCTTGCATTACCACCTGGACCATCCCCCACCCCGTCCGTGGAAAAATTGTCTTCCAGGAAACTAGTCCCTGGTGGCAAACAGGTTGGGACTGCTGGTCTAGATTAAAAAGTCACAGTCAGATCTCAGAGCATCATCCTTAGGTCAGGGATGATCTAGGTAACTGTGAATTAGGAAATGATGAGCCTGGAGCAGGATTCACAAAAGCAGACTGTTAGTTCCCCAGCCACATACTTAGGAGCAGAAACCAGTAGTATTCCCGGAGATGGGAGGGTACTAAGCACCTCAGTGAACACCAGCTGGCACTCTCCCTGAGAACAGACCACCCGTGTCTCAGCAGAGTCCAGCACGAGAATCAGATTCAACACGAGACTCACACGGCAACAAAGAGTAGAGGGAGGGCAGATCTGACCCCCGTCCTTCCTTTAAATCTTTGTGTAACTTTAAATGAGACTGTATTTTTTTTTTTTTTTTGCGGTGCGCGGGCCTCTCACTGTTGTGGCCTCTCTTGTTGCGGAGCACAGGCTCCGGACGCGCAGGCTCAGCGGCCATGGCTCACGGGCTTAGCCGCTTCGCGGCATGTGGGATCTTCCCGGACCGGGGCACGAACCCGTGTCCCCTGCATCGGCAGGCGGAATCTCAATCACTGTGCCACCAGGGAAGCCTGAGAATGTATTTTAAAGCTGAGAAAAGCTGAGATATTGTGAAATGATAAATGTACTCAGTGGGATGATTAAGTCATTTATAGAAATAAAGAAACTACCACATATCTATGTAGGACTATTTAGAACATTTCTAATGCCACTGCTAAAATGATAAAAATATACTATTTTAAATGAATATGTGGTTTCACATGGACTTGTCTGTTTCTTTGTGTGTTTATTAAGTGAACCCTAAGTACAGCCTTGAGGACAAGAAAATTAAAATAGTCTGATTTCAAGTAAATTTAGGAATTATACAACAAAAATGCATAGAAAATGTTTTATGAACAAAAATGATAATTGTATTGAATAGTATGACATTAGATAAATTCATTTTAGAGAAAATCAATGATTATGTTCCCAAATATGTTTAAATTTATAGCTGCAGAACTTGTATTTCACACATAAAAATCAAAATCTTATAAAATTATACTGTTTTAATCTGTAATTTATAGGTATAGTTTGGTGTATAATTTTGCTATTTGATTTTGTAATCGAACATAATGGGAAAATACAGACTCTGTAGCTAGGTTGACTGACTCTACCTCTATATAGTTGTGTGAACTTGATCATTAATTAACTTTTGTTCTTCAATTTCCTCACCTGTAAAATGGTAATAATAACAGTAGTCACTTCACTGGATTGTTTGGCAGACTAAAATTAGAAATTATTCTAAATTAGGTAAAGTGATTAGAATAGTGCCTGGCACATTGAAGCATTATATGAGGCTTGACTTTTATTATCTTCAACCAGTAGGCAGCAGAAAGAATCCTTAGCAAATATCAGATAATGCGAATTTCTGCAATGTGAATTTCAAAATCAGATATAGTTAAGTATTATCTTTCTCATTTCTGACCGTAGAAATATTCAACATTCCAATTCCATATGTAGAATCACCAGGCCAGTGCATAATTGTTCCAATTTCAATTTTGCTCCTAAGTGATTTTAGCTCTTAGTTTAGAAGCAGCTTATACAAAAATAACTTTAAAAATCACAAGCGTTTTTGGTAAGCTGTGATACATGTTTTCCAGAATTTTTCTTGAATATATTGCTTAGAGTTCTTCAAGAAGTTTATGAAATATTCCTATACATATAGTGCTAAAGCTAATATGAAAGCAGCTTCGGCTCAGGGACTTTACAAAGTTCCATAGCAATGGGCAGAATCTGGAAACTGATAGTTATAAAGGCTTATCTAGGCCTGGATCTCCCCGATAATCAACAAACTTATTTAAAAAGCTCTTCCTGGTTATGGGGGTACGGTAATACTTTCCTTACCCTCAGCAGGCCTGCTATGTTTGTTTTGAATATATCATTATCTTGATATTAAAAATTATCCTCCACTGAATGTTTCTACCACTGCTTAGGAAAAAGAAAGTATCTTATACTCCCCTTGTATCAACAAGGAAAGTAAGGTAACTTACAAAATCACAGTTTCTTAAAATCCTTCAGAAAGCTGAGGACACAAAGAAACCTATATGAACAAAATCCAGTAATGAGAAGCCTTCCTAGGAGAGACCCAAAGCTTCTTTTAACCCCAATGGAAGAGAAGAAAGCATCCATTAATGAGGGTAAGAAAAAGCAGAAGAAATTTTGAAGAACTTTTATAACTTAGCAGGGGCTAGCATGATGATTTAAAATCCCTGGGGGCACTGGCCACAAAAAGAATCTGCACTCAACCACTGTTTCCCTTTGGCCTTCATCAAGGCTCAGTGGAATACTGGGGCCAGAGCAAGAGCTGGGAGAAACTCTCCCTGTCCTGGGTACCCCAGTCCTCAAGGCAGCGGCTTCCTAGAACAGGCGTCAGAGCAGGACAGCTCTTAGTGACCTCCTTAAGGCCCAGGTCCACTCCTACCAGCTGAAGGCAGGGCAGGAGTAAGAGAAAATTTTCTGCAGAAAAACTTCTGAATTTTGTGTGTCATGGAATACATGGCCGAGGCCACTACAGCTGGGCTAGGAGCAGGATTGCTGAGAAAAATTCCCTGAGTTAGGAGCACATGAGTTTTTGCTGAACTCTGTGGACAGAGAAGAAATGAGAAAAATCCTCTAGGTACTGGGGTCTTCACTGAATAATGAGGTGACTTGGTGGCTTGGCAAAGGGCAGGAGAGCTGCAAGTTACAACATGAGGGGCAGGCATGAGAAGTGTGATGGCTGAGAATGCCACAGCAGAACTGAGGACCCCCAGGCACTCATACCAGTCCATACTTGTACAAACAGTTAAAAAATTATTCTACACTTGGACCTCTTTCTTACTTACTGTCATAAATTACACGTGAATTTTCACATCCTGACATGTAAGCTCTATAATCCTAGGGATCTCCTCCTTCACACCAGTTCCTTTTACACTGAAGTCATGCTGTGTGTCTTTCTGTTTCAAAAGTCCACCCTTCTTACTGACTATCCATTTAAGTTCCATATGTTTTTAGCTGGCCTGCCAGTGTCAGGCCAGCTAGGGGGAAGGAGAAGAAAAACATGGCACCCACCAGTGCTTCCTTGCTTGGAGAAAATTCCATCAGATTTGTCGTATGCCCTAAAATTTGTAAAAAGAATCCACTTCTCATATGACCCAGGCACTTTTCAAACTGCTTCTCTGCACTATGACTTGAAACAAGTGAGCTTGTGCATGGGCCGTTCCAGAGTGGGGTATTGGTTTCCCACAGCCCTTCAACTCTTCCAGATGAAAGCCCTGCTGGTTTTCAGTCAGATGTTGTCCTGGTGCAGGTCCCCTGTGCTGAGGAGCAGGATGTGGGGCTAGTATAGCCTACTGTTCAGGGGGGACCTCACAGTGGTGACATCCCTCCCCGTTGCTACATTGTGGGTATGGGTTCTGACTAGACCTTGTCTCTTCCCCTCGTACCTGCCCCAATGTGTCCTTTTCTTTATTTCCTTAGTTGTAGAAAATCTGTTCTGCTAGTCTTCGGGTCATTCTCAGTGATAGTTGTTGTACATGTAATTGTAATTTTGGTGTGTATGTGTAATTGTAATTTTACTCATGGTCATCCCATTCTGCCATCTTGACCCAAACATGATTTTCCTGTGCTCAATTTCATTGATTTCAACTCTTAATTGTTATTATTTCTTTTTTTTCTGCTTAATTTAGATTTAATTTGCCATTCTTTTTTTCTAGCTTCTAAGGTGGAAGCTTAAATGATTGATTTTAGGTCTTTCTTGATTTCTAGTATATGCAATCAATACTGTAAAATTTCCTCTAAGCACTGTTTTCACTGCATCCCACACATTTTGATAGGTTGTGCTTTCATTTTAATTTAGTACAAGTTGCCTGGCTGTCTTGGTCAGTAGATCATGAGACTCTTAATTTTGTTTGAATATTTAAAAGTTTCTCTTGAGATTTCTTGTTTCACCCATTTGTTATTTAAATGTGTGTTGTTAAATCTCCCAATGTTTTAGGATTTTCCAGTTATCCATTTCTAGTTTAATTTCATTTTTGTCTGAAGGCAGTAATTGTATGGTTTCTATTTGTTTAAAATGTTAAGGTATGTTTTATTGCTCAGTATTTGTCCTATTTTGGTGAATGTTCCATGTGAACTTGAGAAGAATATGTGTGTTCTGTTGTTGGAATGAAATAGTCTATAGATGTCAATTACATCCAGTTAATTGATTTTGTTGTTGAGTTCAGCTGTGTCGTTTCTGATTTTCTGCTTGCTGGATCTATCCATTTCTGCGGGAGGGGTGTTGAGGTGTACAACTATGATAGTGGATTCATTTATTCTTTCTTGCAGTTCTATCAGTTTTTGCCTAACACACTTTATACTGTCTTTTTAGGCACACAGACTTTGATTGTTATGTCTTCTTAAATAATTGATCCCTTTATTGTTGTGTAATGTTCTCTTTATCCCTGATAACTTTCCTTGTATTGAAGTCTGCTCTGTCTAAAATTAGTATAGCCACTCCTGCTTTCTTTTTAATCTATGTGTGTCTTTATATTTAAAGGGGGTTTCTTGTAGACAATGTATGGTAGGGTCGTACCTTCTGATCTACTTTGATGCCTTCTTTTTATAAACTGGTTTATTAAGAACATTGCCATTCAAGTGATTATTGGTATTGTTGAACTATCATATTCATCACTGTTTTCTATTTCTTGCCTTGTATTTCCTACCTATTTTTCCTTTTGAAGTTTTAATTGAGAATTTTATGATTCTATTTTTTCTCCTTTCTTAGTATGTCAGTTATACTGCATTTTAACCTTTTTTTTTTTTTTAGTGCTTGTCCTAGAGTTTGCAATATATATTTACAACTATTCCAAGTCCATTTTCAAATAACACTATATTGCTTAATGGATAGTATGCCTAACATAATAACCCAGTAATCCTAATTCCTTCCCCCCATCCCTTTATCTTTGCTGGCCTTCATTTCACTTATATATAAGTATATGATGTATAATTATATATGTATATAAATGTATATCATTATATGTATATAATGTATATGTGTATAATGTATATATTAATAAGCACACAGAACTGAATACAGTATTATTTTGAACAAACTGTTATCTGTTAGGCCAATTAAGGAAAAAATATGTTTTTATTTTACTTTCACTTATTTCTTCTCCTATTATTTCTCTTTCCAATATTCCCAGTCACATATATTATACCTTTTGTGTCTAGATACTGTTTTTTCCAATCTTTGTTCTCTTCACTTTTCAGTTTTCAAAGATGTTATTGATGTATCGTTGTTAAATTAAAAGACAGATCCCAGTCTTGAAAACTCCCTACGTAGACAAAACCAGTTTATTCATACAAACAAAGCTTCATTTAGCTTATTCTGCTAGGCTAACTTGACCTGGGTCATTTCTTGTATGCCTCTGAAAATTATAAGCAAAACATAAACTGTTTCCCCAATTTGATATGAGGTAACCACTAAGTAATTCCCTATCGTTTAAGAAAATTTTGGTATTATAGCCAAACACCGTGAAGAATAAACAATCTCTGCCTTCTCACTATATAAACCACTTTATAACAATATACCCCCGAGCCTCATTCCATGTTTTGGCTTGAGTGCTTTGGTTCAGGAACTGTCTTTTTGGTGTGTGCAAAATCCACTTTTACTTAGTATTACTTCAGTGATTCATTGGTTTTACTTCAGCCATATCTAAACTTTTGATACCCCAGCTCAGACATTCTTACCTCAGCTGTGTCCAGTCTACTAATGACCCATGAGAGTCATTCTTTATTTCTGCTTATAGTATTTTTTATCTCTTGATTTCCTTTCTGGCTTTTTCTTAAGATTCCCATTTTCTGCTTACAATGCCTTTCTCTTCTTGAATGTCATCTCCTTTATCTGTTAGACCTCTTAGCAGATTAATCTCAGTTGTTTCAGATTCTCAGTCTGATAATCCCAACATCCCTGCCGTGTCTGATTCTGATGTTTCCTCAGCCTCTTCAAACTGTAATTGCTGCCTTTGATACGCCTTGTAATGTTTCCCTTGATAGCCAGACATGATGCACTGGGTAAAAGCAGTTGCTGTAAATAGGCCTTTGGTAACGTGATGGTGGGGTGTGGGGGGGAGGGGAAGTTTTCATGATTCTGTGAATAGGTCTCAGTCTTTTCATGAGCCTATCCCTCTGGACTGTGAATTGCATATATACTTCTCTTTCTCCCTTCCTTTTGTGAGACAGGATGACTAGTATGGTCTGAAGTTTGGTGTTTCCCTTCCAGCAAGTCAGTCAGGTTCAAAACCGCAGCACGTAAGGATATGGTTAAATAGTTTCACCTGTGCACAGGCCTTTTTAAGGAGAACAGCGTGCTCAGGTGTATTTCAAAATAGTTCCTTTTTCTCTCTCCCTGCTGGAAGCTCCAGAGTCTTTTACTCTGGTATTTACTGTGAGAAGTTTGTTGAGCTCCTGGAGGTGAAGCTCACAGTTGCATGGAGGGGCCCACCTATGACTGCGTCCCTTGAAGTTTTTAATTCTTAGACTTGTCTGCTCTGAGCCTCCAGCAATTTGTTAATTAAAGTTCAGCTTTTTTTTTTTTTTAACTCTGGGACCGGTTCTGGTGGAGTTTCAGCTCATGAGTTTCTGCTCCAGTAAGTTGTGTTTCTTTTTGTCTGCTGATCTGTCTCTCCAATTTTGGGTTCATTTGTTTGCTCTGTGATCTTACTTTTCTTTAAAAAATTTGTTGGTTTTTTAGTTTGTTCAGCCTTTTACTTGTTGTTAGAACAGAGTTACAACTTCCAGTCTCCTTACAAGCAGATTCAAGATACATGGGAAAATTTTGTTTTAGACATTTAATAGATTACTTTTTATTTTGTCTTTAGTATGGGATATTTAATATTTCAAAAGATAAAGATGATAATGTGGTTTATCCTTCTTATAAAGAACTGAGATTTCTCCACTAGAAATGTACATGTGCTTTAATATAAATTTTTCAGCCTGTGTGAATTATATGCTTTATTTAAAATATTTTAAATAATATTTGATTTTACTAGACTTTTAAGATTGTATTCATTAAATATTTTCTTGGACCTGTTCTGAGCAGAAACTGTTACTAGTGCCGGTTAAACTATAGTTTGGAGACAAAATGGCCTGTCTTCATGGAGCTTCCAGTGAGATTTTTATTTAAATAATTTATTTTTTATTTAAAATTTCCATTTTGTCCTTATTTCTTTGCTTAAAATTGCTACCTTTTTGATTTATTTCAAATATGTTTCTTTACCACAGAGAGCATAGTTTTATAATAGGTGCCTTAAAATCCTTATCTGAGAATTTTATCATCTGAGTCATCCCAGAATGAAAGTCTCTCAGTTGCCTTTTTCCTTGAGAATGACTCGTATTTTCTTCAGTTTTGGTATGTTAAGTATTTTTTTAAATTATTATTATTATTATTATTATTTCCTGGATGTTGTGAGTCATGTAGACTCTGGATTTTGTTATAATTATCTGGAGAATGTTGATGATTTATTTCTGTAGGAGATGGAGTTTATTTTGTTTAGACTGCCAGTTGTGTTTTACTTTTTGTTGCAATGGCTCAAATTTCAGTTGTTTTCTCAAAACCTTGGTCATGCTGATTTTGGCCTGTCTCATTTGAACCTGTGAGATTCAGGGGTTAGGCTGAGATTTTTCAGGTGGTTCAAATGTCAGCTGAGTGCTCACAATTGTTGCTATGCTGATTTGGGTTTATGCAAAGCACCTGTGGTTCACTCGCTAGGCTGGGAGTTTTATGGGCTTCTACACAGAAATGCTGGCTTCCCCTCTTCTAGGATTTCCTCCCATACTCTGGCCTAAGTCACTTTCTTCCTTTATTCCCTGGCCAGAAATATCCAAATTTTCTGTAAAGCTTTAGCTGCACGTGCTACATGCCACTGTGCAAGTGGTGTCTCCCCTTGGTGCAAAACCATGAAAGAAGAAACAAAGATAAAACCAGGACAGTCACCTGCAACTGGGTTGCTTCTCCATGTTTTGGCTCATTTCCATCACTTATCTGCTCTTGTTTACCTTCCAGGGTCCTCAAGTAGTGTTTGTTTTCTTTTGTAATGTATCCAAATTTACTGTTGTAATCAGTGAGACGGATGGGTGCTAAGGGCTTAGATCTCAGAGGCAGAATGGGGACTCCCATACGGCTTGCTTTTTTTTTTTTTTTGCGGTACGCGGGCCTCTCACTGTTGTGGCCTCTCCCGTTGCGGAGCACAGGCTCCGGACGCGCAGGCTCAGCGGCCATGGCTCACGGGCCCAGCCGCTCCGCGTCTCGTGGGATCTTCCCGGACCGGAGCACGAACCCGTGTCCCCTGCATCGGCAGGCGGACTCTCAACCACTGCGCCACCAGGGAAGCCCTGGCTTGCATTTTTATTAAGTACATATTTCCCTTCGACAGTAAGACATTGAAGGAGTGTCCACCCACATTTTGAAAAGTAGTTTGTTTGTAGCATTTCTGAAGTTGTGTCTGATGAGTCCGTGAATGGTATAAGCTTCTGAACCAGTACTGAATTCAGCACTAAACTGAACCCACATGGTAATTAATTGGCACCAATTAGGTAAACGTGCCTTATGGCTGCCCAGCTGCTTGGCAAGAAAGTAAGATTGAGAAATCAACTTTCATCTTTGCTATTTAAAATCACCCATATCTATTATTTTTGAATTTGAGCAGCTGCTATCTCTTCTGCAAATTGAACAAACACATCTGTCTTAGTAAGCTCCTAGATTTAAACGACAAAAAGCTTTCTGTTAAAGTAAACATTTAAACACAAATTGAATCCTATTGCTGCTACAGCTCTATCAGGTACTCACATGCAACTTATGTTTTAACTGGAAAATAATTTCACTCAAATTATACACACTTTTATTCTTTAGTAACTTATTACTAAGAGGTGGCAAAAGATAATACAATTATCTATTAGATGAGTGCTTAATCTTTTTGTGGTAACTGCCATAGTCAAATCCAAATTAATGATTAGATTTCCAAGTAAATGTTTTATCTTCTTGCTGATGGCAGTCAGTCTGGCATCCTGTATATGGACCCCGTTAAACATTTTGAGCCAGCAAAATATTTTAAAACACACAGCAGTAAAACTTACTATTGATTGAATTATTCATATTATATTCCCAAGATGAAGATGGGGAGAAAATCATGGCATCAAAAAATACAGGATACAATTCTATTTTAGTAATCCTCTGAAGATCATCCTGCAAGTCTGTAACAATTTTATTATTAATTCTCTTTATTTGTATGTTATATCCCTGTGTTGGGTAAATGGGAATGTAATAGATTTTAATTTAATTCTATAATACCACATTGGCTTCTCCATTTTTCTCATTCTGAGAACTTTATTTTTGTTGTAGTTTCTGGAAGCTCATGGTCCTAAATTGAATACATTATGTATAAAAGTTTTTATAATTGCTAGAATCAAAATGGCATTTGCCATTTTATAAATTACCTAGAATATAATAAAGAAATAGAGAAATTGTCTTTTTTCCTATGAAAATGACACCATTTTCATAAAAGAAACTTCAAAAATAGATTTAATAGTTACATAACTATTGAGAATAAGTGAGATGTTTCTAATTTTTGACCTTTTGACGAATTCTTTTCTTCCAAAAATATCACTGTTATAAAGAAAATAAATAGTATTAAGAGCCAAGTATTTTTATGTAGAAAAATAACTAGGTCTCTAGGCTCCTGTATGAGGTTGCTAGGGCTGATGTAACAG
This sequence comes from Hyperoodon ampullatus, assembly GCF_949752795.1. NCBI lineage: Eukaryota > Metazoa > Chordata > Mammalia > Artiodactyla > Ziphiidae > Hyperoodon > Hyperoodon ampullatus. Next base: position 190,603,071 of record NC_136915.1, read on the forward strand.
AGTTCTACAAACTGAGTCTCTTAAACAACAAATTTATTGCCTTAGAGTTGAGGAGACTAGAAATCAGGGCTCAAGGTGTCAGCCTGGTTGGTCCCTTCTGAGATCTGTGAGGGACACTCTGTTACTTGCCTCTCTCCTAGCTTCTGGTGGTTTCCTGATGATCACTGTCAGTCCTTGGCATATTTTTCTGCCTAAGAAAAATCTTCATCTTCACATGGCATTCTCCCTTTGTGTGTCTGTGTCCAAATTTCCTTTTCTTATAAGGACACCAGTCATATTGGATTAGTGCACTCACTAACGACCTCATTTAAACTTGATTATCCCAATGGAGACCTGTCTCCAGTAAGGTCACATTCTGAGGTACTAGGCGTTTGGACTCCAACATATCTTTTCTGAGGAGAAAAAATTCAACACATAATATCATCCAAAATCAGCAAATATGTGAGCTAGAGATTAATTAATCATTCCCTTGCTTTTGCATATTTAGGTAATTTCCAAGAATACAACAACCCATTTCTGTTTGTTTCTCTTTATTCAATTCCTACTTGTTTTAGGGAAAAGAAATACACTGCTGGAAATTTAATAAAGCAAATTATTTAATTCTATAAGGGCTTGTTTTAATATAACAGTAACTCATCTATTTTCTCTTTCATTCAAGTAAATATTTTTGAGTACTCTGGGAAAACAGACTTTCATTTCATTAGAAGAATTCAAACGTTTCTGCCCTCTGATGGGTTGGGTGTCTCTGGACTTTACTTGTGCAAATTGAGAAGTTGTTATCTAAGCATAAGAAAAAAATCTTGAATTTTCTAATTGTTTCACTTCTCCAAGAAAATGTTCTCTTTTATTAATGCGATAAAAGCCTACACCACAGGGCCAGAAACTCTGAAGTTCCTAATTGTGATCTGAGTCAACACCTGTCATTACTCTTATTGTTACAGATAATAAGATATTAACGCCAGACTTGAAGCCCTTGAGTTCAGTGCTATTTGCCTGCATTTTAAGTCTTGGTGTCTAAGAGCCTCATGTCTAGAAAGCCCAAACTCGTTAAAGAAGTGCAGATTTTGTAGTGTTGAACATATAGCAAAGGCTTTGGGAACCATGCATGTAAATGACAGACATAAACTGGCATAGTAAACACATTGGGAACTGAATTAAGACTTAAGTCACCACACACACAAAGGGAAGCAGAACTTACAGCCCGAAACTTACTTTGAATATGTGCTGATGAAACATAAGTAAAAGTGTATCTAGTATAGAATTCACATTATCCAGAATATGATGCAGATGATTTGACATACAAGCAATTAGAATTATAGAACACATTCTAGGGGGAAAAAACAATGAACATATGCCAACACTCAGTTGTTCCAATGTTGGAACTATTAGACAAAGACTTTAGATCAGCTATTATAACTAAGCTCTATGAGGTAAAGGAAAACAAATCTCAAATAATTACATAAAATAAAGTAAACTTATCAACAATTACATTTTATTATTCTAAATACTGATACTTCAGTTAATAAGCAGAATTCCTCAAACAAGATAAGAGAAAAAGACATCACTATTTTGCCTACCAAAGTAAAGAATATTCATAAAAGACCAGAAAACCTATTTTAATAACATAAAATTGTCATCAAAACAAAGATAAAGGCTGTATTATACAATCAAAAAATGGAACTCATATATAAGACACATGTACGAGTCTCAAAACATGGAGTAGAATATTTTGGCATCCAATTAATAAAATAAAATCGCAAAAAATAAGTCTAAAAGATCTGAACAAGACTGGCAAATCCTTGATTTAGTTGACATTTTTAAAACAATATATTCACTAACTGGAGAATACCCATTTTTTCCAAAGTTCCCATTATATAGTCACCAAGAGAGACCACATGCTTGGCCATAAAATAGGTCTCCATAAACTTAAAAGAATTGAAAATATACAATGTTTTGTGATCATAACGAAATTAAATTCGAAATCAACAACAAGAAAAATCCTAATATCTTGAAAGTAAACAATACATCTTTAAACAATCCATGGGCCAAAGATGAAATCAAAAGTGATAGTAGAAAATGTTTTGAAGTGAATGGACAAAAATTATATCAATACTCATGGGATATAGGCAAAGCACTTCATAGTTTATGTACTATCTTTAGTGCTTCTAAATCCAGGGACCTAAGGATTTACATTTCAAAGCCTGGAAAGAAAAGCAAAGTGAAGCCAAATAACTGGAAAGAAGGAAATAATAAAGAGCAGAAATCAATGAAACAAAAAAGCAGCTGCCTGATAGAGAAGTTTAACCAAGACAAGAGCCAATTCTCTGAAAAGATCAACAAAATTTACACATCCTTAAAATAACCTGACCAAACAGTAAAAGAAAAGAACAAAAATCAATAATATCATACATAAAAATGCAGGGTTATCTCAACAGAGAATGAGTGCAGTAACATTGTGAAAATGATTTTGACCTCAGGGGCTGGACATGCTGTAAGAATCAATGCTATACAGGAATCAGCTATCAGTTCAATGTATTTATTTCTTCCAGTGAAAGCCAGATGTCTTTTCGTTCTGAATGTTTTAACATCCTTCTCTCTTTCACATGTCTAAGTATAGATTATTTTATTCTGTTTAAAATTTGAGCGGGGGCTATTCTTGGAATTTTAGGATTATTTTCTTTTTACCAGCTAATTAAATCCTTAGTCACTAGTCTTTCAAATATTGTCTTTCACTTATATTCTCCATTATTTCCTTTTGAAATTCTAATTAGGCAATTGTTAGACCTCCTCAATATCTTCTAATTTATATTTCATCTTTTCCACCCTATATTCTGTGTAACATTTTATATAATGTCTTCATATCTACCTTTCAGTCTTTAGCTATGCACATTTTGCTCTTTCAACTAGACACCAAAATTCTAATTTTAATTATTAAGTTTTTATTTACAGATATTTTCTTTGTCCCTCAGATCTCACTTATCCATTTTAATAGTCTATCTCTACTCACACAGTCAAGATATTCTATCTTTTAAAATATTTTAAAACCCTTTTATGACTTTCTATATATAGTTTTTATAAACCCGAGGCTATGATTTATTGATTTTGCTGATTAGTAATTATTATAGTTTATATGTATGTGTATTTAGTGATTTGGTATTGCTTGTTCATGTTCCATTACATTTTTATCTTTGCTGCTTTTTTAAGTCCTGGTTTTAAAAATCATCTCCCCTGAGAATATTTGAATTTGCTTCTTCCAGTTTTGTAGGCACTATTATCCTATTATGTTTAGATGGTATTCCAACTTGGGATTTTTAAGACCAATGGATAATGTAAATTCAGGCCCCAATCTTTGTATGTGTGAAATTGGTGTTACAAATCCTCCTGGCAAATGTTTATTCTTTCTTCCTCTACAATTATGACCAAGGACAAAACGGGCCATTATATTCTTTTTCTCCTTTGCTGAGACAGATTTTTATTTGTTTGTTTGGGATTGTTTTTTTAAATTTTTTTTCCACCCTGAAGTGACTCACCAAGTGTGTTACCTCTTGGGATTATTTACTTTTTGCAGAGTTCTGTAATCTATTATACAACTCTAGTGTCTTTATAGATTATAGAACTCTAGTGTCTCTATCACTCTAGTGTCTGGTGTGCAACCACATTTTCTGTGGATTCTTCTTCATCTTTTCTTTTTTTTTTTTTAAGGAAGAATTGGGAGACTGCCAACTTGGTCCACTTTATCTTTTTCCTTTTTATTTTAACCAGCATTTTTAAGTATGATAAAAGCATTTTTTGAACATTTAGTTTGTCATTCTTGCTCATTACAGAAATTATCATTTTAAATCAACATTTATTATGGGATTGGGAGGGTTTATTGTTATTTTTTCCTCTACAGACTGAGTCAATATATTTATGTTTGCATATTATTTTACAGCTCTCAACTGTCCAATTTAAATGGTTTGTTAGTTTAAAATATGACTAATAGATTTGTATCATTTTACTTTTGCCTTTAAACTGTTAACACCTACCTAGAAATATTATCTACATTAAAGCAGGATATAAACTTTTGGAATGCCTCATCTCACCACTATTAATGTCCACTCATTTAATTACCTCTGAGACCCATCGAAAGCTAGGTTGCGTCCAAATCCCTAATATTTTTTTCCTAGAGATGAAAACTATTTAGAATCCCTGTCTTTTTTCTCTGGGGAACTGATATGCACTACTCAGAAATAAATCTGGTGGGTTTTCATTTACTTTTTTTCTCAGGAAAAAAGGCAAATTCTAAAGAAAGTAAAACTTAATATCAGAAAATTGTGGTATAATAGATAAGAAATGGGTAGAACTGTTTTTTTTGTTTGTTTGTTTGTTTTTTCTGATTAATGCATGTGTTTCAAGCCCAGTATTTAGAGAGTGTTTAGTGGAGTCAAGACTTGATTTCAAAAGCAAACATTTATTGAATAACAGTCACAGTGTAAACACTGTGCTATGCTTGTGATCTTTTCACTGTATAACAAATTGTAACTTTCTTTTTGTCTATTTGTGGCTCCTCCATGATCACTTTGCTAAGTGTGTCCCAAGAGTTGAAAGTCATAAGACCTCAAATTGCTGCTAACCCCAAAGATCAGAGTTGTTCCATTTGTCCCATCTTGTATTCTTTCTTGAAGATAAAACCAACCCTGTTGCTCTGGCCACAGACGATTAGGTCAGTGATTTCCACAACAGCAACCTCAAGTAAATACAGTTAGGAGACCAGAAAGGGGAGCTCTTACGCCCTATGACAAGAGCAGAGCCCAACAGGAAGGGGAAAGACACAGGACTTAGCCAATGAAAAGCCATGACTTCTTTGTTTGCTTAGCCTTCCCAGCTTCCTTTTCCCCTCTATAAAAACATTCTTGTTCCTTCACTGTCCGGGGATTTGCACAAGTCTCACCATGGTTGCAGACCCTGAATTGCAATTCTCTGCTTATCCCAAATAAACCCACCTTTGCTGTAGAAATACCTGACAGTCTGTTTACTTCAGATCAACAGTACTTTAGAAATAATAATTCTGTTTGGAAACTCACTGTTAAGGCATATGAAAGAAAGAACCAACATGTATAACCAGTGATTCAAAATCATTTGGCTCTACTATACTTCACTTGAAAGTCTGACAGGTACTCAGCTTTGTGGATTTCTTCTTAGAAAGCTGCTAGAATTCTTAAGCAAATAAATGTCTTTTAGATGAATCTATATCTAACTGCTTAATGCAATTATGATTATGAATGGAAGAATATAATAGACTTCTTTGCTCTAATAACTTCTAATTCTTATTTTTCTAAATATATTTTATTACTTGAAATTGGTTTCAATTTATAAACTCGCAAACTAGATAATAAACTTAATACTGAGTCTTAGACTATTGATATTTTAAAATAACCAGAATCTAGAAAACTCAGTTTTTTTTTACTTTATTAATTATTGCAACATTATTGGACACTCACACAGGTTTTTTTTTACTTTATTAATTATTGCAACATTATTGTACACTCAGTTTTTTTTTACTTTATTATTGCAACATTATTGGACACTCACACAGTTTTTTTTACTTTATTAATTATTGCAACATTATTGGACACACAGTTTTTTTTACTTTATTAATTATTGCAACATTATTGTACACTCAGTTTTTGTTTTTACTTTATTAATTATTGCAACATTATTGAACCTGTTTCATAGAATGGCCATGTTCAGAGACTCCCTATAGAAAAATCAGTCTTTCTCCATAGATAGTCATCATGGTCCCAGAGAAACAACCTCATAACAAATGCTCTGCTAAATCTGGGGAGGAACTTTGATCTTGCTGTAGATCAAGGAGCCAAGATACCAAGTTATCTGCTGACTTACCTTTATTCCCCAGATTTATATAAAATTCCCTGTGATTAAACTGTAGTTGAAATTGCTTCCACATAGGAAGCTACTAGTTTACTTTGCAAGGGTGAAGGTGATAACGGACCTCATATTATCAGAATTGAAGATGACACCAACATCTGTTTTTGAAATTTGCTAATTAATATCTAAATATTTTTCCCTATTTTCTATCGATAATAATGCTATTTGTGATTCGAGTTACCTTGGCAAACTCTCAAATTAAGTCAGTTACTGTTTGACTATTTCAATCTATTTTACATTGCATATTTTCAACTAATTTTTGTTTTTGGATGAATTCCAAGAGAAATAAGGCATTACTAGTTGATGCACCTAAAACTTATTTATCAATCTCTTATTGGTGTCCAACCTATCATTATATAATGATGTATAACTTACTAGACTTCACAAATATATTTACTGCTTGTTTCCCAGGTTTACTGAGATATAATTGACATATAACATCATGTAAGTTTAAAGTGTACAATGTGATGATTTAATATATGTATATATTACAAAATGATTACCACAATAAATTTAGTTAATACATTCTTTACTTCATGTAATTACAATTTTGTTGAGAACCTTTAGGATCTACTCTCTTGGTAACTTTCAAATACACAATACAGTAGTGTTAACTACAGTCACCATGCTGTACATTACATCCTCAGAACTTCTCTATCTTAGAAATAGAAGTTTGTACACTTTGATCACCTTTACCCATTTCCTCCACCTGCCCCTGCTCCTGGAAGCCACCAATCCACTCTCTGTTTTTATGAATCCACTGTTTGCAGAGGGTATGGAGAAAAGAGAACACTTACGCATGGGTGGTGGGAATGTTAATTGGTGTAGCCACTTATGGAAATCAGTATGGGAGTTCCCCAAAATAACTGATAATAGAACTACTATATGAACCAGCAGTTCTACTTCTAGATATATATCTGAAAGAAATTGAATCACTATCCTGAAGAGGTATCTGCACCTCCACAATTACTGCAACATTATTTACAATAGTCAAAACATGCTAACAACCTAAGTGTCCATCGGCCGATGAATGGAAAAAGAAATAGTGGTGTGTGTGTATGTATGTGTGTGTGTATATATATATATGTGTGTATATATATATATATATACACATATATATATATACACACATATATATATAATGGAGTATTACTATTTCATTTTAATCACCACTCATAACCTGATAACCTGCTATTAAGGTGTCCTAGTTTTATAGGGTCTTTTACTTTTGATCAATTGGGATATACCTTTAGGAGACCATTGGCTCTAATTGATTTGTCATAGATTAAGCTATCAAAAGGTAAATAATGTAATTTGATCCTGGCTATTTTGCTCTTTAAATGGACAGTTGAAACCACCTCAAAAAAAAGTCTCTGACTCTAAATAAGTACATTCATAACACATAAAATACAGATAATATTTATTAACATTTTATATGCCAGGAGCATATTTAAGTGCACTATTTGTAGTAGCTAATTTAATCTTAGCACCATACAATCATATAAGTAGGTAATTTTGCTCTTAATTCATTTTTGTTTTATGGTAGTCCATGTACGTATGTATGCACGTATTGATGTATAATAGTTGATGCATTGTAATGGTAGGAAATGTGAAAAGTATAAAGAGATGTACAGAGAAAGCTCTCCCTCTAATTTCCATCTTCTGTCTACCCAGTTCCTACCCCCCTTTACACTTTGGTAGCAACCACTGATCCTAGGGCTTTGTGGGTAATGGCTTTTGTGAACATTTTCTAATATTCTTTGCAAATATGTCTGTTCAGATTTTTATCTCTACCTACGCTATTTATAACACATAGCTTTTATATGTGGTGTTTTCATATGGCTCATTTATTTTCCTTTATTAACCCAAGAATGGAGATAATTTTTGCTTTTTAAATTTCCAGTTTGAAGAGACTTTTCTAATTTCTAATTTTATGAAATAATATCAGAAAAGTTTTGTACTGTTTCTATGTTTTTGGAATTCTTGTAGTGTATTTTGTGTGCTAACATAAAGTCAATTTTTATAAATATTGAATGAAAACCTGAAAAGATGTGCTCTATTTTCAGGTTCTAAATTTTGATATTTATCAATCAGATATGTACAATTAATTATATTAAATACTACTATATATTTTTTGTTGTATTAATTACTCATGGATTAAAAGTCTTTAAAAGCCCTTACCAATAATTTGTTTCTGTCTCTATCTCCTTCATGAATGTTATTTGCTAATATCTTCATTTTTAGTATTTTTAGCATTATATGATATTATTGGTGTCATTTTATGTTTTTACCCAAATTATACCTATTTTGATATAAAATAATTGTCTCTTTTAGTTTTCTATTCCTGCATATTAAACACCTACCTACCCTTTATTTATTGCAAGACTCTATGCAATGGCAATTTGAGCTATTCTTACCTAGGGAGGGGATATTTTCTGGTCTTAGATAGCTTCACCTATGCTTCTGGCTGGAGACTGGCAAGTGTAGGAGGACCTCATCTGGACATCTGGAGGTCAGGTGTCTTGTCACTGGTCACTAGGATGTCTCATCTTCCAATAGGCCAGGTCAACTTGTTCCGCAGACAGTGAGACTCTTAACAGCTCCATAGAGAGTGTTCTATACAGGTTGGAGCTGGCATTACATCACTCCTGCTACTTTCTATTGTTTCAGACGTGTCTCAAGACCAGTTCAGGTGCAAGAGGAGGGAATAGACTCCGCTGTTTGACGTGAGTAACTTTAAAGTTTCATTGCCAAGGATGGGTCTCTAGGAAGGAGTAAAGGATTGTGGCTGATTTTGCATGAGAACATACTGTGGTCTGTGTGTATACATTGGCATACTACTCCTTTGCCTATTTTTATTATTTTCATACTTACTCCCGGTATTTTTTTTTCCTGGCATACTTTTTTTTAAACATATTTATTGGACTATAATTGCTTTACAATGGTGTGTTAATTTCTGCTTTATAACAAAGTGAATCAGCTATACATATACATATATCCCCATATCCCCGCCCTCTGGCGCCTCCCTCCCTCCCACCCTCCCTATCCCACCCCTCTAGGTGGACACAAAGCACCGACCTGATCTCCCTGTGCTGTGTGGCTGCTTCCCACTAGCTATCTTACATTTGGTAGTGTATATATATCCATGCCACTCTCATTTTGTCCCAACTTACCCTTATTCTTACCCGTGTCCTCAATTCCATTCTCTGCGTCTGCGTCTTTATTCCTGTCTTGTCCCTAGGTTCTTCAGAACCTTTTTTTTTTTTTTTTACATTCCATATATATGTGTTAACATATGGTATTTGTTTTTCTCTTTCTGACTTCACTCTGTATGACAGACTCTAGGTCCATCCACCTCACTATAACTAACTCAATTTCGTTTCTTTTTATGGCTGAGTATGGAGAGGGTGTGGAGCAAAGGGAACCCTCTTGCACTCCTGGTGGGAATGTAAATTGATACAACCACTATAGAAAACAGTAAGGAAGTTCCTTAAAAAGCTAAAAATAGAAGTACCATGTGACCCAGCAATCCCACTACTGGGCATATACCATGAGAAAACCATAATTTAAAAAGAGTCATGTACCACAATGTTCATTGCAGCTCTACTTACAATAGCCAGAACATGGAAGCAACCTAAGTGTCCATCGACAGATGAATGGATAAAAAAGATGTGGCACATATATCATAAATTTTTAACCAACCACATTTATTTTCGTTTTTGACAGTGTTCTTTTGGCAAGTGTTCTTCAAAAAGTAATAAGTATAATTTTTTGATCTTGCTTCATTTTTCTTACGATATCCTTCTAAGCATGCTGCATCATTGTCTTTTTTATTCCTCACATTTGACTGTGTATGTTTTCCTGGATCAACAACCATTTGCCAGGTTTCCTTTAGACAGAAGATGTTGTCTTCCAGGCTATCTGGCATTCACCACCCATAGCGTGTCTTCTTGTCTGATGCCTCAGATGGAGACTATATCATTCACATAGTCCTGTCCTATTTGCTTTTGCTGTAGCCTGACTCCCCATCTCCTCTCCAATTCTGAAGGCAGCACTGCTGATCCCAGTGTCTGTATCTTTGATTGCAAACAATGAATAACTAATTTGCACAACAGGGTCTTGGATGCTAGTGTGTTTTTGTTTGGTTTGTTTGTTTGTTTTGGTTTTTTTGCTAGTGTTTTCTGAGAACCTGTTATTTGGTCCCTCTCGTACCTTTACGTGTTTCTTTTCTTTACATCCTTTCAGATGGATTCTACCATCTCTTTTAGCTGTGACACAGATTAAAACTGCAGGTTATAACTGTTACCTACTCCTACGAAAAATATGTATATCTTTTTATATTTATTATATTTAAATGCATTATATGAAGACCAAAGGAATTATAAATTTTGAATCCATGCTCCTGTTTAAAACAATGTATTGTTAATAATATTTATTTTACAAATAAGGACATTAGAACACCCAGAAGTTAAGCCATACACACCAAATGAGGTGACCAGTAAGGAGGAGAGCTAGGATCCTACTCAGGGAATCTGGCCCCAGAGACCGCACTCAAACATAGATAATATTCCTGAGAAATTCAAATATGAATCTAGTTCTAGGTTAAAAATAATTTCCCCAATTAAAGCAAAATGTTTTCTTCAAAGCAAACTACTTGTTCTTGAAGATATACTTATAAAACCATAATATATTTCGTGAATTCTCTAATTAATCCTATCTGGGAATTGTACTAACTGGTGCTCAGTCATTGAGTATTATACAAACTAGACATATATTTATATTTATAAAAATATAAGTATATAAATATATATATTCTCTTATGTAGGACTATATACGTAAATTTTCTTTATATTTAAATCCATTTAAATCAATTTTTTTTTACAATATTTTAAATTGGAACAACTATGCTTATCTTTTGGTAATGTATAAGTTTTGTTTAACTGTTGTTTCAAAAAGAAGTCTATTTTGTTTTTTATGTTACTATATTTGTAGCCTTACTGATACCCTAGTCCTTGTATTCTGCTTTTTATTTTTCACATGAAAAAATTTTGTCACTGAGTGTTTTTTTTTCTATTTTTCAGGGTCTGTATGTTATATTCTCTTTCTGTTCTATTATTTAGTTTATTTGTCAACTTTTTCTTTTCTAAAAAGAAAAGCTCTCTGTTCTAAAAAGCTGAGAGTTCTGTCACAAGTTTATGCTATTATTTTAAAAACTCTTTTTTAAGTGTTGGCAGTTATGGCTACTAGGAGAATGTCTTTCTGTTTATTGATTTTGATATTTGAGTAAAAGTTCTATGTTTATTTCACTTTATTGTTACTTTTTTCTTCTGTATATTTAGTTTTATTATCTGAATATGTCCTCAGTGTTCTATGAGGTGACTTTACATTGATTTATTTCCCGTATCTCACTCAACTATGATAGTTTATTTCCTTATGTTTTGCAGTAGAACTCAGTCCAATCATCAAAAACAGAATAAATAAGTTGTAAACATTTTTTTCTATTTTTGAAAGTAAGTAGGAAGTATTTCTAAGTTTTCAAAGATTTTACATCTATCATATTTCTTATTTTACTTTCTAGAGTTAAATGTATAGTTCAATAACAGAAAACTCAAGGGATTGTTTTAACATAAAGTCTTGCTATGGTATGTGTTAGATTGTAAAAGTTTTAAATAGGTTGACTAAATATTAGGTTGACTGGCTGTTAGCTCAATGTACCTGACAAATTTTCTGGAGACACTTTCATTGCTGGTTGATACAGTCATTTTTATTCAAAATGTAACATCTACTAGCAGCCTTGGTTTATTTCTTTTTCTTTTTCTTTATAATATCTCACATGTAAAATGTGGAAAAGTATCACTTTGAAATTCAATAAAAATTATAGTTTGTGACAATTTAGACTACCTACATTTAAAATGCTAAAAATAATTATTGAAAATGTTACAAATGGCATTGCTAAAACAGTGAAATATATTTATTCAATCTCTGTACAGAAAAAATTTTTGAAGGTTGCGACCATAGGAGAGTTGAAATTTTTGCTAAGGTAGTTTATACATATTTAACAGTAAATGATTCATTATAAGGAAAACCACTGCATTAGAGCTGAGAAAGAGAAAGTGTAAATCTTCATCAGAAACATATGATGACTCAGCGACAGTCACTTGGAAGAAGGAAGTTTTGATCTAGATTTATGAGGTAAAGAGAATTCTCAAGACCACTTTAATTTAGTGAAAGCAATATTGTATTTTCCTTATATGAGAACAGATGCATTAAAAATAATGCATATGGGCCAAATTTTATTTCAGAAATAAATCTTCTTTTATCAAGAAATTAAATATTTGAAATCTAGTATAATGCATTATTTTATTAATTCCCAGTCACTGAAGGGTTTATTTCTTGTGTTGGTGATTACGGTTGTGGTAGTGAAATTTTGGTTAATATTACAGAAGTCACCTAACTAGCATGCGCTGCAATTCCCGGTTACACTACTAGGCGTCAGTACACATTTTTAAAAAATGAAACAAGATATTCTCAATATGAGTATAATCTTTCTTTGACAAACATTATCAGTTAATCAGGTAATATAGCTTGTTTCTTATATAATCTTTAAGCATTCTCAAGGTAAGAAGGTAAAACTACAGGTTTTAAATTTAAACTTGGAAATAAAATATATATTTATAGAACATATAGTAATAAAATATATAACTATAACTATATGCATATATTACTGTAAATGTATATAGTACTAAAAAATAAAACCTTTTTCTCTTAGTTTGAATATCGAATAGATACAGCACAATTATAACAGGTTGAAAAGCCACATGACTAATTTACTAGTAATGCAGCTCAAATCTGAAAAGATAGAAAATATGAATAAAAAGCTACAATGTAATTTCATTTTTAGAGGTAGAGGTGAGAGTCAACCCCATCCAAATCACAGGCATAAAATATTTGGGTACTGTAGGGTAGAATGAAGGGGGTAATTAACATGGGGAGGGACCCACCGTAGTCTGTTACTAGTCTGACCCTAAAAGACAGAGACATTCAAGGTAGATTAAAAAAAAAACAAAACTGAGTTCAGGCAATATATTATTTGTAAGAGAAATATATATTCATGATGCATGCGTTATGTAAAATAATAATTGAAAACAATATAGTAAGCAGATGCTAGCCAAGAGCAGCAAATGTATTAGCATTAATATGAGAATACTATTATCAAGTCCAAAAATTATAAGGAAAACAATATTTAATTATTAATAAGTAATCTAAGAAGTAGATGTAATATTAAATATTAAATCTTCCTTACCAGAAACATATAATTTTTTAAAAAAATCATCAGGCCTAATCTATTCATCTCATGTTGCCAGTTATATAAATTGCCACACAGCAATCAGAATCCAGGGTCATTTCTCATTTCATGCATCTAATTACTATATGGCTCTGTGGCATATTGGACACACCAAGCCCACTGCCTCCATATTTTCCTTCCACCTTACTTGCTTTATTTTTTCCCCATCATACTTATAATAATCTCACAATTCATACATTCATTTATTTGTCAACATCACTTCACTAGAATATAAACTGCATTCTTAATAAAAGAATGAGTAAATCAACAGTTAAAGTAAGGATATATGGAAATTGAATCAAACAATACAAAATTTTGTTAGAAATAAATATTTTCATATAAACATAAAGTATTCATATATGGCCACATAGTAAGCTAACCAGGAAATATTAGCAAATTCCAAAAGTTATCATTCAGGACATAGTCACTGACCAGAGCACAATAAATTTAAAAATCAACAAAGAAAGTCAATTACTGTAACCTGTTATTGATAATAGGAAATTTTAAAACTATAAATATTAGATGTAAGAAGAAAAACATGAAAGTTATAAACTATTGAGAAATGAATGACAATGAGAGAAATAATATCAAAACTTTGGATATGAGACCAAATTAGTGCTCATTGTTAAAAGAATGTATTAGCAACAAAAACATTTCAATTTTGAAGTAACATATAAAGAAAATAAACAAGAATTATCCAAAGAAATAAAAAACAGTAGAGGGGAAATATACTAAAGATAAAAGCAATACATAATTATAAGGCAAGTACATGGTAAAGTTAATAAATAAAACAAAGGCTGGTTCTTTTAAAACCCAGAAAAATAGATGAAGTTTGATAAGTATAATCAAGAAAATTATAGAGAAGCAGCTAATAAACCACAAAGGTACATATTAAAGTGGTTACACAATTTTAGAGTTGGAGAAGACTTACAAATTTATGGGTGACTATCAAGGCCAAGTATTTCAAAATTAATGTGAATAGGAAGATAAGGTGATATATTAGGGGAAAAATTATACATTGATTAATTGACAATGAGAAGAACACTCAAATAAACCAGTAGATATAGGAAATACAGAAAAAATTCAAATTATATGTTAAATGTCTTTAAAAAATTGACTTCATGTCTATCCCTTAGACCTTGGCAAAGGACTAATCCAAAACACTTTTCAGACCTGGTTAAAATTCAACAGAAATTTTAAGAAGCAGGGACTTTAAATCTTATTCAAAATAAGAAAACTCTAAATCATTTTGCAAGAGTAAGATGACTTTGATACAAACACAAAGGTCATACTGGAACAGACAACTGTAGGCCAGTTTTACTTAGAGAAAATCATGCAAAAATCTTAAAGGTGTTTTAGTAGAATAATCAGTTTACTAAAAATACATTAGGACTAAGTAGATACAAGGATGGCAAAACATTAGATCATTTACCAAAGTTATACAGATTAAATAGTTAATGGATTAACTCAAAAAGTTAATAGATTAAATTAGTAGAATTTATGGCATATAACAAATATATAAGCATCTTACAGATAGCAAAAATTCATCTATAAAATTCAACAAAAACAAGAGAGATTGAAGGGAATGCCCTTAGCTTGATAGAATCTAGTGTCTGTCTAAAGCAGATGTCATACATGCTGGGAAATCATTAGAATCTTTTCCTTCACAGCCCTGCCATCAGTGAATGAATGTTCCCATTGTTCCACAAACTTTAGCAATCTAGGGCTTTTTTATTTTCCTGACCTGTTAAGTGTATAATTATCTCTTACTGGAATCTGATTTTGCAATTTCTGATTACAAATGAAATTAAGCATCTTTTTATATGTTTATTTACTTTTTTTTTTTTTTTTTACCATTTTTGAGTTATCTTTTGTGAATTGCTAGGTCATGCTTTTGTGATTTTTCTAATGTTGATTTTTCTCATGGATTTGTCATGTAGTTATACACACACAGGAATATGTATTTACCCCTCTCCTGACTCTCTCTCTGTTTTTGTCTATCTTGAATCCTCCCATTTATGTTGGTCACAGATATATTTTCTAGTTTGTAGCTTGTCTTCTCACCCTCAAATTTTTTTTGTGGCACAGACTTTTAAATTTTTTAAAATAGTAGAATGTATTACTATATTCCATTATAGTTTGCATGTTTTGTGTTTTGCATGAAAAATCGTTTACTATGCAGATAATAATGCAGTGATTGAGAACATGGCCCAAAGCCAAGCAAACAGGGTTTGATTCTCAGTCTCTCCTATACTAGCCGAGTAATCTCAGGCAAGTTATTTAAATCCTGTATGGTGAGCAGAATTCTCAATGGGCCCCCAGATTTCTGCCCTCTTGGTATGCACACTCTTTATACTCCCCTTCTCCTGAAGGTTTGCACAACCTTTGGATATGATGGGCTATTATGCCTGTAATCAATTGTCTTTTGGTTAATCAAAAGGGAGATTACTTGGATGGGGCTAACCTAACCATGCCCATCCTTAAAAGGGACAGGGTCGTTCCCAGGTTAGAGGGAATGAAGTATGAGAGGGCTCATGCCTCTGGGGAGGGTTCCTTATGTAGATAGAAGGCAGAATGAAGTGTGAGAGGGCCTAGGGAGAAGATCGTGGACCAAGGACCTGAAGACAGTTCCTGGTCACCTGCTAGCAAGACAATGGGGACCTCAGTCGTACACACCCAGGGAATGAATTCTGTCAACAACCTGAGGAAAGGCCCCCTGGGAGGGAACCTTTCCCTAGACGAGCCTCCAGAAGAGGACAGAGTCAACCACCACCTTGATTTCAGCCTTGTGAGTCCTGGAGCAGAGAACCCAGCCGAAGTGTGCTGGGTTCCTGACCCATAAAAACTTTGAGATAAGAAATTGGTGTTTTTTCAGCTTGAAGGTTTGTGATTATTCATCATTAGAAAGCTAACGCATCCTCTATTCCCAATTTCCTCATTTGTAAAATGAATAGTAGTGTCTAGTTCATAGACTTGATTGTTAAGATTGCAAGAGTACATCAGTATAAACTTGGAAAGTGCTTAATGTGCAATAATTGATTAAGTAAGCATTATATAAATGATTAAAATATGAAGAATATTGTCTTCCATATTTTATTCTAAAACCTTGAAAGTTTTGTTCTTTCACTTTAAGTTTATGATCTACTTGATATTTATTTTTGTGTAAGATCTAAGGGAGGAATCCATTTTCCCTTCCCTTTCCCTCCCTCCCTCCCTCCCTCGCTTCCTTCCTTCTCTTCTTTCTTTCTATAGAGAATCAATTGTGTCAGCACCATAGTTGAAAATTACATACTTTGCTCAGTGATCTGAAAAAACATCACTTTCATAGGTTAAGTATTTATTCATGAATGCATTTATTTCTCTCCTCTCTCTAGTGTTCCACTAATTTATTTCTTTTCTTTTCTTACACCAGTAACTCAGTCATTAACATAAGTCTTAATATCCAGCAGGGGAGATCCCATCCACTTACTCTTCATAGGTTCTTCCTCATTATTTTTTTGTTTTTGGAGGAGTGCATTAATGTTAACTCTATGGATCAAGTGTTGTTTTACATACATGTACTTCAGGCTAACTGTCAGCCAGACCAAGATGTATAATATTAGCAATACGCATATGTTTCTCATGTGCAATCCAAGTCTATAAAACCCCTTCCCACCACAGAGGAAACCATTATTTGGGTTTCTAAAACATAGAGTTGTTTTGACTGTTTTTGAACTTCTTGTAAGTATAATTATAATTTTTTATATATTTTTTGTTTGTTTATAATCTTTAACTCAACATAATATTTTTGAGATCCATCCATTTTTGTGTGTAGTAGGAATTTGCTTTTTTAAAATTGCTGAGTGGTATTCCATTGTGTGATTATACTGCAGTTTTGTTAATCAGTTTGCCTGTTAGTAGGCACTAAACTACTTTGCACTTTTTGACTATTTTATAGTCAAATAGTTAATAATGCTGCTAAGAACAATCTCCTAGAAGTCTTTTTATTAATATATGCACTTACTCTCTCGAATATACAGAGAAAAGTAGAATCACTGGGTCATAAAATACATACATGTTTAATAAGAAACTTCTAAATAGTTGTCCAAAATTGTTGTATAACTTTATACTCTTACCCCCATTGTATGAAAATTCTCGTGACTCCATGTTTTCACAAATATTTAACATGGTAAAGCATTTTATTTTGGGCCATTCTATTTTATTTTAGCCAGTCATTCCCTCATTGTAGTTTTTATGTGCTTTTCCCTGATAACATATATTTTATGCTTATGTTCTTATTGACTATTTGAAAATCTTCTTAGTGAAATGTCTCTTCAGGTATCTTTTGAGTTGTCTTTTCCTTACTGACTTGTGATTTGTTTTACATATGTACACAATACACACATGTGTATGTGTGTATACACACACACATATATTTAGCTTTTGTAAATATAAATTGTAGTCCTACATATGACTCTACTGAAATAAAGGGTTTCATGCAAAAAAAGTTTGAAATTAATGATACATTCAATTAGCATTATTGAGTGCATAATGACTAAAGACACAGACCATGTTTTGAGCACTGACTAGTCCAGGCACCATGCTAGGTAATGAGAATAAAGCAGTGAGGCATATAAATGCAATCCTGATCTTGTGGAGCATGGAATGATAGACAATAAACAAAGAAATTAATATTCAATTGCAATATGTACTTTAAAAATGATGAGGCTCCACTTAGAATGAGTAACAGCCAATGTATCCTAATCAAGGAAGTCAGGGAAGAAATCTCAAAGAAGGACCATTGAAGTTAAGACCTTAACTGTGGCAAAGAAAAACATGGCATGACAGTCAAGGTTTTTGGTTATCTGAATGAAAAGACAGACGATGCTGTGTGATTCAAGGTTCTGGTAGCAGAAATTCATGTATTTTGCAAGCACATAGAAGGAACAACCGATCCAGTTTGGTTAGAAGTCTTAGAGGAATTGATGGTAACACAGCTAACTAGGATTTCTGACATTTTAAAAACAATTTCTGAATATTAAAATTTTTACTCCTATTGTACTTTGCTTTGCTGATTTATTTTCTCTATATTTAGGAAATCTCATGGTACTTAAGCTTTAGGTATCGTATCTTTATGGTGCATTAACAACAAAAATTATTAGGCCCTGAGCTCAGGAACCATGCTATGACTGAACTTGATGCAGTTGTTACTGTGTGCCTACAACCAGACAGAAAAGTATGTCAAATGGACCGGGTTAAAGTGATATAAACTGACCTAATATAAATGTCAATGAAATAGATTATTTACCTTTGGCTTTTAACATACATTTACATCATGTTTGTGTCAATGACACCAATGATTTTTGAACAAGGATAGCGTTCCTATATTTAAGGGCCTTTATCTGAATTCCATCCACCCCCAAAGAAATTCTACATGCATGCACACAACATACATTATAAATTAGGGCCTGAATTAATCAACTGGGTAATGCACAACCATTACCTTTTTTCACACAAGGATGAATCATGAAAAACATCCTCAGATTTGCTTTCTTGGTGTCTAACATGATTAATTGTATTTTTGTGATTTGAAAAGGCAAATTACTTGCTGTTATGAAGAATGATATTATTAGAGTTTTAGGCTGTGCTCTTTTCCTTCATCTGGAAATTCTTTAATTCGCTAATGCCAATTGAGAGAAGGTTTCAAAGAGGCCTTACCTCCTTGTTCGACTTTGTTTTACGTCTAGCAGAGTGCTGGTTTTTGGAAGCAGCATTTTCATTATGTAAGATTTCAAATCATAGGTGAATCATCTTATTGTATAATAGAATGAAGTTAAAGTGGAATGAATATTGTATAATCTTGTTCAAAATGGATAGAACTACTTCCTCGATTTAACATTTTAAAAATATCAAATTCCTTATAATTCCTTGAAGACTAAGATATTTTTGTTCTAAGCCTATGGGAAAAAAAATGGGGGGATATAAATAAAGTACATTTTCTCAATTTTAGATTTCTCTTCTTTAAATTAGTAAAACAGAAAGCTTGAAACATAATGATGACTTCTTTGATTACTTATGTTTTCTGTATACTTTACTTGAATTTTGAAAGCTGGAACTATTTTACTATTTAAAGGAAGGGATGTATAACGTCCTGCTGCTGTTTATAAACAACTTGTTTTTATTACTCAATGTCGAATAATTTCTTATGATCCTAAAATCAGTGCCAATGTTTTATATAAGTTGTGCTTGAGTAAGCTACAAACGATGAGTAAATATATGGAAACATTCTTCAGGAAAATTGATCTGAATAAAAGTATCTTTTTACTTACCATATCCAGGCCTATATAGCCAACACAGAAACAGAACAGAGAAAACAGCTGCAGGAAGTCACAAGCAGAATGTTATAAATTCTGATTCAGCAGCCAGAGAAACACCTTGAAGGGTCATGTTGGAAGACAGCACTGAGGCAGGAATATTGGAAGGTGAACAGTACTCTTCCCACAGAAAGTGGATGACAAAACTGCTTAGTATTCAGTTCAGATTGAAATCGATAGTGCAGTGTTGAGCATATTAAATAATTCAAAAGGGGAAGCCTCAGGAAAGAGGACCTCTTTTTATCAAAATAAGATTAATATGTCTTTTATCATAACAAACAGACATTGAGTAAAAGACAGAAAAAAAAAAAAAAACAACTGTTACCCAGTGCAGCTGGCAAAATGCATCTGCAGCCAGAAAAAAGGCAAATGATACACAAGTCAGAGGGGCCCAAGAAATGATAGAATAGATATCAAGGGAGAAAGATAATTTAAATTAAGATGAAAAAATACTCCTTTTAATCTAAATATACAGGGGTGTTATCAGTTTTTGGTAAGGAGATCACACTTGAAGATGATACACAGGATGTTTACAGGCAAGGACTGTGACATCTACCTGCTGGTATCCAAGTCCATGCTTATCCATATACAGTCCTGAGCTGTCTTGTATCAAGTCCAGTGTGTATACTAGCTATCCTTTTTCTTTATAAAATAAGGGTTACAATGTCTAAGTTATATGTGTACCATGAATCTGATAGGATATCTACATCACCTATATTGTATACTTATCCCAGATCCTGACATGTGGTAGGCACTCAGTAAATATTTGTTTAGTGAATAAATAGATGGCTTATATAAGTTTTCAGTAAATAAGCTTTTATATTTACACCATTGAATTTTAGTTCTATATTTTTTCCCAAATTCAATTAAATACAACATTAATCTAGCACACCTTTCCAATCTGAGCTCCCATTGTATATATGGACTGTATTCCATAAATAAATTAGCCTACTCACTATTCCTTGAATATACTCTAACCTGTTAATTTTGCCTTTACACATCCAGAAGTGACCTAATTTCTTTTTATCCTCCTCTCAAAATTCTGTTTATCCATAAAGTGAAAAATCTCATGTACTCTTCCATCACTGAACACTCTCTTCCAAATAATGACTTAATCATAACACTAAGATTGGGGTGTAAAAGCACTTTAACATACAGTAATTTATTCTCATTTTATATTCTAATCCCTTATTTAAGCAAAATATTGATGTGTTGTGTGTGTGTGTGTGTATATATATATATATATATATATATAGTCTTTCTTGTTTGTAAGTTTGTAATTTTTCTGGACACTTTCCTTCCATAGAATGTATTGATATATGAAAGTGTGTGTGTGTGCAGCATTTCTTTTTGTCTTCCACTCTGTCTTACTTGGTGTAAGTAACATGAAGGCAGAAATCTTTGTGTTGTTTACTAATATGAACTAGTGAATCAAGTGCTTAGAAAAGAGCCTGGCACAAAGGTAACATACAACAAATGTTTGCTGAAAAATGACTTGAGGTCTGCTGCTTAAAGAACTCTTTAATTCATGATCTGATGAGATCTTCAAACGCAATTAGATGCTGATGTATTGTCACCATGTGTTTGCAGTAGGGACCTAATTGTTATATCCAATGTCACTGCTGGTACAAGATGTAATTCTTTCCTGCGATAATACTTTTTAAAAGCAAGTCCAGAGCTGAATACTATTACATTGTAAAACCACTTAATTCTACGGGTGAAGACGGGTCTGGTTTTACGCCACAATTTCTTCCTCTTCAAATCTGTAGTAAGAGTCATTCATGTTATTATTTTGTAAAGTGGCCTTCTTTTCATGAGTTTTTGTCAATTAGGGGTACCCACTGTACATTCTAATTCATCAAAATTTTACATAGAATGTAAAGCAGGGATGATATATGTATATTTATTTCAGTTTTTAAATAATTTAAGAAAATATAGACAAATATTTTCAGACTCTCACTTTAAATAGGGAATCGGAAGTGTCAGAATTGTGGTGTAATATTTGCCAAACTCTTGGGACCTCATTAATAATGTGTATTTATAAGGTGATATTTGTTCTCTTCACTCTGATTGAGATGGAAGTGCATTGTGAGTAAAGTTTCCCTTTTATGAAGAGAGATGAACAAAAAAGTCAGAAAGTTTGTAATCAAGGGTGCAATGTAGGTTATTGATTTCATATTAAATTCTTACCATTTTATGAAAACTTTAAATTTATGTACACTCTCAGTTAACCATGGGTCATCAGTATTGGCTGACAGAAAATTTAGTGTCATTTAAAAATCTATGGATCTTTTGGGAAGTGCATTTCTAGGCTGTTGTCGTTTCAAATACACATTCAAAAATCAAGATGCTGTGCAGCTTCTAAAATATAATTGGTGTAAGTTACATCAGGCAGAAACTTTCTGCAAACTTCTTTTTTCCAGCTAGGAGCATTCTGCATGTCAGAATCCTCTTTGAAACTAAACACATGTGGATGAAATTTTTAAAAACAACTTTTATTCTAGAATTTACAGTTCTGACATGAATTAGCCTCTCCTCCTTGGAGAACTGGGATGGCTAATAAGTTAATGTTATTCCTATGCTATCTTATATTTGCAGTAGAACAGATATTCTAAAGTTAGGCAATTGAAAAACAATATTTATTGAGCATTACTTTGACTAGATTAAGGAGCCATTTAGTAAATGCTATTTCACAATTTCAAATAGGGCTTCCCTGGTGGCGCAGTGGTTGGGAGTACGCCTGCCGATGCTGGGGACATGGGTTCGTGCCCCGGTCCAGGAGGATCCCACATGCTGCGGAGCGGCTGGGCCCGTGAGCCATGGCCGCTGGGTCTGTGCGTCCGGAGTCTGTGCTCCGTAACGGGAGAGGCCACAACAGTGAGAGGCCTGCATACCGCAAAAAACAAAACAAAACAAAACAAAAAACAAATTTTAAAATATTGTAATGAAAAATTAGTACTAAAAGAACTGCATTATCTTTTTTACTTTAGACATTTAGCCTAATTAAGATTTCTCAGTATAGTTATACTAATATAAATATAACTCATAGTTAACATTTAAGAATGCCTAACACCTTAAGTCCATTGACTTGCAAAATTTTAAACTGTGTTTTTCAAACATTTATACTTAAATTATTTGACATTATTTAAGTGTTAAATTCTAATTCTGTTGATCAAATTTTAAGGTAGATAGAGGCAGAGGAATAATCGTCTTATGGGTATTTCACATTTATCTTTTATTTTCCTGACACAAGTATGTAATTTTGTCTGTTATCATATCTCTTAACTTTCTAAAAAATATTAGCCTTGACCTGGGGTTCATATTTTTTTTACATCATTTTTTTTTTTATCTTGAGGCAGCTCCTGGTTTTCTTGAGGAATATACCAGAGACAGAAAGCATCAACAAGCAAATGAACTCTTCCCTTTTTTGCTTTTTAAATATTTTTTATATTATTTTACTTTTTATCTTGTCTGATTTGTTTAACAAAATTCAGCTATTACTTACCTGTCAGCAATAGACACTCTTTAGAGATCTTTTTGTTTCTCATAAACAATTATGATAATGTATTGAGGTGCTTTCACAACACAAACATAAAATATTTTGTGATTTTATATATCTTAATGTGTACTGACTCTGCTATGAAATATCTTTAACTTTTATGATGAGCTATTCCAGTGTATCTCGTACCATTCAATAGCCATGCATAAAACATCTGACGATTATGCTGTTTGAAATCTAGCTTCAAAGATTGCAATTTAAATAATTAGGAAATTGGTGAAATATTTTCTTGCATGTCATTTAACAATTTTTTTCTCTAAACTACTAAAACAGATTTTTGCAAAGTACTATAATTGATG
Source organism: Hyperoodon ampullatus (assembly GCF_949752795.1). NCBI lineage: Eukaryota > Metazoa > Chordata > Mammalia > Artiodactyla > Ziphiidae > Hyperoodon > Hyperoodon ampullatus. The sequence goes on from NC_136915.1 coordinate 190,626,555, forward strand.
CCACCAACACATACCAGGTGTCACTTCTGATTATATTGACAGAGATTTCAGTTAGTCACTGTAACAAAATATTCTTATGTGCAGATTCTGTGCAGAGCAATGTTTAGTTTGATAGAATTAGACAGGTGATATCAGTATATTGTCTATTGGACCCGATGTACAATAAATCAGTTGAAAGCTTAGCCCACATGCCACACTGCAGAAAAATGACAACCAAATTTGGAGAGTCTGAGATATTACAAAAGTTGATTTTGTTTCTAAGTTCCAGTGTATGAAAATAATTGTTTTAATCAGGCTTAACCATGAATTTGCAATTCTTATTCTCACACCACTAAATACCTTTATGGATGAAAATGGCGTAGCATGCTTTTGTTTTTCAAGAGAAGCCTAAATATTATTGTATATTCTAAATTACCAAAGGCAACACTTTTAGCAACCTGGGTACTTGTGCAATAAGGATTGAGTGTGAAAATGATAAACACTTATTTAAGGTATAATAGGACTTAACATAAGTTTAGATAAAAATCAGCAATAATTTTATACAGAGAGAATTTTTAATATTATTGGCTTTAAGCAACATTAGTCTGCAGAGTGTATACCATACCTCCACTTCAGAAAGGTGCCCAACAATATAAAATTGGGTTAAAGTCAGAAAGAAAAACATCGGTCTGAAATGTAATTTTATGGGAATTATAGCTATAAGTCATGATACAATGTTTTCTGAAGAAAATTTGTTTTTTTAATATTAGAATCTTCT